>NW_027412593.1:6320474-6920474 GCF_025532065.1 Leptinotarsa decemlineata
TCAAAACAGACTGAATGCTCAAATGAGGCTCTGTTGGGCAGAGAGCCACCCGTTAACACCAGTGGGGGCGCCTCCCATTGGCCTGTCGTGGGATTGAGAGGTGGCGATTCACCCTGTGGACGTCCTGGGGCTCGATATTGAAGTATCATCCTGCTGATCCTCCCTTTTCCTTTACCAACCCTCATTCTGCCCCCCACCCACTCCCGTTTGTGGAAGAGATGTGAATATTGTATATATACTTTGTATATTGGACCTTAAGGTTTACTATAGAGAAATAGGCAATAAAGAAATTTTAGTTTTGGACTCAACTGGATGATTTGGACACCAACGACATGTGTTTTCAACAGTATGGCGTTACCATACATAACCATACAGTTTATGCCACATTGGATATTCTGCACGAGAGATTTGAAGGCATAGTCATTTCAGGTGGAGGTGATGTGGACTGGCCACCAAGATCTTCCGATTTTGTCCCGGTAGACTTTTATTTGTGGTTTTCAAGGTCGCAGGTGTAAGCGAATGAGCCACAAAACACAGTGTTGCTCAAAACCAACATGCCATAGGTTGAATTTAGTCTGAGTTATGCGCCAGAGTCATGGAAAATTAGAAGTCTTGGATGTGCTCCGCCCAGAGAAGCCGAAATCGCCATTTGAATGATGTTATATTCCACACATAATGGCATCCATAGATCTTTCAAACGCCTAATGAAAGACCCTGTACAATGTGATAAACATATCAGCATATTTGGATTATTTTATATCAATTGCTTTGCTGTAATTTTATGATGATGATACGATTCGCTTTTCGGCTTGGTACCATTCATGTAGTAAAAGGAAAGTGACTTTTCAATTTCATCATTATAATTAACTTTAATTCAAGCATATCCTCAAAGTTTGCCGTTACTTTTGCACAAATTTAGCCGAGCGAACTAGTTACTTATTATTGAAATAACTCTGGCTCAAATTGAAAATCAATTTATATTCATGGGGCTTGCGCACACCTGGAATATAAGTATGAACGGTCTCCAGGATGATTTCATCCTGAAAAATAAAAAAAAGTATGTCGAACTATTGGAGGTCTGATAACTAATAATATCTCTAATTTCTAATTATTCATTTCATACATACTGATGAAAAAAAGCGAAATAAGTAACACTTTTATTAGCTAATTTCACCGGATTAATTCAATTGTGAGATTTTCACTGAATAGTTGACAAAACACCAACACGTGTTTCGCTATACAATAACTTCCTCAGGGGTGATCATATGAACTGTCAGTGAAAATCTCACAATAAAATGTCACGTTATTGATTTTCATAAAGTATTGGCTAATTTCATCATATAACAAAAATAATTCAGGGTAAATAATGCTGAAACAAATCGATCACCTCAAAACCTATTTCAAGATATTTCTTGGAAAGATCAACCCAGATCAACCGATTTGACTCCACTGGATTTTTTCTGTGGAGATGGTTGGAATTAAAAGATTACTAGACGCAGCCAACTACTATAGATAATTCACTAAAAAAAATACTTGATGCAGTTGAATGGTGCTCAGTTTGAAGACTCAATGAAGTGAACTTTCCTGTTCAGTTTCACTTTCTAGTTCGAAATTAAATACAAACCTAAAAATGTATTTCATTTTTACATAGAAATGTATCTTCCTGAAAAATAAAGTCAACGTGTTTGACAATTTTTTCGAGGTCTCAATATTAAATGACTTATTTAGAGTAGTAACTGGGATGCACTTTATATACATTTGAATGATAATATTTTGAGGATTTTAGAATTGGGTTATTTCTTATTCTCTATATAGATATTGGATAATGAAGACGTGAATAAGTTAAATTGAAATATACAGGCCGTTTTTTTGCTGATGATATTATTGCTATCTCGGAAACGGTAAAACCTACAAGATCGGTTAAAATGGACAGAAGATTCTTATTTTGGAGGACTAGATTTTTTTCCAGATCGAGAATGTCAGTGGTTGTTTTTGAAACATTCACCAAAAACTGGAATTGTCGAATATCGTTCAGCTCTACCATCTACATTTCGTATGTTATAAAAAAAAACAGACGAACTTTCAATACTTTTCCATAGTTGCCATATTCTTATATATCCGATTTGCAACGTGATGTTTCGTTCATTAGATTTCATCATCAACTTTATTTTTTTTAAATATGGAACTCTAGTTTTTCTCAACGATTTTTATAGCCACCAATATTCTCGATCTGGAAAGATATTCTAGTTCCTCAAAATTGGAAACTTTCGTCCAATTTAACCCACTTTGTTGATTCTATCATTTCCGAAATAGCAGGAGGATCAGCTAATAAGGGGCTGCATATTATTTCAAAAACTCAAGAGATATACTATTCTTTATTCTATAAAGACTACAACTGGTGATTTTGTTTTTTTGAATTTACTCTATAAATTTCCTCAATGACAAATTTTTATCAATATTTGAACTCACAAATGAAAGCCTAAACTCTTTTCTTCATGACTCGTTGTAGGTTTTTCAATCCTCGAAATCAGAGAAGAAAGTATTACTATATTGAATCAGAGATCTGCACAACCCAATGCTCAATAGTACCCTTATATAAGCGGAGGTGAAACAAAAGCAATTTTTTTTTTGTGAGCATATATTACAAGTTATACTCATCCACATAGCTTCTGGTCCTGACAAAATATCTCTCACCATAATAGGAACATGAAGAATGAAAGAAAGTTGTAAGAATGTTGTAAGACTACTTCATGCTAATGTGATTACTTTTTAGTTGCACCTGTTATATCTGATCAAAAGTAGTACCGTTACATTAGTCATACCTATATGGTTTCAAGTTGAGGTTAAGGTTATTTATTCTATTAGTTTACACTGAAAATCATTATTTTCTTGTTCATAAAATGAACCGGCTTTGTTGATTCATGAAAAGTAGGTACCACCGGACAATATGTTTCATTATTTATTCATTTCAGACATGTGTCGGTGCTGAGATGTCAAGGTAGCATTTAATTCGATATACAGGTTTTAGTAGAAACAATCAACGATGTGTATTGAGAAACACATATCGATATTTCAAAAAAATATATATCATAACTATTTTCAAGTTAGTCTGGAACGTCACCAATTTAGGAAACGATTTGGTATTCGTTATCATTTATGAACATACCAAATTTCAACGGGAGAAGCCTGTAGTGATTTTATATTGTTATATGAAAAAAATGACTTGAATACAAGCACTACAGAAAAATCCTCAAGACGCTCTAAGAGCGGTGCCTGTGCGAAAGTAGCGATTAACATTGGATTTGAATCACTGGAGAATAAATCCATTTGGAGAAACCTTGTCAGGATGTTTATTCCACATAAACCCAGTTCTTCAAATGAAAGAGTTATTGAACAGTGAAGTTCGAAGTGTACTGCGTTGAACCTCAACACGATGAACAGTCACAGTCCGTAGCAATCTGATATGTACCGTTCTTATTGGAATCGAATGTGCCAAGACACTTGAACACTTTCCGTGAAAGTATCTATAGAAGAGAGATATATCTCCAACTTTCCTTCGATGTTCCAGACTATCAAGGCATAAAGTGATGTTCACGTCTCCAATCAGACGTATGGTTCTTTTCTGGATGGAATCCAGCAGCTTCAGGGTATGGTTAGGGGCGGAGCCCCATACACGAGAACAATACTCTAAGAAGGTCTGATCTGAGCTGAGGTGTGTAAAGTTTTCTGATTCGGAACAGTGTTCCAACCTTTCGAGAAGCAGCCTTTGCAACTCCAGTGACATGACTGTGCCGAGACATATTGGTGTCCATTTTGATCTCCCATGAACTAATGGAAGTTGAAAACGAAATTGTCTATCCTGACAGTATTATATCCGGTTCGAAGACATTTACCTTTTGGAGAATACCGATGCCTGGGTTTTTGTTGCATTGAATTGAACCTGGTTACTTTCACCCTAATTTGAAATCACTTCTAGATCCTCATTAAGATATACAACCTCCTGCTGCCGGTGAAGATGTGCATCCACAACCAATGTCCTGATGCTGCCGTCACCAAAGCAATATATTAGATTCTTCATTTCTTTCAATAAGTCGTTACTATACAATAAAAAGAGGGTTGGAGACAATATGGATCCCTGGAGAACACCAGCGTTTATGGTAAGAGTATTTGAGAGATATCCATTGACGGCCACTCGCCGGGAACGTTCATTTAGGAAGCTGGAGAGTCATACACATAAATGATCCGACAAGCCATAGAATCAAGCTACTGTGTAACAAAATAGACTCTAGGGGGCTCAGGGGGGAAGCAAATAGATTCGGCTGGGACGTAGTCAGCAATAAAAACCATCGGAGGAAACGTTTTCACAATTTATTTTAGAGTGTGTAGGTACATCAACAAGAGACAACCCTGGAAGGAGATACAAATTTAGCATACCTAGCAGTACCCAGCCACCAAACAAGCAGCCAAACTATTAATAATTATCTATTACATGCCTGCAGGTAACGAGTAGCAAATATCTACGTTCGTTATCACCAGAAAGCAGAGGTGTCACATTGAGTTTACCGACAACTTCAAATGTCAGAAATGTCTCCCAAATACCCACAAATGCTACTCTCTCGCACTGCGTTATGAACGAATACCCCGATAAGGCCAGCAGTGCTGTGCCTCAAACAAAGGTACCGGTACTCAAGGCATATTGTCCCAACTGTTCTATACTTATTTGGAAGATTTTTTCTGCCCTGGGAAGAGGCTGACCGCGAACAATCTTCCAACAAGAAGGAAAAACTCCCTTCCTTGTAAAACAGGTTGTTAAGTCTGCAAAATACTGGTGTCAGTTCATTTGCTCACTTTTCAAGTATAATGACGGGCACTTCATCAGAAAATCGACTGTGGAGTGGGACGCAAGATGTTAAGCTAGTAGATTTGCTTTTTCTATGTTACAATTGAACCATCCGCTTATGTTAGTCGTGGAATAATGGATTTTGTGAAGTTTTGCCACCGATCAGAAGGATCTAGACCCGTTGGGATTGACAAGTAGTTTATTCCTAATTCTCTGATGGTTAAATTCGTTGCTTATTTTCATTCCAAGTTTGCAGCTGTTGCAAGCATCAACAAACCTAGTTCGGTTTTCGGCAATAGGATTTTTGTGCCAATTCTGGTAGGCGAGATTTTTGGAGGCGAAAACTTGCTCGCAATTTTTGTTGAGCCAAGGTTTGACGTTAGAAGGTCGTTTCATTGAAAAAGGAATATATGCATCCATGGATGACAGAATAACTTCCGTGACTTCAGAAGTACAAGTTGATGGATCTTCAGAGCTGAAACAAACATCAAGCCAGGGAAAATTTCGGAAATTATCCTGAAAATCCTCCCACTCAGCAGATCTGTAGGTAATACCAAAGATTTTTCAAACCAAGGTACAGTTGGAAAATATTTTTTCAAGTGAACAAACAAATCACTTGTATAATAGTTCGGTGAATCTGATGATTAAGATAATATTTTAACGAGTTATATAGTATACTATCAGGTATATATTCTAATCTAATGAAGTCTGTTGATTGAACTGTGGGCAAAATGCTTTGTTGGTCAAACTGGGCTTGAACACTAAATACGAATGTCAGAACACATGAAAGAATCTAAAAAACTCAAAAGTTAGAGTTCCAAAATCCTTATTGAGCATCAACTATGTCCAACCCTATTTATGCAAAGTAATTTACCTTAATACATCATATGTCACTTCAGAAATATACCAAAGTGATTTTTTATCTCTTCGTTTTTCAACACATTGAAAAATACAGACATCAATCTATCAATGTTATGAATGAGTCATTCATTGTTGCAATTCAATTGTGATCTGGTAGTGTGTCAATTATTTAAAAACTTTTCGGTGTGCAATTTTTCATTACTTAGAAATGTGATGAAATAAACTATTACTTAAGCCTCTAACAATCCAAAATTAAAAAAAGGGAAAATTTGTATTGAAGGAATAATAACACAGAAACTCACTGTTACAGACCCTCCAAAAAAATTTATTCAAATTCGAAACGTTGCGTTGGCAGGAAACTAATCATTTTTCCTGAGAAAAATGGATTCTGGTCCGAACTTATCTCCCTTTCAGAAACAACTTTACACCTATGAAATGTATTATGTGTAATGGCATTGCAGATAAATGTCTGAGAATGATTATATTGGGTTTTTCAGGCGATTATTCATACTTGTAATTTTCATATGATCTTTGTTCCAATGACCTCTCAACTACAACTTGATATAATACTCTTAACATACCCAGAGTTTGCAAGTGTAGGAATGGGATTGAAAACTACGGTTAATGAATGTAATTTGTTGAAACGTATGATGGCGTAATGCTAATATAATATTCAAGAGACACGGATATCTTGATTATAGGTGCCAAGCCATGCAAAAACTTCAACGCAATTATTCTGAAACAATAATCCCAATTATGGAACATGATTTATACTGAAGGAACGATTGTCAGACATATATTTCTTAAATGAATGATTTCATTATTCATTGATGAAACATATCGGTCGATTCATATCGTTCTACAAACAATGCAGAGTACAGAATTGGAATATAAAAAGGAAACGATGTTTGAACTATGTAAAGTATAAGTTTCGATGCGCGTTTATTGAGTAACACTGAGTACAGTGGTTACATCTGAATTAATACTTCTATTAATCAGTTACCACACTCCTCAGAATATACTGAATGTATCGGTTCTCAATTATCACAATTTTTGAAGCTGTCTCTGTAATGTTTCAACTAACAAGAAATGTGAAACAACGGGTTTGGCATTCTACATTCATCTTTATAAAAAAAAGCAAGTGTTCTTTGGATCACTCTATATATGTATGATATATACATGGATATACATAAAATAATTTTCTACAAATATTTGAATTTATTATACGTTTACATTGATGTATTAACATTTTTGAATAATTTTTTTTATTTATTATTTTCATTAATTTTCAGTAATTACTATGGCTGATTGTAAGACCAAGATAATAGGCTTATGGTAGTCGAAATAAGAAACATATATTTTTGAAAGAAAATTCGAAAGATATCAAGAGAAAACTGCATCGACTGTTGTTCCATGTCATGTGATGGGCTCATTTCGTTTATTTTTCATTTGCAGTTCTAAGTTATCTTGTAGAAAGTTTACCAAGAGTTGTTCATCTTCGGACGCGAAATTAATATTGAAATCTCCTGCTAAAATTAGTGACAACGTATGATAGTTTTCTCCCAATTCTTCAGAGCCTACTCGACCATAAATGTGTGTTCGCACCTCTCTCTCTCTCTCTCTCTTCACTAACTTATACCTTCGTCTCAACTTCCGTTCGCATCGCCCGATCACAATTTTCATAACGCTCTCGTCACGCATTCACAAGCTTACTTCCCAAGTCAAGCGCGCGTAAAAAACTTTTATTTAAAGAAATGTGGGAATCTTCCAAAAAAAAAGAAGCAATCAATCCCAAAAATGAAATCTTCACAAAATATTCAAATGAATATTACTGGAGTTGTATCCCATCACCAAACCGTTATTTCAACACCTCGACACGTGTGTTTTACAATGTTGCTCTATCTACTAGTCCTAAATCAATTTTACAATGTAGCCTTGAGTGATAGTCACGTGAATCCGATAATTAAAATATTATTTCAACAAAATATATACCTGATACTAGTTATTACCCGCGGCTTCGCCTGCGTATAATTTGGTTTGTCACATTGAGTTTCGTGACAGACTATTTAACACAAATAGTTATAATATTTTTTTATTAACAATTATTAAAAATATTATTTTTAATGTTATGTTACTTCTAATACCTCCAAGAACATGTGTACAAAATTTCATGATAATGGGTTGAGTAGTTTTCGCGTGAAACCGTAACAAAAAAACTTATAATATTAGTAGGGAAGTAAAGATACCATTAGGTATTGGTTCATCATCTTTATTTATAATATTATTATGTTCACTTATTTCTACACTCTCGTGGGCATCTAGATGCCTGTTGTTGTTAACTTGTCTAACTGATTTTGATGAACTGATGTTTTGTTGCAAAATATGATGGGCGACTGCTGATTTTTCTGGTCTTCCATATTTAAGGTGTACTATGTAGTATTTATATCTATTTTGATAGATCTTTTAGTGTGTCCATAAGATTTTGCATCGCAGTCCTTACATTTAATTTCGAAAATTACAGACTTTTCGAAATTTTCGACTTTGTCTTTTGGACTTTCTAAAAGGCTCTGTAGTGTATGACTTGATTTAAATACTATCTTCATACCTAGTTCCTTGAAAATCTTCCCAAGTCTTATGTGTGAGAGGTTCAGACGTTCAGCATGTTTGTGCTGTTCACAATGATGTGAACTGTCAGGTATATACCTGTAAGTGTTTGTTTCCTTCCTGACCGTTCACATCACTGTGGACAGCACAAACGTGCCGGCTGAATTTTCTAGTGGATCGTCTTTTGACTTTTCCTCTCACACATGAGAGGTTCACAAAAGAAAAACGGCCAATAGAGGAAATAGGAGTCAGTAATAGTTTCTCGAGGGGTACTGTAGATGATATTGTAAGGAAAAAAGTATAGGGTAAGAATGTACGAAATCTCGACTTTCAGAAAGACGAAAACCAAAATAAATATATCTCAGTTTGTACCATCAATACACTAAAAACTTTGGAAAGATTTTCAAGGAACTAGGTATGAAGGTGGTATTTAAAACAAGTCATATACTACAGAGCCTTTTAGGAAATATAAAGGACAAAGTCGAGAATTCGATAAAGTTTGGAATTTACGAAATTAAATGTAAGGACTGCGAGGCTAAATATTATGGACAGGCTAAAATATCTGTTGAAATGAGATATAAGGAAAACTTAGCATATCTAAAGTATGGAAGACCAAAAAAATCAGCAGTCGCCATCATAGTTTGCACAAAACCATCCCATAGACTTCAGTTCATTAGGATTAGTTAGAAATGTTAACAACAACAGGCATCTAGATGCCTACGAGAGTCTAGAGATAAGTAAACATAATAATATTATGAATAACGATGGTGGAATAATACTATTTACCTGACTATTACATAAGGCCACATTGTAAAATGAATTCAAGACAATTAAGACGCAGGTACCTAGCAGAGGTATCTAGGTATAAATAATAAAAGATAACATTATATGTATATTTAGTATAATCTTCCTCTTGAAGATGGTCACTTGGTGACCGAAACACATGTCGAGGTGTTGAAATAACAGTTTGGTGTTGGGATGAAACTTCAGTAATATTCATTACTACACCAAAGGTCCAAACAGTGCATCATAAGTAAACTATCCAAAGACTATCTTTCAAACAGAAAACAGATTGTAAAACTTGGAAATGTCTTCAGTTGTGAGTAATCGGTAGAAACATGATGTGCGTCAAGGTACTGTACTGGGCCCAATTTTTCAACATATATATCGATGACTTGTTTTCACCGAGAAATCAAGGTAGACTTATTCTATTCCCGGATTACACTGCCATTTTGAACTGGCAGATGAGTAGCAAACTGCCAAAATAATGGCTGAGATAGACTCCTATATAATTAGTTATATCATGAGTTACTCACTATAAATTTTGATAAAACATATTTTTTGCACTTCTCCTGTAACAGTTCCTGCTCTCCATCTTATATGGACTCATTGTAAATATTCAAAAAAACGCATTACGTTTTATTGGTAACTGAAATAAAAAACTTGGGTATATTTTTGACTGTAACATGGAATGGGATGAACATATACCTAACATATTCTATATAGAAATAATATCTGAAAAAAATCCCACCTTTTCCACTTCTGAAAATTGAATATCGTCCATTTGTTGAAAGCCATTCACGGTATGGTATGCTGACTTGGGGTAGTGCCATCTGAAGTGTGGTAACGTAGATTTTTTAGACTAATCCTAGATGAAGAATTGAGGTACCCACATGTACCTACAAAGTCGTAGCTGAAAATAACAATTATAATGAAGAAAAGAGAAATGGAACTTTCTGTGTCTTTTACAACTTTTATTTGTAACTAACGTTATTGCAGTTTCATCCTATACGGACATTTTCAAACTTATACAATAAAATGTCCGTACAAGACAAAACTGCAGTAGGTAACGTCAGTTACAAATAAAAGTGGTAAAAAACATAGAAAGTTTCATTTTTCTTTTCTTTATTATGATTTCCTACCACGTAGTAACGGCTACATCCATCAAGTATAAATAGAATAATTAAAAAAAAATTGAAATTAAAAGCTAAGTTACTTCACGACGTTTCGATTGTTAGTATCGACAATCCTCTTCGGGTGGTTAGTGTTATTCCATTTCAGGGTTTTTCACTTGAAATAATTGTTATTTTCAGCTATTTTTTTTTTAATTTTTCTTTTTCATCAGTTCTTTCAGGGATTCAAATCATTTCATATAATATCAGAAAATGGAAGTTCGAACTAATGAAATTCATCATGAAACATTGTCAATTACCTTCAAACAAGCTTGCTTATGCCTTCTGCACTTCTCGAAAAAATTTATTTAACTGTAGTAACATATATTTCCAACGGATTTTAATTACATTTTTGACCTTTATCGGACATATTTAGTCAGCGGGTGGGTGGATTTTCGAATATTTTTAATAGTTGATGACCCTGACGAGACTCGATTTCACAATTTGTTAATTTCTTACTAGACGATGTGTCCCAGGATTCGTTCGAAGACCTAAGAATGTTTTAATTTTATTTTGAGATTGTCGGATCAAGCTATGCTTAGTCGGTTTTGCAGTGAAGCGAAAATTACTTTCTCTTCAGGTAATGCAAACTCTCTCTTCACGATTCGTGAAAATGTTACGGAAAAAGATGCCCAGGATGGGATTCGTCAACCCTTCTCTACCCGACGCCATACTGTTTGCTATTTTTGAACTTCTTAGAATGGGAGTCCATATTTGGTTCATAGCTTTTTCTCCTCTGTAGAAATCATCCGTGTGTTTGTGGATGTCTATTGCCTCCCGTACCAGTCGGCTATGGTTTCCCTGGTTGTGTGCAATGAGTTTCGTGTTTTCCAACAAAATCCTGTTGTTTACTTCACTGAGTGACACTCAGTGTCACTCATTCAGCCAATACCAGGACAAACGGACAAGTCGGTTGTGGCGGAGCACGTAACCAATGAAGAAAACCACAGGATTCTGTTTGAAAACACGAAACTTATTGCCTTCAACCAGGGGTTCCATCGCCGACTGGTACGGAGGCAATAGAGTTCCACAAATACACTGATAATTCCTACAGAAAAGAAGAAGCTGTGAACCGAATATATGGACTCCCGTTCTAAGAAGTTCAAGAATAGCAACAGCTTGTCGGCAGGTAGAAAAGGGTCAACGAACGTTATTGACAATTTACCAAATTCAGGTACATGTATTATCACATCAGACTACCTGAATCAACATGAACACGCTTTACGTAATTTACCTAAGCCAGGTACAGGTATTAGCACACCTGTGTCAAAATAAATACGCTTAACGCAACCGTAATATCCAGTCTTCGGAGATAACTCGGAATGTATGAACCCCTGAGGAAGCTAGCCACTCGCACCAGCGAAACGTCAGTAAGAAATTCCAAAAATCGATGGCCTCCAAACCCAAAAAATAGTGATACTGAAAACTTCGGCCGCGGAAGCCTTTACCATTTTTTCAATGATATTGTTTCCATCTCTAGATTTTATTTCTGAGTATAAACATATAGTTTATTTTATTCAATGCATAAAAACCATTTGATCATAGTAGTTAAATTTTTCTGGATTTTTTTGCAGATCCATAATCACGAAGAAAAATTATACCTGAAAAGAAAATGGTTTTGGCTTCACTGTTGAGGTCGCCTCGTTTTCCATAAGCAGCATTTGATAATTTTGTAATTAAATTAAAAAAAAAATCAGTTCATAACATGTTTCAACTATAGTAACGGGGCATACTGGAGAGTGGGCTATAAATCAAATCATCTAAGAGAACATTTCGTTCAGGCCTGTCTTCACTCACCTACAAAGTAGATTCATGATCTGACACCTATCAGAAAACAACTACTCGCCTGGTTAATACTACAAAGGGCGTTGGGTTATATCCGACAGGTGTCAGTGCAGGATTCTTCACAGAAGAAACCCCTGCACTAAACAACCGCATATACGAATGGCCCAAATCCTCTATAGGTTCATGTACTAACACTTATAAGAAAAAACTACTTCCCTGTATAATACCACGAAAGGTGTTATTTTCTAATCACCTAAACATTTGATGTTCGGGTATAGCTCCTCACCATATGTATATATTTCTTGCCAAAAGAGGATATATATTTGATTTTGCATAATTAAATATGATGTCAGTCTTTTCGTTATTTGATAACATCTTCATTATGTAACCGAGTGCATGAATGCCGTATCAAAATTGATTCGGGAGCAATCAACCCAGAAACAAGGACAACTGTAATACACAAATTTTTGAAAAGAACAAAATACTATTTTTCCCATTATTTCAATATACCTACTGTTTTTTCCCAACAGCAAACCGTTATTTTAACATCTCGACACGTGTTTCGAACACCAAGTGATCATCTTCAAGAGGAAGCTTAAATCAAATATACACACAATGTAATCCTTATTTATACCATAGATACCTGGCCTAGGCACCTGCGTCTTAATTGTCTTAAATTAATTTTACAATGTTGTCTTATATACAGCGTCCGATCCAACTATTTCGCCGCTCCGGGCAAAATAATATTTGCCGCCTTTTAATCATGCGGTATTCCATAGATGGTGTAATTGTAACCTATAAAAAGACACATTTTATTTTTGTAATCTACTAAAATATGATGTGAAATTTCAGTGATGTCAATAGTAATATATTATATTCTAACAATTTTTGTGTAAGGGGTGGTATTTTTTTTGTTTAACCATCTTTCAAATTTTCGCCGCCGACGCCGCGCCTTTCTCAATAATTTTGCCGCCCCTCATTTTTGCCGCCTCGGGCAATTGCCCGGTTTGCCCCCCCCCCCCCTAGATCGGACGCTGCTTATATACCAGTCCGAAATTGATTTTACAATGTTGCCTCATATATTACATCATGTATTACACAAGGCCACATTGTACATATTGTAAAATATTTATTACATCATGTATTACATGAGGCCACATTGTAAAATTAATGTAAGACAATTAAGACACAGAGTTATCTATAGTATAAATAAGGATAACATTGTTTGTTTAATTAGTTTAATTTTCCTCGTGAATATTATCACTTGGTGATCGAAACATGTGTCGAGCTGTTAAAATAACGGTTTGATGTTGGAATAAAACTCCAGTGATACCACATTAGTGAATAAATAAATAATATTTTTTGCCAATAACGAACATCCGATGCATCTGATGCTATTTCCGAAACATGGCCTTTTTAGTGCCTTTTAACTCTTATATAACATTATTTTTTAGATATGTATATCGCCTATAATATATCGAGCGAATATGTACTTCTGAGCCACTCGGTATAGATTCCAATTAGATCAAAGCGGTTCCCGGTGGAACCACCTGTATGTAACATTACAGGCATTAACATTGTCGATGAAGAAAATTATATCTCTACTGTGCAAAATAGCTCTTATCAAAAAAATACACCTTGTTCTTTCCCAAGCGTTGAAATTAGAATGTTCTTTATTCGGTCCTACAATGTGGTAATTAATGAGAAAAATATGAAGAAACTGTATCTTTTGTAATCCGCTAACCGATAGGACACAAGGAAATCGTAAAGTTCATGATAATGAATATGATTACGATCACACACTGATTTGGTATATATGTAGCAATAACGCGTTTTTAGGCCATCTGGTTATGTCAGAACGCACGTTTTGCATCATTACTGAAGTAGGCAGAGTCGAGCCAACTAAACCGAAATATTGAGTTCATGAAAATGAAAAGTGCAAGAAATTCCATGGCCAACTCGTGCCGCCAGAATCGAAATCGGACTTGGTGGATACTTTTGCATTGCATAATAGACCTGTTATTGATGGAATATAGATTCAAATTAGGTGCTCATGTGGTTAAGGGTCTGACGAATTCTGATTGAAGCTTCCACTGAAAAAAAATTGTGAGCCATCACGGGACGCCTGGCAGATGTGAAACATCAATAATAATATTTTGTGACCCCTGTGATGATTGTTGGGTACTGAAATATTTATAAATATGTGTAATTGAAATATACATGAAAAAATTTTAATAATAATATACTAGTAAATTCAAGAATCTTAGCTAGTTATTGCAATATATTACTATAGATTTTGAATTATAAATATTATTATTATTAATAAATGTTTTAATATGAATTCCACCATCATTAAAAAATTAATCAATTAATTTTTTGATGTTCCTGTTGATAATAACAAATCAGAAAAATATTCGTGTGCTATTCGCTATTAGCTGATTTTGAAATACAATTTTGTCACTTTGAATGAAATTCATTCATCAAGCAAGTGTTTTAGTGCATTTTTTTCATGAGCATGAAATTAAAATGAATTATTAATTAATTTGAAAATATTATATGATATGAAAATTGTGTAAATTTTAATCTAGCAAGAGAGTAAATTTTACATTTACTGACTCTTGAGACAGAACAAATGTACGCTGGCCTATGGCACAGATGAATGTCCACTTAATGACGATTTGCTTTTAATTTTTGAAATTAACTAGGTGGGTAATGAGTAAGTCTGAAGTAGGTGTGTTTATTCGACTTTCATTTCATCCTGTGAGAATCTATTATGGTTCACATCTACTCAAACTCTACCAAATAATATCCATGATGGTGAGTAAACAATTTTCACAAATATTTATCATTTCTAGAAGCGTTTAGCTCACACCGTACCTTCCTTGGCTTCTACCGAGGAAGCTACAGTATAACGGGTCAAGTAACGGGTCACTCCTTTCATAAATCCAACTCATGAACTAAACCGTTTGAATTAGTTAGTGACTAATCTCTCAGGTTGATTTTTAATGGTAGGACTTTGCCAAATGCTCAAAACCTGATTCGGTTCGCAACGGGGTATCTGTATATAGCATGAAATGATTCACTCTGCTACTAGGGCCTAAATTTCCTTGTGATCAATAATACATTTCAAGGTTGACAGACCACGATACATTTCCTTCAATCTAGTGAAAGCTTAATCGGTCGTCAGTCTGCGACTTACTTCGTTAGGTAAGTAAGTGAAGCAAATGTATGGGTTGGTGAGTATGTCTCCCGTGACGCATTTTAGGGAGACGCCCTATCATGACTGCAGGATTCTAACTACACCCGACATTTAGCATTCTTCCCTACTGGTTTTTTCATGTGACCTCTAGCCATCCAAGTCGAAATGTGCAGTTCTGGAATTGTACCTGTGGACCATCATCTGGAAAATCCTATATGGCAGCCATAACTGCATACAGAAGAAATTACAATTGATTGGTTGATATTGAGGTTGTCGGATTTTCGAATTACAAGATTTCCGCTTCAATGATCGCAGCAACCTTCATTTGGGGGCATCTGTAAGTCCCCATAGAGAATTTTTTCCTCTGGTTTGGGTGAACCATCGTTTCAGCGTGAGTGTTTTTTGATTTGTTCAGGGAAAGTTCGTTCTCTTTCCTGATTCAGATTCTGCTTCCATTGCTTCAGAATTTGGTGCAAGGCAAAATGGCAATAAGTCAGTTCCTAGCTTCATCATCTAGCCTCCTATGCTGTTGGACAATCAACAGCAATCAACAATCATAAAATTTTTATGTCTCAGAAAGGGTTATGCGACTGATATTCAAATCAAATTACCAAGAGTCTTGCAAAAACATTTTATTGGAAAAATAATTATGTATGTATCATGTATATACATTTACAAGTGCATACTATTTTTCAAGAAATATTTTCACCAACGAAACTTAAAAATTCATTCGCACCCAACGATCATTCATATTTTCCAAGCCACATATTGGCTTCATTTACTTACTTTACGAAGATAGTCGCAGTCTGACCACCGATTAACCCCTCACTATATTGAAGAAGATGTATCGTGGTCTGTCAACCTTGAAATTTATTATTGATCACAAGAAAATTTAGGCCCTAGTAGCAGAGTGAATCATTTCATTCTATATACAGATACCCTCTGCCAATCGATTCTGGTTTTACGCATTTGGCAAAGTGCCACCATTAAAAATCAACCTGAGAGACTACCCACCAAGTGAAGTAATCAGTTAAGTTCATGAGTTAGATTCATTTAATCCATTTATGAATGGGCTGACCCGTTACTTAACCCGTTACACTGTAGTTTCCACGGTAGAAGCCAAGGAAGTTATGGTTTAGCTAAATGCTAAATGCTTCTAGACATGGAAAATGTTTGTGAAAATTGTTACCATGTTACCATCATGGATATTATGTGGTACAGTGTGAGTAGATGTGAACCACAATAAACTATCACAGGTTGAAGTGAAAGTTGAATAGACCCACCCTCTTCAGACTTACTTACCACCCACTTGATCATTATCAAAAATTGAAAGTAAACTGTCATTAAATTGTTCGGAGCAGTAGCAATGTCGTGTTGGCCACTCATTTGCACAAACTGATGACGTATGAGACATTTTTCGTAGCCCCCAATGTAGATTAACTTTACTCAGTATATGATGAGGTCAAGTCTATTCGAGAAAGGTCTGTACTATAACTGTATAAAAATATATAATGCACTGCCTCCACATTTCAAAGAAATCAATACCATGAGTATCTTCAAACGGACTTTGAAGGACTATCTGACTGAAAATCCCCTATATTCACTTGACGAATATCACAATGTCTGTAAAGTGTAATGTATGAGTTGTATATGCATACTTTCTTCTATTTTTGTAACAGCCACAAATGAACGTACTCTAAGTGATGATATATATTTTTACATTTTACTTGTAATTTTGATGTCATTTTGAGTATTTACTTATTTATTTATATGTGTGTTTGTAAATTGTAATTTTGTATTTGACGTTGCTGATGTTTCATAGGAAACCCATGGCAATAAATATATTATTATTATTACTATCAAGTCATCAGAAAGTGAATAATGATTTGAAAGGGATATATTTTTAGGAGTGATTAATTTTTGGGAAAGAAAGTTTTTGGCTTTCTACTACTCCATCTGATACAAAAAAAATGGATGAGAGAATCTTCCAAAGAAAGGAAGGAAGTAATCAATTTGAAAATAAGTAACTCTATACATGGATGTGTAGATCATGCAAAGAAGTAACTTTCAGACACAAACTGAAAGAAAGTCCTCCTGAAACAGCTACTTTCATATAAACATTGAATTACACGAAAGAAAAAAATTCTTTCGAAACAAATACTTCTATATGAACACTGAATTATACAGAAGATACTTTTCTCTATTCAGTTTGTATATCGAACATTTGTTGAGGAATAAGAATCAGATATCATTCACATGAGTTCTACTTTGAATGAATGGTAATAAATTGTACTCACATGGAACACTGGCACCCTAACTGGTATACACGTGTTTCGCCTTAAGACACTTGCCCTAAGGCTCTTCAGTACCAAATTGGATAACATTAAAGAAAATACACACACTTCATTCATGAATTACGATTTTGAATGTCACGGAATAAGCTTGATCTGCTTATGTCATCGATGACATCGTAATGACATTCATTCACCTATTTGATTTAATCCCAGCCATGAGGAATCTTATTTGATTTGAAAGGGATATATTTTTAGAAGTGATTAATTTTTGGGAAAGAAAGTTTTTGGCTTTCTATGGCTGGGATTAAATCAAATAGGTGAATGAATGTCATTACGATGTCATCGATGACATAAGCAGTTACTTCTTTGCATGATCTACACATCCATGTATAGAGTTACTTATTTTCAAATTGATTACTTCCTTCCTTTCTTTGGAAGATTCTCTCATCCATTTTTTTGTATCAAATGGAGTAGTATATTTGTTCTGTCTCAAGATACAGTAAATGTAAAATCTACTCTCTTGGTACTCAAGTTTCATATCATAAACTATTTTCAAAATAAATTAATAATTCATTTTAATTTCATGCTCATGAAAAAAATGCACTGAAACACTTGCTTGATGAATGAATTTCATTTCAACTGACAAAATTCTATTTCAAAATCAGCTGATAGCGAGTAAGCACACGAATGTTTTTCTTATTTGTTATCAACAGGAACATCAAAAAATTAATTATTCAATTAATTTTTTAATGATGGTTGAATTTATATTGAAACATTCATTGATAATATTTATAATTCAAAATCTATAGTAATATATTGTAATTTACACAATTTTCATAGCATATAATATTTTTAATATGAAACAGCACTTTCTTTTTCTTCAACTTTGAACGCTCCAATAACGCTATGTAATAGTGGCTGTTATGCCAAGCGAATCTGAAAATACTGATACGCATAACCTTGCCACCCGACTGTTGCATCTTTGTACGTGCAGTCCACTCAGATGACGATCGTTTTGATTCTGGTGTGAAATGGTGGAGTCATGTTTATTACATATCGA
The DNA here is from genome assembly GCF_025532065.1 of Leptinotarsa decemlineata. Taxonomy (NCBI): domain Eukaryota; kingdom Metazoa; phylum Arthropoda; class Insecta; order Coleoptera; family Chrysomelidae; genus Leptinotarsa; species Leptinotarsa decemlineata. The sequence continues at coordinate 6,339,070 of NW_027412593.1, forward strand.
CGAAAAAACTCAGGGTTTCTATGATGGAACAGCTTGAAACACTGCTCAAAATCAAAGTTTACACACATCCAAATATTCATGCACGATATGTCCAACACGTTTCTTTAATATCTTTATCTCGATCAACTTCACTTTGCTGTCATCCTTAATTATTTTGTGGACTTTTTAATGTTTTCCTTCGTAACAGTTTCTTTAGGGCTCGGTTAATCTCGTGAAACCACTTCTCAACGGTTGATTTTTCTGGTGCAAAGTCCGAATAATGTTCATCAAGCCAGTTGACTTCAACAGTATTTTTTTTGACAAAAACCAATGCTTTATAAACACACAATTCTGTTTAATCCATGTTCTTCAAACTAACAAAACATGCCTCACTCAAAATGTTCTATTCCACAAACTGATACTCCTATAGCTATGACATTTGTATACGTGTCTTTTGAAGGTTAGGGTTAACTGAAAATCATATGAATTTAATACTGCTAGCGCCAACTGTGTGTTAGCCTACGAACTTCTCAGCCCATCTATGAGTAGTTACTAGAGTAAAAAACAAAACATAATTCTTATTTCACACATTTGACCATTCACTAACTGCTTCTTTTTTGTTTGCAGATTATGAAGTACTTGTTGGCTTCCTCAGCAGTTGTGATTTTGTTTTTAATATACATTAGGACCTACCTAAGATCAGTGTATCTAGCTCTAAAATTACCTGGTCCAAAAGCGTTACCTATAATTGGAAACGTTTTGTTTCTGAATGATGATAGAGGTGAGTAGTGATTGGAAAATATCTATGTAATCAGTTAGGAAATGTTCAATTTTGTATAACTAACTCGATTTTCCCGTTACAGGCGCGGTGAGACCCTTCAAAATAGCATAGCAAAGCATAGTTTTTCAAAATGAAATTTCACAAAGTTTTTAGTTTCGGAAAAGTGTCGTAAAAACACCCTTGTTAGGAGCAAAACTGAATTCATTTATTTGAAGAAATAGATCCATGGTTACTCAGGGAATTTGTCCAGAATCATAAAATGTTTTTATTTCTGACCGGGATATTATAAGCTTATATCGTCATAGTTACGCTATCAATAAAGAGGGTCATAACTCCCTTGGGACATTATAGATTTTATAATTCCCTCTACCTTTCACAAGTAAAAATAAATAGAAATGAAAACTGAACCATATTTTATTTATTCACGTCATTACAAATAATAAATGTACAATTTTGAAATGTTCCCTGAAAATTACTTCCGCCACTGGAAACAATTTCTTCTTTTGTATGGCTGGAGCTTCTGTTCACTACAGTCGAGGTACCTGCCTCTTCTGATGACAAAGTAGACAACATACGCGCCGTTTTATTTCTCAATTCGATGCTATCCTCCAAATACCCCTCCGCCACCGTGGAATAAACACAATTACTATCAAATCTACCGAAAAACATAGAAAATTCCTTACCAGTTCTTGAAAATATGCCAGAAATACAGTTTCAGTGACATCTTTTGGCATAACATTTTTCCGTGTCAGCCAGTCCAGATATATCTCGTATTCTTTTTGGTATACGGCTTCACTTTTCGATGGAATTAATGATTCTCTTGCTTGTTCAGCTTTTTTCAAAATATCCTCCATTATATTTGGGGTAGAAAACACGTTTTCACCGCAAACACAGCTTGATAACAAAGTTCTGTTTATAAACAAGTAACATAGCAACAACCTAGCAACAAGAACACTCTACTATAATCAACGGTACCTGATTCAAATATACCGGGAAGGTAATGAATTGGTACATTTTTCCGTTTCAAAAATGAACAAAATTTTATTGAAATCGGTCAGAAATAAAATTATCTATGTACCACGGGAATTAATGAGCCTTAATAACCTCAGGCAATTGCTGTCCCTCGGGCCAGAGGCCCTCGGGACGCAAACTTTGCCATCGGTAATTAAGGCCCTCCTAATTCCCTTGATACATAAATAACTATTTTTTTAATTTCTACCGTCTACCTGTTTTTGCACACGGCATATTCGATGCTCTATTGAAAATGAGTCGAATAAAAAAATTCGGAAAGATGTTTTTCCGGCACTTTTTCGAAAAATATTTTTGAAAAAGTTGATGGGGTCTTTAGTTTCTTTCGAAAAAATGTGCATAATTGTTGCATACAATTTTTCTGTGGCTTGAATAATACAGGAAACAACGACGAATATAGGAAAGTTTCCGAAATTACTGAGGATATCAAAATTTTCCAAGAAACCAATTTTTTTTGCCTCGAAGAGTTTTATGAAAATTCAAATTAAAATTTTTCATAACTGTAATGTTATTTCATGAAACATGGCGAAAAAATCAATTAATTTCACTTAAATCAAGGATATGTCAATGAGCTACATTTGGAATGTATTTTTTTGAGGACAAAACACGAGCACCACAGGAAAATCCTTAAGGCGCTCTAAGAGCGGTGTCTGTGCGAAATTAGAGTTTCATATTTAATTTGAATCGCTGGAGATTAGATCCATTTGGAAAAACGTTCCGAGGAAGTTTATTCCACATAAACGTAGTTCTCCAGATGGAAGAGTTTTTAAACAGTGAAGTTCGAGGTGTACTGAGTTATATCTCAAAATGATGAGCAGCCACAGTCCGTGCCGTTTTTCTGAAATGTACCGTTCTTGGTGGAATTAAATGTGCCAAGTCTCTTGAACATTTCCTGTGAAACTGTATAGAAGAGAGACGAATCTCCAACCTTTCTTCGACGTTCCAGGCTATCAAGGTTGCACGTGATATTCGCGTCTCCAATCAGTCGGGTGGCTCTTTTCTGTAGCGAATCCAGTAACTTCAGGGTATGTTTGGGAACAGAGCTCTATACATGAAAACAATACTCCAAAGAAGATCTGATCTGGGCTTTATAAAGCATCAACAGTTGCTGAGGTGTGTACAGTTTTCTGGTTCTCAGTTTCTAAGAAAGCAACGCTTCAGCAGAGCAGATCAGAATATGGTTATTATGAAAATATTAATATGTATGTGGAGCTCATGATATATGTTTTTCGACTCTAAACAAAAATTATTCATATGTTCGGTAATTTCACAAAATCATTGACTTTCTATAATACTATTTATATGCCTTTCTTCAATAAAACATAACTTTTCGATGCTTTAACAAAAAAGTTCCTCAGAGTACCGCTACCAATTCACATGATTTGAATATTTTGTTCAATTCTCTGAAATAGCTTTTTATGATATGACTGTTGAAACAAAAGGTTTTATTTTGTGAGTGAAAAAGTTTGCGAAACGAGCGTAGCGAGTTGAGCAATTTAACGAACAAAATAAAACTTACTTTTATCACAAATATCATACAAAGTTTTTTGTACAACTGTCCTGTTTTCATAATAAAATAGATACATTAAATATTTCTTTAAAAACACATTTTGACATCTCTTGTCAGTTAACAATTTTCGTGTTATCGCATTTGCTGTGAAGTGGCCGTGTTAAGTGACGCCAAATCACCTGGTTACCAACAAACAGTATTATTTACAGCTCACGCGTTTTATTTAAAGTCACTTTTGAAGTTCTTGCTGGTGTTTAATGTATAAAATACATTTGTAACACAATTCAATTGTATCTACATTCATTGTTTATGGACAAATGAAGTTTTATTATGATAAAACTTCCTTGAAAATTTAATAATTATGTTTTGTTTATTGCTATTTGGTCGAAAAAAATCATGTTGAAAATACTTTCAACACTAGTGTTAAACATATTTTTAACATGGTCAATACTCTTAATACAACTGATAAATAGGTAGAAACCGATTTCACATCAATTTCTGTCACCCAAAAAGAACTATATTTGTTTTCGAAATATGATTTTCATTTCAAATTATCGCATTTTGAGAACATACAATTTTAAAACTATTTGAAAACTAAAATATGCTGAAATATGTTGAAAATATGTTGAAAATATGTTTTTCCGTTAACCAGCTATCGCACCCCTACGAACGACAACCCTCAGAAGTCGAAACTTGTGCGAGCTAAGGACTAACGAGGTCTTACTTTTTAACGTGTGATTCCTAACACGGGTTGGACGATAGCAAGTGAAAATCGATCGTTCAACCTGCGGCGTGAACCATCGACAGACATATCGTCCGATTGACTGAGTGAACAAAGCACCCACGTCGACCCGCCTGGCTACCGCTTTTGAGATGAATTCTTATTATGAAATTCAAATGTATAACTCTGATTCGGAATATCCTTCACAAATAAATCACATTTTGAAATAGTCCTATTATGAGTCATAGAAAAAATATAGTATTTTTCTCGCAAAAATAGCATTACTCATTCGACTTATATGAAGTTTGCTTTCGGCTTGAGTCGATAAACTTCATTGTCACGAGTAATGATCACATTTCTCACTCGATGAATAATATATATTCTATACTCAACTGTGTTTGGGCTTCGAAGGTAGTGTCCCTGGTTAACTGCGATTGGTTTGAAGGTGTGAGTTATGTATTATTGCGTAAGGTCACACAATTGACGCTTTTTTCAATTACCATAGAAAAACATTGATTTTGTACCATTTCAGATGATTGAATGCAAATATTTTATTTGTTTTATTTCAGAGATGGAGCATCTGGGTAATAAAGCCCACGAATTATATGGATCTTTCATGAGATTTTGGGTCTCATTTCTGCCCTGCATCGTGGTTCATGAGCCGAGACACTTGAATATTATTTTAGGAACCAACAGGTATTCCAGAAAAAATATATTCTACACCCTTTTACACAACTTTCTTGGACAGGGATTGATAACGAACAATGGTATGTGTGACATGTTCAATTCATTTGGATTTTTTCTATTATATTTTTTGAATACCACCGAAATGAGAAACAGTCATAGTTTTCATGGCATATACCAATCACATCGAGTTTTCACCTTATATATTTTCAAATGAAAATTAGTAGCTAAAAAGATACAGTGTTACTCAAGTACGGTGCACCATTAAATTTCTTGGAAGAATGAAATGACATATCACTGCTGGGTGCTATGTTAGAAAGCGATTTATGATGAATATTTTAAAGAGCACAGCGTTGCTATTTATATCGATTTGTCATCTCATCTCAGTTTTTAGAAACGAAACACCTTATATATTTCAACATACTCTCTTGAATTTAAAACAATTTTTATTTCGATCAATTGTTAAAATTGACACAAACCTTTCAGAACTCCCTTGAATGAAGTGTTGATAACTTACACGAGGAGAAGGTTAATTTGATGTCTCCAAGTGTTCCTGTACCAGAAATGATTGTTTAGGTACTAATGGTCAGATTAATGACATCTAGAGAAATTATTCACAGTAGAGTTTCATCAAGTATTACTGTTTGCTATGTTAGAAAGCGATTTATGATGAATATTATTGGAAAACAGCTTTGTTCACTCTGTGTATTATTTCAGTTTTGTTCTTCTTTTATGACTCATTGTAATATGTCTTATGTTTTCATAGAAAGGATAAGTTATTGATTAAACAAAAATATAAATAAAACAAGAAGTTTGAGAAGTAGTTTCAACTGATTTTTCAATTGCAAAACTTTTATATTTCTGCTAAATCCAAAAGGTTATGGGCCCAGTACACGTAACTGTGTTCTGAAAAATCCTGTAAATAAGTTTTGCACAAGTTTATTTTGCGGAAAAGTGTCACTGTCACATCGAGTTATACTTCTGGTTCTAACAAGCCAAGAAAGTGAGTAAAGATGGACAAGCTGAGATCTCTTCACATCCAAAAGTTTGATGGAACTAATTTCCACCTGTGGAAGTATCAGATGCAAATTATCTTCAACGCCGAAGGACTTCTGAACCTGGTTGACGGACAGAAACGAAAGCCTGCAACCACAGATGATGAAAAGGAAAAGAAAGAATGGGAAGAATCCAATTCGAAGGCCATGCTTATCATTTCAACAGCAATGGAGTTCGATCAATTACAGACAGTGATGAGTTGTAAAACAGCACCAGAAATGTGGAGTCGACTAAAAATCATCCATGAACAAAGGTCGTCAGTTAATGAGGTGATGCTGAAACAGTAGTTTCTCAACTATAGAATGTCCGAAATTGATAGTATTGCTCAGCACATTAGCAAAATCGAATCAATGGCACAAGCTCTTGCTGACGTAGGTGAACAGATTTCCGATATCGACAAAATAGCTGAAGTTTTGGGAAGTTTTCCTGCCAAATATGGATCCTTCATCACAGCGTGGGATTCCTATGATGAAACCAAACAAACGTTCAATAACCTGACGGCTCGTTTGCTGAAGGAAGAAATGAGTCTATCCCAAAATGACGAAGCCGCAACAGCATTTGTAGCAGCAAAACCAAATTCGCATCATTCAGATAGATACGACTCCTCTAATAGCCATGCTAATCGTTCGAATCTTCAGCAAAAAAAGAATGTTGATTGTTTTTTTTGCCACAAGAAAGGTCACTATAAGTTTGAGTGCAGGTACAGGTCAGCTAATAAAAACAAAGATAACCGACAACCGAAAAATCATCAGTGGAAATTCAAACATCAAGCCTTGAGTGCCGAGTGGAAAAATCTCGAAATTGAAGGCTACGATAATGCTAGGTTGGCGGACAGTGCAGCATCAAAGCACATTATATTTCACAAAGAATGGTTCACAGAGCTCCATCCAATAAATCCTCGAGTATCAATTCAGCTAGGAGATAATTCTTTTGTATATGCAGAAGGAATTGGTTCAATAGAAGTGGAAGCTGTGCTAGGAAAGGAAAAGCTATCATGTACTTTACAAAATACCCTTTATGTGCCAAATCTGAAGAAAAATCTATTCTCAGTGGGAGCTGTGACTGAGAAAAATTTGAAGGTTATTTTTAAAAATGATAAGATCGAAATTTATAACTCTACAAAGTTAGTGGCAGTTGGAAGAAAACAGTATAATCATTGCTTCAAAATGTTATTTGAAAACCCTATAGAAAGCCAAGCCAATGTAGCAAGCATACCCAATTCAGTTATGTTATGCCATGAAAGTAAAGGCCACATTAATTTCCAAACTTTGAAGGAAATGGCCGATGAAGGTCGAATCCCTGGACTGAAAATAGCTAGTACAGAAGGTTTGTTCTGCGAATCCTGCCAATTTGGGAAGCAATCTCGAAAACTATTCAAAGTCAGTATCAATGAACGAGCTATTAGATCCGGAGAATATATACATTCCGATGTAAGTGGAAAGATGCCTTGTACATCCATTGGTGGAGCTGATTACTTCGTTCTGTTCAAAGATGAGAACACCTCATATCGCTGGGTGTATTTCATAAAACACAAAAGTGATGTGTATTCTAAATTCCTCGAATTTGAGAGAATGCTCGAAAGACAAAGTGAGAGTAAAATGGAAATACTCCGGACAAATAATGGAGCAGAATATATTAACCAACAATTCAAAAATCATTTAGATGAGAACAGTAGTCGAAAGTGCCAGAGCTATGCTTGCAAATACTGAATTATCAGACGAACTTTGGGCTGAAGCAGTCAACACATCAGTTTACACTCTGAACCGCCGACTTTGTAAGAAAACAGGCAATGAAACACCCTACGAAAAATGGTCAGGCAAAGCGTTGGATCTAAGTCATATGAAGAAATTTGGGGTTGAGGCATATGCACACATTCCTAACAGATTCAGGAACAAACTCGAACCGAAATAAAAAAAAATGATATTTGTTGGATATGATGGTTACAGTTCTAATTATAGACTTCTTGATCCCCAATCGAAGAAAATTTCAATTATGCGAAATGTTAACTTCAGCGAAGATATAGTCGCGAAAAACGGCCCCAAATATGGATACCTAGAACTTCAAGGAAGAGGCAGTACGAACCCTGCAGCAGAACGCAATGAAATGGAAACAGATTTTCATCAAGATCACAAGCAGGACGATTCAATCATTGATATAATGAATCGACAGAAAATCCATCCAGTATTCGACTTCAAAATCGAGCCTCCATCAATATACCATTAAGATATCGTGAAAATTATGACATAGCAATGGCAGCTGTCATCGATGAACCAAAAACGTATTCAGAAGCAATGTCTAGTGCTTTCAAAACAGAATGGAGAAAAGCTATGGAAGAAGAAATGGCCTCATTGGAACAAAACAACACCTGGTGTCTTGAGAAACTGCCCACACTAAATCCACTGCTAAATCCAAAAAATATTTTATAAAGAGCACAGCGTCGCTATATATTTGTACCGATTTGTCACGTCAACTCAGTTTTTACAAACGAAACACCTTATATATTTCAACATTATGGAAACTCTCTTGAATTAAACATTTTTTTATTTCGATCAATTGTTAAAATTGACACAAAACTTTCAGAACTCCCTTGAATGAAGTGTTGATAACTTACACGAGGATAAGGTTAATTTGATGTGTCCCAGTGTTCCTGTACCAGAAATGATTGTCAGATGTATCACATCTAGAGAAATTATTCACAGTAGAGTTTAATCAAGTATTGTTATGTTATATCCCCCTTTTACTAGATCCAACCTTGGAAAAGTGTCTCCTATAAATTTTATGTGTGAAAGTTATAATACTGCAGTCAATGCGATATTAATTTCGATCCACTGAAGACCATATTATCCAAAATTGTATAAACTATCATCTAGCTTAGTGTCTTCATTTCATGTTATTTACAAATAATAATTAATTGCTGTGTCATCTTTTTTCCTTAAAGCCATCATATATGTGAATTTATTTTCTAATTTGTCAAATCCTCAATATGTCAATCTTTTGTTATAGGTTTATTGAATTTTAATAGCCTTTATTTATACTGCATTATTATATTATGAATTGTCGTGTAAATGGATTTATCTGTTGGGCAATAAATTTTGTTTCTCTCATCTGTAGAGAAAATAGCTGCTCTCAATTGAACAATTATTAAAACTCGCAGCACGAGGACATGGTAATGGATATCATTCAGTTTATGAAGAGATTTCACAAGTTGGGAGAAGTTAATATAATTTTTGAATTTCACGGACATGAATCCCATTTGTAGATGATGTACTTGCTATTTTCAACATAAAGAAAAATGAAACAGAGTACTAAAACTTATTAAAAAAAATTCTCATTGGAAATCTGAATTGGGAACTGAAGGTTTTGGCTTTCTACTTCTCCATCTTTATTTAAAAAATGTGGGAAACTTTCCAGATGAACTCTTTACAAAAATGTGTAGATTATGGATAGAAGTTACTTTGTCGAAACAACTAGTTTCTTCCAATATGTGGTGAAATCGACCGATACTTGATGAAAAGCCATAACGTATTCAAGAAACACTGGAGTATAGACATGCCTGAGTAAGTTATTGTGTAGCAAAACACGTGTTGCGTTGTGTGAAAGTGGTTGATAATGGTACCGCAAGGAAGAGAAGCCGTTTCATTGCTCCTTTCTATCTCAGAGGATTGTCAGAGATGATAATGAGAATTGTGTCCAAGTACAGCATTAAAACTTGCTTCAGATCCGGAAGCACCATTCGAACTGCAATTCCAATAATTGCATTTACCAGATACCCTGTTGATGCAGCAAATACTGAATAGGTGAAATTAAGAGGCCATCAAAAGTCCGCATAGCCGAATACAGCGGGAAGAAACCAGGAAAATTAGCAGAGCATGTTTGGACTCATCAACATAACATCAAGTGGTCCCAAGCTGAGATCATCCACAGGGAGAAACACATCCAGCCAAGCTAGCGATACGCAACATATGAAAACCTGTAATCAAGCGAAAAAATGATCAATACCTGCTAAACTGATGAAGCGGAGGGAGAGAAGAAGGAATAGCCTCGAATGACTTATAAAAATCATCTCTTAAAGGAATAGTCCAGTTATCACTCGAAGACGATCATCGTGGATACTAACAAATGAAACGTTGTGAAATAATTTGGATTTAAATCTTTTCCAACTTTTAAAATTCTTCAATTTCTTTTTTAGTTTTTGCTTGTTTTTATTTTTTTACTCTGTGGTCAGTTTCGTTTCGTATATTGATAATTTTATTGGTTTTATTGTATTTTCATTTCACGTTTTGTTGCTTGTATATGATTGATATTTTAGCTATTCATTTTAATTTTATTTGTTCTTTCATAGGTTTCGAATGATATTAGACAATGTGTGTCCGAACTAGTAGAATTCACGTGTTGTGTTTTTATAAAACTTTTCAGTGAAAATCTCACAATGTGTGTTTCTTGCATACTTTCTTCCAGTTTGTGTCTAAAAGTATCTTTCATGATTGATTGTGAAGAGTTTATTTTGAAATTAATTGCTTTCTCCCTTCCTTCGGAATTTTTCCAAATTTTTTGTATGAAGATGGAGAAGATGGGTATGGTACAAACATTCTGATATTGTTATAAAAAATACATCATAAATTCTCAACATTTTCAAAAAATACAAATAAAATATAAATGACCTGACTTAGTACTTGATACAAATCAATAACACTATCCATGATAATGATTAAAGTAAGTAGTAGTCACTTTTGGGAAAGAAAGTTTTTGGTTTTCTACTACTTCCTTCCTTTCTTTGGGAGATTCCCATATTTTTTTTGTATCAAGATGGAGTAGTAGAAAGTCAAAAACTTTCTTTTCCAAAAATTAGTCACTACTTAAAATATAACCCTTTCAATATAATTAGTCACCTATTGGCATGTCTAAATATAAAAAAAAAAACTTTCTGAACATGAAATCAAGTATGAAAAACTCATTATAAAAGTATAAAAAACTCAGCTTCCATTTTTCACTGAATTATTTGTAGCAGAATAAAAATTTCAGGTTATGCATGGAAGAAAAATCGTAAAATGATCCAATCTTTATTCCACACGAACATACAGGAGATTTTTATTGAGACTTTCCAGGATTGTGCTGAGGCGTTTGTTAGCAAATTAAATGGATTAACGGATGTGAAAATTACTGCCCTCGTTAATGATTGCGTTTTGGACATTCTCCACAGTTAGTTTATAAAAAATATTTTCGCGTTCATTTTCTGAAAGTATTTCATTTTCAGATGCCATTTTGGGGGTACCACTGGATAAGAACTCTCCTTATAGAAAGTGCGAGTGAATATGAAACAAAATGTTCCTGAAAATTGAATTGATTTTTTTTAGGGGACAAGTAATTCTGAATGACAGATTGACTAAACCCTGGTTACTTTTGGAAACTATTTTCAGTAGAACGACATCAGCACAGAAGGAAATAGAACAAAAAACAAATTTACACTCATATACAAAAAAAGTAAGTACAAGTTTGAAATCAAGGGTTTTTCTGGACTGTTAAAAAAATTAGGTGACTTTTCTAATTTCGCGGGCTACTTACAATTGACTGGCAATTTTACTATTTTTTTTATGTTGGTACATTCGTCTCGAACATATGTTGTAGTTTCAGCTGGTAATCATGTTTAGTTTGTTGGTGAGAGTCATAAAAATTAGAAGTGTTTAGCGTATTCGGCAATTTTCTGTTATCGAGGAATTCGCATCGAATTTTGTGTAAAAAAAATGAGAGCTCAGAAACACTTGAAATGTTGACAGTAGCATACGGTGATTATACTCCAATCCAGAAAAATGTATACAACGTTTTCATAGAAAATCGAGAAGATGGACGTGCCAGTATAACAACAAAGTGAAGAAAATTGTTATGCAGAATTATCAAATCACTTTTAGAGAATTTGCTGAGGATGTCGGCATATCGATTGGCTCATGCCATTCATTTTTTCCGAAAATTTTGGGCATGAAGCGTCGCCAAAAATCCGTCGCATGATTATCGCTCAGGAATTGTTGAATGTCGTTAAAGTCGATCCAGATTGGCTAAAAAGGGTCGTGACTGATGACGAATCACTGGTATATGGTTATATATTGTCGTCCCAGTGGAAGAGCCCGGGAGAGCCAATACTAAAAAAGCACGCCAGGTTCGATCAAATGCCAAAGTTTTTTATTGTTTTTTTCGATTACCGTAGCGTAGTGCATCATCAGTTCTTGGAATACGGTCGAACAGTCAATAAGAAGCACTATTTAGAAGTTAAACGCTATTTGCGAGAAGCAATACAAAGAAAACCTTCGGTATTGTGGAACTTTTTTTATGGCATTTGCATCAAGATAATGCACCGGCTCACTTGTCATTGCTTGTTCGTAAATTTTGCCCAAAAACAAAACCTCAGCCACCGTATTTGCCAGATTTGGCCCCCGGTGACTTTTTCCTGTTTCCAAGATTGGACCACGAAACGACTGCGTTTTGTGACGATTGAGGAGATAAAAATCGAATCACTGAGAGAGCTCAAGTACTTATCAAAATCAATGAATAAATAACGGTTGCTGTGAAAAAATAAAAATTCACACTATTTTTTGAATAGACAGTATATAAAGTCAAGTTAAAGAAAATGATACATCAAACTCTGTGCGATCCTAATATATTTAATAATGCAAAAAATCACATTAATTTATATAATAATATCATATGATCAAATGTAGATCACTATCAATTGTGGCTCTCGAAAAAAATCTGTTCAAATTGATAGTGCTGTATAAATTCTCAAACAATGTTTCTTCATGTGAGCCGGAATCATTTCTAGTCTATATGAAAAGTTCTTTATATTAACAGTGAATTTTAAATTTATGTAACTTGGTTTCTGACATAATTTGTTTTGAAATATCACTCCCGAATCACCATCTGTTCTGAGATTATCGTAGTCCGGTCAATTTAGACATTCGAAGCTACGTAAATTTCCACCAAGCAGAAAATCAGTGAGGTCGTTTAAAATAAAATTTTAAAGTTTCCCTGTATGGAAAAAATTTCATACAAGGTCAAAGGTCAAAAAAATGAGTTCTTCGCGATTTTCAGCAAAACGGTAAGTTTTATCATAAAAATACTTCAGACAAAAATTGTAGATTATACAATTATCTACAAAAAATGCAGCAATCAACGATTGAAAAAGTTGTAACGTGGTTTCTCCAGTAGGCCTATTCCACGGGTCAGTTGTGATCCTGTTTAATTTGAAACTATTGCAAAATAATGAATATTAGCAGAGATTGAAAAGATAAAAGCAATTCGAGTTTGGGAAAGTAGTGAAATTTAATCGTCCGAGTCGTAACTTTTAAATTCTTCTTCTGGTTCTCCTTCTTGATCTACTTGTTTTTATTCGTCTTGTTCTTCTTGTTCTTCTTCATCTTCATCCTGAATACATGTAAACTGAGTTAATAGCGATGTATCGCATGTCGCCTCGTTGGAATCAAACGGATCCTCCACTGTTGGTGATTCAATATTAGAGCACGACCGGCCTTGACAATGTGTACATGCCAGAGAACAAAACAGTCCGGCTTTTCTGCAACTACATTTAGCACTGCAATTGCAAAAAATTGTGTTCAGCAGTTTTTCCGGCGCAGGTGGAAGTAAAGTTTGGACTGGTTCTAATGAATTGTTGACCAACTTCCAACCCCAGTTTGTAGGGTTTAGCTGATAACCAAGCCACACTTGAACTTGGTAATATATCCGAAAAAGATGCTGATGAGCAGCAATTGAGGTTGGAGTAACACAAGGTAATTGTACTTGTTTTTTACTTTTGGTATTTTTAACGAAACATGCATATCTATACTACTGAGCAGGTAGTTTTTTTTAGGAGCTCCATACATAGAAAGAGGAAAGAGAATGCCGTTGGTGATAAAGTTATGTTGAGTTGAATTACTATTTTCAAAAACTTCAACACATTGAACTAAATTTTGTTTTTCAAACATTTCGAAAACTGTTATTTTACCCCTTCAGTAAAATACATATATTTTGTATCACAGCCAGTTATTGCATGTAGAAAGAGTACATGATTTTGACACTTTACAAAAGTAGATAAACTTTTTGATGAATATATTTCCGATTGATGTTGAGTTTTTCATGGTTTTAAGAAGAAAATAGTTTTTTCAGTTAGAGTTCGAGCGGTGAGTAATACGAGTAAGTCTACAACTTCACCAACATCAATAGTTGTATTTATCAAATTTGCTCTATTACTGTTTCAATTATCAATACATCAGCATCATTGTTAGCTTGTTTCAACAATATATTTTCAGCAGTATTTGTAAGAAATTTTTGTTGACTGGTTGGAACTGTCATATTTTCATCACATGAAATATCAATTGATGTAGATGTTGTGTAAGTTACAATGACCGATGGAAAAATGTTTTAACATATATTACAACCACAGAGATGTAAATATACGTGGCCTACTCATGCTTATTATGACTATTACAACTTTTACAACTTTTTGAATCGTTATATCTCAAAAAATATATTGATACATTTTTTGTATATAATTTTGTGATCTGCAATTTTTGTCTGAAGTACTTTTATGATGGAATTTACCGTTTTGCTTAAAATCGCGAAAAAATTATTTTTTTACCTTTACCATACAGGGAAACATGGGTAACTTACAAATTTTATTTTTAATTTGATATTTGGTGTAAAAAGAACCGTTTGATCATAAATTATTTCAAAACCATTGCGGTTCAATTCCAGGGTAAATTTTTGTTTTGAGGACACCCGGAAATTTTGTAAAAATGTTTAAATGTGCTTACGTGTTTTGATGCGTAGATTACGAACCCGAAAGAAAATAGCGGCGCTCTCCCTTATTTACAAAGTTACGGCCCTTCAAAGTACAGAAAAGGGCAACTTTTCAGCCTTCTTTTTCACAAGATTAACTATTTAAAAATACAAGCATTTATTCACTAGGTCACCTTTTCAACTTATTTCTCCTGCTTTGACACTTTCCACTTCAATAATTAACATTTATCCAATAAAAATGTTACAAAATGTAAGGAGCTGCTTTTTGGTTACATATCTCTGTAGTTTACGTTTTTAAGGTTAATGGCATTGTTGGTTCGACTGATGCAGTCAATATTCCTAAAGTGATTCAAATGTTTTTTACCTTCATTCTTTAGATCGTGAATTGGTTTTTGGCGGTGTATTACGAGTTTAAAATAGTAGGCGGCGGCAAATACCAACCGCTTTTTTCTGAAATATCACTAGTAACTAACCTAAAAATAGAAGAATGTTACCAAGAGAAGCATAATGATATTAATTCAACACAAATACTTATTCAGTTAACTAGTTTAGTGATCCAATAATTTTTTGAAACAGGGGTTTGTTGGGTAACAGAATCAATTTTTTCTTGAAGAGATCAATTATTTTCTTGTTGACGTTTCGAATTTAATTAATTTTTTTTTCAGGGCTCTGTAACAATGAATTTTCACAAACATACATTCCACAAAACTTACGATTATTATCGTTTCAATTATTCAATTGAATTACTCACAGAAAAGTAGTTTTTTCGTGTTGACAATATTAATATTTCAAAAACCATCAGACATATTAGAAACATATGTAAGAAAATAAGAAACATTGCAACAACCAAATTTCCGAAACACCAAAACAAAATGACGTGAAACAAACGAATGGCTTCATATGTGAGTCTGATAAGATGGTGTCTGTTTTTTATCAATGACAGAAAGAAAAAGAATGTCATTGATTAAAAAACAGACACCACCTTATCAGAATCACAGACAAAGCCATTCGTTTGTTTTGGTGTTGTCTCGGAATTTGGTTTTTGGCTTTCTATTTTTTTTTAATATGTGTCGAATATGTCTTATGGTTTTTGGAATAGTAATATTATCAACACGAAGAAACTACTTTTCGGTGAGTAATTTAATTGGGAACTCAATATTTTTTGTAGAATTGAAACGATAACAATTCTAAGAGTTTTGTGGAAGGTATTTTTATGAAAATTCATTGTTACAGAGTTCCGAAGAAGAATTCAGTCAAATTCGAAACATCGGCAAGAAAACAATTGTTATTTTTAAGAAAAAATTGATTCTGTTCAGACAAATACTTATCCTGCGTACCAGAACTGCTTTGTAGGTATCCTAGATTACATAGTTCTATGTTTTGTTAATCTCTTAATGACGCCAACTTGGAGATGAGAGATTTTTTGTAGGTACTCTTTGTATGATTTGCTATCCGCCTGTTGGTACTAATTTCAAACCTTTGTATTTTAGATCCTTCTTGAACGAAGAAAAGGCACTCGTTCTGGAAAATGTTTCCTGGACATGTTCATCGAAATAGCAAACAACAATCTTGAATTCACAGATGAGGACATAATCAATGAAATAGTTACATTCATGTTAGCTGTATGTTCTGAAATTTATTTGGAAAGAAAAACTCATATCTCAATTTATAGGGACAAGACTCATTGGGATCCGCAGTTGCTTTCACTTTATTCCACTTGGCAAAATATCACGATATTCAGAACAGGGTGCTGAAAGAGATATCAGATTATGAAGAAGGTACTAAATTATCGAATAAGGAACTGTTTGGTATGAAATATTTAGAACAAGTCATTAAGGAAACTTTGAGATTAGCTCCAAGCGTACCAATTTTTGCTAGAGTTCTAACAGAAGATGTAGTTTTGGGTGAGTACCACAGCTAACCACTCATTATTTAGTTTTTGGTCACATATGAAATGCTATAATAATTTCAATTAGGTATGAACTAATAACTAATTGAAAGAAATTTCACGAACTCATTAAATGGACATGTAATGAACTCATTATGAATTTCCGCATTATACAAAAGATTCACGCTATTTGGTCATTCAGTTAAATCTTTAGATTTATAAATATAATAATTTCCAAGTATTCCAAAAGGTTGAGTTTCAAACCTTTCTCTTTCAAATGTAATACGTCATAGTCGTGGTTGAAGATGATTTGCAAATGTGGAATTGGTCTTCATATTTGAGAATTTGGCCAATATATGGTTTTGGCGAAGATCCACAAGTCAACTTATATAATCCTGATTTATCTGACACTGAAGTTTTGTCTTTATTGTTTTTAATAAATTTGATTGATAATTATAATATTTGTTCTGGAAGCTACGTCTGAGTATTTTTTTAAGATACTGTGTTCACACCAGTAAACACTTCATTATTAAAAAAAGACCTTCAACACTTGAAGATCTGGGAAAATACCGCCCACTCTTGATTAATGATAATTCAACAAATATTTCCGAAAATGGCGTCTTTCATGAGAATTTCATCAATATAAGCAATATTCATTCTCAAAATTTTCCATTATTGTTTTTACATTGTTATGTGACTTGCATAGCCCACGGATGGTCGACCCAAGATCTATTGTTTACTGATGAAACCCTGTACGATCTACCAATTACATACTTTTCGAATCTTAAATGAAACAGCATAGTGCAGTACACAATTATGTAGTATTTTTTATGCATTGCATCTGAGCATCTGAGCAGCTAGATTATCAAAATCAGGTTGGTAGTTGGAAATTGACTACCTTAAAGAATCCAATCACTAAAAAGTCCCTGGCCTGAGAATGAACAAGCGTTTCTTTTTTCAAAATTGGTCACCCAATTATTTCAGCGCCGCTCTAACATTTCAATAGGTACCACTTCAATAGAACGATTTTTTTGCCTCAAAATAGGCCGCAATTTCAGAAATTACCTCTTCATCGGCGGAATGTCTTACCGATGATCATTTTTTCAAAGTCTGCGAACAGTCAGTAGTCGTTGGGAGTTAAATCTGGCGAATACGGTATATGTGGGAGCAATTCGAAGTTCCATTCATGTAGTTTTGCGATTGTTTTGATTGACTTGTGACACAGTGCGTTATCTTGATGAAACTTTTTTTTTGCCATATGCGTCGTTTCTTTGCAATTTTGGCCACAAAACGCTCCAAAAACGCTATATTGCTCTGAATCATCAAGAAGATCTTGTTTTTGGTCAACAGTTAGTTCGCGTGGCACCCAGTTTGAACAGAGTTTTCTCATAGTCAAATGCTTGTGCAATATAAAGCCAACACTTTCTTTTGATATCTTTACAATGTCAGCTAACTCGTGCAACTTCACTTTTCGATCATTCTGTCATTCTGTCAAGCAGGAACGGTATTTATTTTTTGTTAGTTTGAGTAGGAAAATGCTGACTCACGTGAATATGTTAAACCAAAACACGAATGCAGTTGTATAATACATTTCTTCAAATTGGGATATTTCTAGTTGGAAATCGATACCCAGAAATCTAGACTTGAGGATGACCTTGCTCTTAGAAATATATCGCAGCGACGAGTGATGAATTCGTTTTGAAATATCATATGGTCCATTTGGAATGTATCTGCAAATTTTGCTGTCATCTCATAAATATCACTATGAATAATGGAATTATAAACGGTTAACTGATGAATTCCACCAACTGCCTTAGTTCCTGGTGTATACTTGCCATGTAGTATGTTGTGTTCAGTTTTCCAGTAAAATCTGCTAAAAATGCTGTCACATTGGCAGTCTAAGTCACGCAATTGCTGATAATCATCAACCCTCTTTCCAAGACATTTTCTTATTTCGTGCAGCAGTTGGTGATTACGTATAATTCACTAGTTTACAGCCAATTTACAACTGTAATGTCAAAGGCAGTTCTTTGTTAATTTTTGATCCCTAAATACGAAAATGGTAGCAAAAATTTCCTAACACGTAAGATTTTTGAGTTATGATTTTTTTCACAAAAATTTAATGAACACGACATTTCAAATTTGCTTTTCCCCTAAATTGAGGAAATTGTTTTAAATCTGGCAACACAATCTAAAACGAGTTCAAAAGCCGTTCTGCTTCATAATGGTAACAAAAGACCCTCTTTTCCTCTTGCATATGCAGTTGTCATGAAGGAAACACACGAAAGTATGTTACATATTCGAAATGTAATAAGTTATAAAACGTATAAGTGACAAATATGTGGTGACCTGAAACTCATAGGACTATTACTAGGTCTTCAAGGCGGATTTACGAAGTTTTGCTGTTTTCTTTGCCTTTGAAACAGTAGGGCAACACAGAGCCATTATCAAATAAAAGAATGGCCTCCGAGAGATAAACATATTCTAGGTCAAGCTAACGTGATGAATATGCCTCTTGTTAATCCCAAAAACGTGTTGTTACCTCCATTACACATTAAACTGGGGTTAATGAAAAATTTTGTAGAAACATTAGACAAAAAAGGTCTTGCGTTTAAATATATTAAACAGGTTTTTCCAAAATTAAGTGATGCAAAGCTCAAGGAAGATATATTATTTGTTGGACCACAAATTAGAAAACTCCTAAGTGATCAACAGTTTGATCAAACATTGAGTAATGTTGAATAAGCTGCGTGGAGTTCTTTCAAAAGAATTGTTTCGGAGTTTTTAGGGAACAAGAAAGTAGAAAATTACGAAACACTTGTAGAAGAACTACTTGAAAACTAATGCAGAATGGGATGTCGCATGTCTCTCAAAATCCATTTCTTGCAATCCCATTTGAATTTTTTCCCAGAAAATTTGGGTGCTGTCAGTGATCAACAAGGGGAAAGGTTCCACCAAGACATACTGACAATAGAGCAACGTTACCAAAGCAGATGGGATGCAACAATGATGGGGGATTATTGTTGGTTCCTTATGAGGGAAAACGATGAAACATATTAACGAAAGTCAACATTTGCAAAAAGGTTATGCACAAAAGACTTTATTTGAATGTTTTTCATGTGTATTTTAAATAAAGTATGTTATCTACAAAATATATCGTTTTTTCTTGTTTTGATCTTATATTTTCCTATATCTAATATGTGAAAACTTTTGTATGAAATAAAAATAACTATAACTCAAAATCTTCATGTGATGGAAAATTTTTGATGTTGTAGTCGCAGTCAGGGTGCTTTAAACTCTCATGTGTATCCATTATAATATTTGTTGCAATTTATTTAATTAGTTGTTGGCAAGTGTTATTTTTTGCCTTGCCACGATCGACTGGACTGATAATCGTGATCGACCGGCCACCCCTGACATAGTCGATTCATCTCAGATGGAAATTACTTTTGTGGAATGGTTAATATTTTCTATTTTTTCCATAACAGAATTTGAAAAACATTTCCTGAATCTGTTTGATACAATAAAGCTTGTAACACTATCACTATATTCCAATTTGTCACATTTTTTTCTCGCGTATCATCTAGCATTTTTTGAATTGTTTTGGTTTAATGTCTGCTGCAACAGGTGATTATTTTTTGTGCGAACTGTTGAAGAATACTACATCATTAACAATAATGTATTACGAGCTAGCTGTTATAAAAGTCCACGCTTTGCATTCTTTCGTCCTTCCTTGGTATGGGTTCTTGAACTTTTCTTCTATCGAGAGGCTACAACCTATCGACCTTCTTCTCGAGGTAACAACATGCAGGCGGCACTTGCAAAATAAAGTACTCAGCAATGCAACAGCCCCAATCTATTATTTATATTCTAATGAAATTACCATGTAATATTATATACTTGTGATATACTGTTTGGAACCTTTGGTGTAGTAATGAATATTACTGAGGTTTTTTCCCAACCCCAAATCGTTATTTTTACACCTCGACACGTGTTTCGATCACCAAGTGATCATCTTCAAGAGGAAGATAAAACTTAGTTTTATCTTCCTCTTGAAGATGATCATTTGGTGATCGAAACACGTGTCGAGGTGTGAAAATAACGATTTGGTGTTGGGAAAAAACTCCAGTAATATTCATGTAATATTATGCAAAAAAAAATGAAACAACTCTGGAAGGAAGTCTCTAACAAAGTTGACATCGTCAGTTTATGATTGATCAAATAATATGCGTATTTTTATATCGAAATAGTGTTGACAAAAACTGAAAAATAACTGTGTTACCTTACTTTGCAACACTACGAGCGAACAGTGTTTTGACTATACTATTCAAATTAATTTAGAAAACCATAAGAAAAACCTTATATCTTTGATACTTTTGTGGTTTCCGATGTTTCTATATTCACGTTCTTCGACATTTTCAACACTATATTCACTTCCTTTTCGAGAGATGAAATGAACTCGTATAAATAACAAAATAAAACATAACTGAATTGTGAAGTTTCCAATAGAGTCATTTACTAGAAAATAACATCGTGTTATTATGGGCAGTGGACATACATTGAAACAAATCTAAAAAAATGAACTCTGAATGTTCAAGCCAGTCTTCGATATACCTACACAGTAGGTTGAATGGACTGACGCCTATTAGAAATCAACTACTCCCCTGGCTAATACCACGAACGGCGTTGAATTATATCCGACAGACGTCAGTGCAGGAATCTTCACAGAAAATGTCCTGCATATGCAATTGGCAATACAACTGGAAGAGTCAACCTTCAATTTTGGAACCGGCACACTTGCAGACCGGCTTCGCGCTCATTAGCCACTCATTAGTGCAAGATAGTGGCCATCATCGAGCTAAAGTCAATGATATTCCATAATTGAAAATCGAAATTCTTTCAGAGTATTTAATTCCTCTTCTTTGCATTGCATTGTTTTACAATTGTTGTGAGTAATGTATCCACATTTTTTATGTTTTTCTTCTCTTTCCCAAAAAAAGGTGAAATAAAAATTCAAATTAAAAATATTTTGAGATTATTGTTATAGAATTAATGTTTTGTCATAAATTATTTGTTCAAATATGTACTCTTGAAACCAATATCGATATGTTTATGAAATTTCCTGAAACAAGACGAACAATATTCAGATGTCGTTTTTCATGAACATTTTCAGCATAATAATTCATGAATTATAATTTTCTTTCTGGACCCATTGTATCTGTTAACCGTACACATTTTCCATAAAATTTTGATGTTTTCAGATGACGTAGAATTTCCTCGAGGGACCAATATTTTCATATCACCTTTCCTCACACATAGGCATCCACAAATTTATCCAGATCCTTTGAAGTTTGATCCTGACAGATTTTCAACGGAAAACGTGGAGAACAGACATCCATTCGCCTATCTTCCCTTCAGTCTTGGACCAAGGAAGTGTATTGGTGGGTATTTTTAGGATAATAGAGTTATGTAGGAGCCTTATATTCATCGGGAATTTCTCCAACTTCTACAGAATGAATATGATTTTGTGCATAAATACATATTTTTATTTGGGATTGTTGATCGTACATCGTTTGCTAATTTTCTGTAATGGAATGAAATGATTTTACTGTCGTTTAAACTAGGCTAATTGACAAAAATTGAAGAAAGTACTCTAGCACAGAAGAGCATCATAATTTTGTTTTTTGTTTCTCTAATAATATCGATTTTATACTCGTAATTTTGATTTAAAACTCAAAATGTAGATTTAAAACTTGTAATTTCTCTTTCAAATTCATAATTTTTTTACTTTCAACTCAGAATTTTCATTCCAAACTGTAATTTACAGTTTCACCAAATTTATAAAGTTACTACTTCAAATCGTAATTTTGAACTATTGGAATAATTTTCACTATGAAAAGGTAAATTCGTTTTTGAACTCCTAATTTGAGTTCTGGGACCATCTTAATTTTGACTTGAAAATCGCAATTTCAAGTATTTCATCTTGTAATTCCCACTTTGAAGTCAATTTCCTTCAATTTCATAATTTCCATTCGAAAGTGGATATTCTTATTTCAGAATTTCGCCCATTTTCGATTTGAATTTTATTCAGTGTGGAATATATGGTGAAGGCAAGTCATTTTGAAATAGGTATGCCATGTTAATTTGGTCATGTAAAAATTCTGACAAAAGCTGGTTCTAGAATATATTCAGTATTATGTTCAGCTTTCCATGCCCGATGAATGAAAACTTACTTATATTTCATATTTTTCGGAATGTGTCCAAGTCATTATCACATGCAGGCTTTTCCGTTGGTTCTAGGATAAAAAAACATTCGAAGAAAAATTCACATCTATTTCCAAAAAACTACAATGGTTATATACACGAAATTATATAAACAAGAAATGTTCGGTTCAAGTCGGAAGTCGAAATTGTATTGCATCAATACAATTGGAATAATAGTCTAATCAACAAGTTCAAAAACATGGAAAAAAGAGATAAAGGTCCTAAAAATATGAGCGATAGCTCATTCGATTCGGAATCACCTCTAGAAAAATGTTTTTGAAGGATTTTGGTGCAGGTGAAAAATTACAATTGTTATTAACAAAATAAGATTTACAAAAAATAGTATTTAGTTTTTCGTTAATAACTCAAAAAATATGATTATTTAAGCAATTTTGAAAAAAAGCTCGTTGAAGAGGAGGAAATTTCCGATAAAAAAGTCATGACTCCCGAAACTCTATCTCTATTATTTATAATTTTAATTTGACGTTGAAAATAGGATTCCGCCCGGCTGTTACGGCATGCGCGCGCTACCACTAAAGAGAGTTTATCAAAAGAAATAATTTTTTTATAACATAAAATGTTATTTTGAAAATTTGAAAAAATTCTAGTATCTTCTTAACACTTGTATGAATCGAGTTCCGTAGAAAAAAAGTTTTATCACCATTTTCCAAAAAGTTATTCAATTGTTAACTAACAAATTTTTTCCTAATCTTCGTTGGCATAAATAATGGGAGCCCTTTTGATATATATATATATATATATATATATATATATATATATATATATATATATATATATATATACTCCATACGATTCTGCGATGAAATTTCATAAAAATTTATCAATTAGTTAATTATGATTTTCAAAAACTAATTCAAAATGAAATATCTATAAATTGTTGATACATTTTTGTTTTCAATTGATATTCATTTATGTCTGTTTTCACATTGAACAATGGCAGTTATTAACATAGGATATGAATTTTTTACGTAATTTGTTTATTAAATTGTTTTAAACTACTTGAGGAATTCAATATTTTTGAAATTTTTTTTGCCATTTTGTTGTCTGGAGATAATTATGATTAAAACATTTTTTTCCCTAATTTCAATTTTTGATTGTTTAAAATCGATTTTTTTATATTTCGATTGTTTACATAATTTAAATTTTTTTTATTCATTATTCAATTGTTTATTAGTTTGACCATTTATTATAAACAAATATTGACTAACGTTATGAATCAATTGAAAAAAAAATTATCAACAATTTTTAGATATCTCATTCTGCAATAATTTAAAAAAATCATAATTAACAAATTATTAAATTTTTCTGAACTTTTATCGCAGGATCGTATGAAGTATATATATCAAAAGGGCTCCACGAAGTTTAAAATTCATAGGCCAATTATTTATACCTTTCATCCCATTATTTATGCCAACGGAGATTGGGAAATAATTTGTTAGTCAACAATTGAATAACTTTTTAAAAAATGATGATAAAACTTTTTTTCTATGAAACTCGATTCATTCAAGTGTTAAAAAGATAATAGATTTTTTTCAAATTTTTAAAATGACATTTTATGTTATAAAAAAAATATTTCTTCTGATAAACTCTCTTTAGCGGCAGCGCGCGCATGCCGTAACAACCGCGCGGAACCCTATTTTCAACGTCAAATTAAAATTATAAATAATGGAGATAGAGTTTCAGAGTCGGGACTTTTTTATCGGAAATTTCCTCCTCTTCAACGAGCTTTTTTCAAAATTGCCTAAATATCAATATTTTTTGAGTAAATAATGAAAAACTAAATATTATTTTTTTCATCTTATTTTGTTAATAACAGTTGCAATTTTTTACCTGCACCAAAATCCTCAAAAAACATTTTTCTAGAGGTGATTCCGAAGCGAATGAGCTTCGCTCATATTTTTAGGACCTTTATCTCTATTTTTCATGTTTTTGAACTTGTTGATTAGACTATAATACCTTAAAGGTCTGAGGCGGTTACCACTAGCGATTCGTTACTGACTGCTGGTGATTCTATTTTGAGTATTCTACATTGTTTTAAATTTATCAGAAAATAGTGAAACTAAACTTCTACATTATTGCTCAACTTTCGAGATCGTGATTCTGAATAATTAATAATATCGAGTTGTTTATTTTGACAATTCAGGACATTTGACACGACATTCGCGACACGCTCAGTAATAAATAGTTTAGCCACGGGTTTCTTCTTACATCAAGAGAGGTTTCAGGTTCATCACAGTATAAAAAGAATTGAAATTACTCAATTCAATCGAAATGAGCGTTATTTGAATCAGTGAATTATAAAAATCGAGTACTCGGGATTCGATGAACTCGTTGAAGGTCCTTCTGTTGACGAGTGCTGGCTGCATCAGATGCAATTTTTCGAACATTTCGTCGATTTTCTGACAATAGGACTCAGTTGTGATGGTTTGGCCTGGTTGCAATCAAACCACACGGTTCAATAATGAGAAACTGGGACAGTCTGTATATACATTTCGATAGTTCAATTGAAATGGCGTGCAGGTGAACAGAGGACAAATGAAGCGACGGTGCGAGGCTTCAGTGAACGAACATCGAGCAGGGAAAAGGGTCGGTGCTGTTCGATAAAATAAATTTCACACTTCGTGTACCTATCAAACTTCAAAGGCCTGAAAAGAATCTAAGGTAAATAATTCAACATATTACAATTTCTAGTTTTTTGCGGTAGATTTGCAGAAACGATGTTTTCGTTTCAGGCCTAAAAGAAGGAAACAGTATATTTATTAGCTGGCGCCCTCTCAGCTTACTAAAGAACATCTTAAATTTTCAATCAGATCTCAAGAATTCGAATCCACGCCTTGGTTGTGATGTAGATAAAATTGATGTTGAAACTTTTTTTTTTATTTCATTTTATTAAGTAGGTATATACGCCACATACCATGCAGTAACCATGGTCTTTTTTGTTGGATTTTTGCCTTCGGAAAGTGCCTGGTTGGCTCATCGATGTCCAACCACTATCCTGAAGGTCTAGAGTTGTCATAGAGGATCCACTTTTCATCAAACTTGACGATCCAATACAAAAAAGAATCGTTTTGGTTGCGCAAAGCAAAAAAGAAGAGACTTCGAAACGTGACTATTTCTGCCTATCGTTCAAATCGTCGGGCACCCACTTTTCGAGCTTTTTGACCTTTCCAATACGTTTCAAATCTTCGAAAACCGCATGGGAGCTGGTTTGGCAGCCTGTTTTGGCAGCACCTAAGACATCATATAACAATAAGCCGAAAACAGGAAAAAACATGAAATTTGGAAAAATGAACAGCATGAATATACTACTATTCTATTGCTCGTAGTATACAGTATATACTACGAGCAATAGAATAAATATTTATTGAGATATGAGTCTAAAGACATTAAAACGGACAAACCTTTTGAAATAACCTGATAGTAAGAAACGGAAACAGCAGTTATCGCCAGTTCACACATATACAGTTAATAATTATTATAATAATATTAATAATAATGACAGCTTTATTGTTCAGAAGTTATCCATTTACATGACAATACACTGAATTACACGCACAATGTGAAGAAAATATAATAAGAAGTGATTGAAAAAAAAAAACAATCTTCATCATCCTAAATTGAATATGAGTTTGTAACTTTGATAATATTATTCAGATTCGTGCAGAATACATCACAGAATCATAAGTCAAAACTTCGATATATTATGATATAGGTACAGTCGTTTTACGGCAAGACTTACAGGGTTGGTTAAATTGGACAATTTATAATTTTGGGGAACTAGAATAATCTCTTTTCAGATCGAGAATAGCGGTGGTTATTTTTTTCAAATATTCGCCAAAAAACTAGAATTGCTGAATTTCGTTTTTTGGCTCTACCGCTTTCATTTCGAATGATTTGAAAGAGACAGAAGAACTTTCAATACTGTTTCATATTTATTATAGTCTGATATGAACCAATTTGAATGATATGAACTAATTTCATGGCATTTCATTATCAACTCTTTCTTTTTGAATATAGACCTCCAGTTTTGTACGGCGATTTTCCAGCATTCGTGGACATGCAAGCCCAATATTACCAAAAGTTCAGCCGAATACCTTGTAGGTATTCTCACAATGAAAAGTCCAGAAGGGTCAGATCAAATGAACGTGGTAGTCATTCAATAGGAGCAGTGTTTCCTATCCATTGTCCTGGCATAGTCGTATTGAGAAAATATCTGCAAATACTGCTGTGGCGGAGCTATATCATGTTGAAAATACTGACATTTTCTCAGAATATTCAAAGGAAAATCTTCCAACAACTCAACCAGAGTCTCCGACAAGAATTCTAAACATAATTTATTCGTCAAAGATGTCTCAAAAAAGTGGGGACCTATAATATTAGTGTCTAGCACACAAAGTTGAACATTAACTCCGAATCTCTCTTTGAAATTTGTAGCTCTATGTAGAAATTGTGAATTTATTTCTTCTGAAATTTTTTTAACTGACGTAGTCGCTTATATTTTTTTGTCCTTAATTTTTCGATTTTCAACAAATCCTAAATCGAATGAATATCACTTAATTATTACTGAGAATGTCTTCTGATCTTTCCTAAAACGTCAATTTTAGTATTTCTGCCACTTTCAGTCACTGTACAAGTTTTACTAGAATAATCCCTGGACTGCATGAGCATGAGAACCTCTACTTTTGCTCAAAAATTACTTCTAGGTGATTATGTTTTTTCGTTTCCAGGTTACCAGTTTGCACTAATGGAGATGAAGACAATCATTTTCACCATCTTGAAAAAGTATGAGCTCAGTTTGGTACCAGGGCATGAGGAGTACACTCTCACTTACAGGACCACCCTTAGGGCGAAAGGAGGGATATGGATACGATTGAAAGCAAGAAAATAATGGGCTAGAGTACAAGTGTGCTTTAATCATTATCCATAATATAATTTTTGTTCGAATTATTGCCATTTTCGTGTTCACTAGTCTGCCATGATGGGCCGTGCGTAGCTTCATAAAATCGATTTTGGTCATTTTGAATCTGGACAGAAATTCTAATATTTCTATTGATTGTGGATATTGGAGATTTGCCATCTATCACTTTTATTTGAATAT
Source organism: Leptinotarsa decemlineata (assembly GCF_025532065.1). Taxonomy (NCBI): domain Eukaryota; kingdom Metazoa; phylum Arthropoda; class Insecta; order Coleoptera; family Chrysomelidae; genus Leptinotarsa; species Leptinotarsa decemlineata. Next base: position 6,366,885 of record NW_027412593.1, read on the forward strand.
GTAGATTAGGAACCTCTCCTGATTACTCAAAACTCAATCATCTTTCAAACCTTCGAAAAATAGCTGGATTCTTTAAATTATAATTTATTGTATCAAATCATAATTCAGGGTCTTTTGAGATAAGTAGGTATTTGAATAAGATTAAAATAAGCTCCATGTTCATAAATAAATATGTTTACTTTGTTTATCCAACTTTCATTTAGATTTATTCACAACAAGCAAGAAAGGTCGACGCTCCAGAATCAGCAAGAATTTTTGCACCGAGCTAATCAATGTGATATTTTTGATAGTAGGCCCAGTGTAGGAAATATGCTACCCAAACAACAATGTGCCTGGGACTCGATTAATTTCAACACGGCTCGACTGCATGTATGAAACCTTCATCAAAGAGAGAAACTGAACTAGTAATAGCTCTATCTCGTGAACAAAGCCCTAATCGGGAAAGAAATATATTAAATATATATTAGCCGGGGAGGTAGTTTTTTTTCCGGCAGGCATTTACCAGAATCTACGGTGTAGGTAGTTGGGAAAGATGAATGTTTCAAAAAAAAATCTGTTTTCAAAATCTGCTTTTCCGTTAATCAGCTGTCGCCTCCATACGAATAATAACTCTCAGAAGTTGAGTAAACTTGTGCGAGCTGAGGACTAACGAGGTCTTACCTTTTAATGTGTGATCCCTAACACGAAATCTTATTTCGAGTTATTCATTTTCTTACATTATTATGTATAAATGAAACTCGTGGGTTATTCTATTTGAATATTTTTATAATTAATGTTACAATAAGTCAGAAGGTATCAACTCTTCGTGGCTTTTGGTGAGTTATTATGGGAAGACAATATGTTACGAGATCTACCGACTATATAATTTGTGAAAAAGCAACTATTAATTTACTCAATTATGTGTATGGCATCTCATTGGCCTGCCGGGCCCGCAGGGACTGTGATAAGCGGGGGCCCACGTACTAAGGGGCCTCGCAAGATGAATAAAATTTTTATATTTTGAAATGACACCGAAATTATGACTTCAATCTCGAAATTTCGACTTCAATCTTGAACTTTAGATTTCAAATTCGAAATTTCGACTTTGATATTGAAGTTTGAATTTCGACTTCAGAATCGAAATTACGACTTTATTCTCGAAATGCCGGCTTCATATTGGAAATTTCGACTTCAATTTTGGAATTTTGACTTCAATTTTCGAAATCTCGACATCAAACTCAAAATTTTGACTATAAACATTTCGAGTTTAAAGCCTAGTTTTTGCAGCTTCATATCTCAATGAATTTTCATTCTACTGTGTCGTGGTGGACACTGATCGATAGAGAATTTAGTGATGCTGTTCATTTTTTTCCAAATTCTAATTTTTTACCTCTTTTCAGCTTATCACTATATGATGTCTTCAAGCAATTTTCGGTTAATTTTTCTCTACGAATTCAAATTGAACCGAAGCATTACCGAAACATCCCGAAAAATTAACCAGGCATTTGGCAATGATAGTGTTGAACGCTGACGTTGGTTTGCGAAATTTCTTTTCGGATGAGCCTGGAAGTGGTGAAGTTTTTCGTTGTTCTGGCATGAAACATTTTAATTTTACTCGAAATAAACAATTTTTGAATCTATCTATATGAAGAATGTCACGAAAGGTTTTTCAGTTATTATAGATTCATCATTTCAACATTTTTTCAAAATATATGAAGTACGAATAAAAATAATTTGCTGAATAGATTTCAAAATGAATTGTAAAAAGAAAATAATACTGAAGCAAGTGTTATAAACATGATGGGGCATGATTATATCAAGTATGACATAATAAAAAAATCATATCCTAAATTCCATGATGTAATTTTTTTACATTGTGTAGTATCATTATCTTATTCAATTCGTAGGGAAATTTAGGAGTCAGAGGTCGTGTATGTGAAATACTAGAAGATTCTCGAATAGAACTGAAAAAACTAGGATGAAAGATAGTTTTAGCAATGAATGTCGATTTCTGACGTTTCCTCTGAACTTTCGAACGGGGCACGATATCATCAGAGAGGCATAAATTTTTCGTGAAAAAATAATTTTTAGTACTTCCTGATGAAAACACCAAAATCGTAACATCACTTGCCACTCAGAGAGCGCTATCAACTTTTTTTTTCGAGTGGAAAAGAAGAAAATTTTATTATCTTAACCAGCAGATCATTCCAATGGACCGTGCCATCTAAGTCACATGTCTGGGTACGTATGATTGACCAATTCCTTTAAAATTAAAAAAATATGGGGGTGCATCATCCTATTGGATAACAACTGGATTTTCGAATTCATCATAATTGCTGGTCACAATTTCTTGAATCTGTGGGCGAATGAGGTTTTGAAGAATTTGAAATGTAAATTACTCATTAGATTCTTCTCTAGATATATGGGATCTACAGTTGATTTGCCAAAAATATGTTGGTTAGTGTCTAACCAATATCGCACATTTTTGTGGTTGATATTTCCGTTTAAGAAGAAAGTGCATTTGTCAACAGAACAAATACTATTTATGCAGCTTAGATTTGTCGTAAAAACGAAACTGCATTCTTCTGACAGGGTCGACTTCATTGACTTTATGTGATATATTTAGTACATAGGGGTGAAACTTATGTCTTGTGAGGTATTTTCCGACTTTGGTTGTCGAGAAACTCGTTTTCAAATGTATTAGATAGTGTTATACTTGATAATAGGATTAAACATGAAACCGGTCGTAAAAATAACTAGTGGATAGTAGACAGTGTTTTTATTCATTTAATTAAAGTGATAATGTGTAATAGATTGCTGTCCATTTGTAGATTCCTAAATTTATCTGCAGCACCCTTGCTATCTGTGAATATTATAAAATTCCTTTTATCATTTTTATATCTGTTTATAGGATAACGCGGTGTGATTGCATATCTACATAGTCGATCACAAAAAATCCTAAATTGAATTAAAACACGAATGCGCTTCATTGTCAAATACTTATGTTCAATTTTATTCTAAATACAATTAATTTCTGAGAATATGATTTTCTTTTACACATTACAAACTTTGTGCAACCTTTGAAGCGCGCGGGAAGTCCCAGTCGCGCGTTTCAATTCACAGAACCACATTACACCGGAAGTAATGGAACTCATCAGAATCAGAAGACGCCTGAAGAGAATATACCAATGGACACGCGCTCCAATGGACAAAAGGAGAATACACAGTGTTGTATATGTTCATTTATATTTCACACTGTATAGGTCATATTTTACCGATGTGTGTAGACAGTGTCTGTCATTCTGTTATCACTTTTGTCATATGCATTTTTGTAATGAAGTATTACGTATTTCTTAACAAGAATTTACATATACAATAGTGGCGACGAGGACGGGATAGAATAAAATGGATTCTGAACAATTCAGTATCCTGATTAAGACTCTTACGGAATCATTACAATGTTCACAAAAATCCAGTTCCCCAGAAGTTATTCCTTTAAAACCTTCATGCGAAGAAACGGAAACGTGGGACATTTTCATCAAGAGACTAGAGAATTTTTTCAGTATGAAAAATTTCACGGGTATCTTGGCAGAGATTGACAATAAGAAGAAAGAATGGTTGATACATTCCATGGGTACAAAAACATTACAACTTCTATACAATTTGACTAGTCCTGACGATCCGAAAACCAAATCATATGATTCTCTCCAAATTCTAATTAAAGAACATCTCCATCCCAAACCCAGCGTAATCGCGGAAGAAAATCGTTTCACAAGAAGAATACAACAAGAAGGTGAAAGCATTTCCGATTTTGTAGCAGATCTGAAGAAACTATCAAGAAATTATGACTTTCGATGTCTTTCTTGTAATGCGTCCACCGCTGATAAACATCTACGGCAGCAATTTATTAGTGGACTGAAAAACTCCAGTTGGTTGCAAAAACTAATTCAGCTGAAAGAACCTAACAATACTTTTTCGGATTGTGCTCAAACAGCACTAGCAATGGAATCGGCTCACAAAGATTCGAAAGAAATTCAAGCATTGCAATCATCTTCGATGTCAATATCTCAAAATCAACTGAAATTCAGTCAAAACTTCAAAAGGTCATCTCCGAATCCGTTCAAGCGTTTTTGTTTTCGATGTGGTGATGAATCGCATTTAGCAAATGTCTGTAAACACGTTCGTTCACATTGTGGAAGGTGTGGTCGAGTTGGACGTTTAGATGCATTTTGTAGAAATGGAAAACCAATGACAAATCATCCAAGTGTCAAACCTACCAAGAAATTTGTGAAATCCAATAATCAGAATCAGATACATCCAGTAACTCAACCAAGTTCTAGTGAGGTTATTGTGGAAAATGATTCTGATGATCAACAATATCATAGACTGTGTGTTACCAGAATCTAAGCGAAAACCGGATACATTTCTCCTTGATGTTCAATTAGATGATAAACATGTAGAAATGGAATACGATACCGGAGCAGCAGTTTTTTCTATATCTTATGATATGTTTAAGGAGCTTTTTCCCAATAAACAGATTCACACAAGTGAACTTCCTTTGAAGACTTACACAGGAGAAATAATAAAACCAATTGGATACTCAACTTTTGAAGTCAGTTATTGCGGACAAAAAGTATTGGCTAACCTATATATATATTACCTGGTGAGGTAGAACCTATTTTTGGTCGTGAATGGCTCAAAGATATAAAAATTATTCCACAGGACGGTATATATTGGTCAGAAAATTCGAAATCCCAAATTTTTAATGAATTACGAAAAGAATTTAGTGCAGTTTTCGAAACTGGAATTGGTAAAATAAATAATTATGAAGCCAAATTATTTCTTCAGGACAACTCTGTACCAATTTACTGTTCTGCAAGAAAAGTTCCATATACAGTGCAGAAGAAGGTAGAAGACGAGATAGACCGCCTGGAAGAAATAGGAATTTTGACAAAAATTGAATATAGCGAATGGGGTACGCCAATAGTTCCAATTGTTAAGAAATATGGTACTATTCGATTGTGTGCTGATTATAAGGTTACAATTAATAAAATTCTCAAAGATGATCGATATTTAATGCCTAATGTGGAAGATATATTTGCTACAAGTATGATTGGTGGTAAGCTTTTCACAACTCTCGATATCAGAGAAGCTTACCTTCATATGCCTATGGATGATAATAGCGCCCAAATCCAAGCTATAACCACAACGAAATGAGATTATACTGTTAACCGTTTTATGTTTGGAACCAAGGTGGCACCAGCAATTTGGCAACGTTACATTACAAGAACCTTTTCCGATATACCGGGGGTATGCGTATTTCTGAATGATATCAAAATACAAGGATCAACTTTCCATGACCATCTTCAGACATTAAAAAAAGTTCTGAAAAGTTTGCAAGATGTTGGCCTAAGAATTAGAGAAGATAAATGTAAATTTTTCGAGTCCAAAATTACTTATCTGGGACATACTGTATCTGACAAAGGTCTAGAAAAGACTCCAGAGAAGATCAAGGCAGTAGTCAATGCAAGAATTCCAAGAAACACATCTGAGCTGAAGAGTTGGCTGGGACTAGTAAATTACTATAGTAGATTTCTCAAGAATCTAGCGACGAAACTATCTCCACTGTATAATTTACTCCAGAAAAATGTTACTTTTTAATGGACAGAACAATGTCAAAATGCTTTTGATCTTATGAAACGGGAAATTACATCAAGTGAAATTCTCTGTCCATATGATTCTAAGTTACCATTAGTACTGGCTACAGATGCAAGTCCCTATGCGCTTGGAGCAGTTCTCTCCCATATAATGCCGGATGGCAGTGAAAGACCGATTGCTTACGCTTCCAGGTCTCTCAGTAAATCAGAGAAAAACTATAGCCAAATAGACAAGGAAGCTACTTCGATATTTTGGGCTTGCAATAAATTTTTCCGTTACTGTTATGGGAGAAAATTCCGACTGATCACAGACCACAAACCATTAGTGTCCATTTTTCATCCAGAGAAGCACCTTCTTAGTATGGTGGCTACTAGAATGCTTCATTATGCTCAATTCTTACAAGGCTTTGATTACGAAATTTCATACAGATCAACAGAAAAGCATGGGAATGCAGACGCCTTATCTAGATTACCAGAAACCGCAAACACAACACATACTTCCATTGATACAGTAGCACATTACCAATTACAATAGTTGTTAGTTTTACCAGTAACGCATACTGAAATTGCCAAAGAAACGCAAGCGGATTCTACTCTAATGAATGTCTACAAAAGTTTACTTGAAGGAAATTGGATACGTTGGTAATGATTTGGAATTTTCACTTACACATGGAGTTATTTTAAAAGGTTCAAGGGTGGTTATTCCGACCACACTACGGTCGGAAGAAAAATATGGATTATTGAAGTGAAAAGTGTTAAAGAAGGAGGAATAAGGTGTAAAGGTGACCTAGTGAATAAATGCTTGTGTTTTTAAATAGTTTATTTAGTGAAAAAGAAGGCTGAAAAGTTGCCCTTTTCTGAACTTTGAAGGGCCGTAACTTTTTAAATAAGGGAGAGCGCCCTTTTTTCTTTTGGATTCGTAATCTACGCATCAAAATACGTAAGTACAGTCAAAAATTTTTTCAAAATCGCCGGGTGTCCGCATAACGAAAATTTACCAAAATCAAAAATCAGGTCGAAGAGACGGTACGAAGGATAAAACGGCAACGAAGGGACAACGCACATCCCCTGACACTGATATCACCCGAGGAAGTGAAAGGCATCGTGAAGTGACTAGCCACTCGGAAAGCCCCAGGCTTGGACCAGATTCCAAACCGGGCACTGAAAGCCCTACCACGGAAGGGTATAGCGGCAATGACAAACATCATCAACGCTATACTCAGACTACAACATTTCCCGTAGCCGTTCAAGGAGGCAACGGTCATTCACGTTCCGAAGCCAAAGAAGAATCCTATATTTCCGGATCACCATAGGCCAATAAGCTCAACCTCTACCATGAGCGAAGTGGCAGAACCAGTCATCTTGAAAAGACTAGAAGACCAAACCAGTTCGGTTTCGAACTGCACTGTCGAACACTCGACAGAGCTGCAAGTCCTGAGGGTAGTAGACTTCGCGACAAAAGGTTTCAACCTCGGCAAAGGATACCACACTAGAACGATATTCCTAGACGTCTACAGTACAAATCCTGACAAGAGTCCGGCGATACTATTTACCCGGAGGCTGGTACATCCGGTAGGAAACGTCACCTTCAACAGGAAAAAGATTCCTTGGACCAACGGAGCGAAATATCTGGAAGTCACCCTCGAAAGAAGACTATGAACGCGTGCGTGCGATCCGCCGTAAACGCTCCAAGATATATACTAAACATATATATATATTCCGGGATCTGGACCTGTACATACATTACGTAGACGCGTATATGAGAGCACACGCAGATAACGTGTTCGACAGAATCCAATCGCACGCCAATCCAGACATAGGATGCCAATGAAGCAGAACCAGAAACCACCCCCGAGAGTCGCCATTAGGCGGCTCCGGTAAGTATAAACATTTTTTAACCAGATTTCAAATTCACTTGCTCGCGACCTAAATGCTGGCTTTCGACCGCAGTAGGTCAGATGTCAATCTTGCTGAAGTGCCCATCAGTTGATTGAGGTCCACTCATAAGAGTGGGAGTGGATGGACGGGATGAGATGTTCTGCACACAGTAACCGTGTGGGGAAGATTTCATCTCAGGGCACTCAACCCGGGAGGAGGTATAAGGGATGCAACCTCTGATAACAAACCTTTGAAATCAAACTATGGAGCTGTTTTAACCCTCTTTTGGTTACGAAACAAATTCAAATCAATAAAAGCCGTTGTATAGAGAATTGAAATATCTTTCGATCTGTTCTGTTTTAAATCTGAAATATTTGAAAAAAGAAAACTTGATAGTACCCTCTCTGCGGCGAATGATGTCACACCTTTGGTTTGTTTATAAAAAAGTACTGAAACTAATCCCTTTTCCTAAAAATTTTTTCTGACTTGGATATCTTAGCCATTCAAAAGTGGGGATGGTGCACTGCAGTTAATTTATGTTAATAGTACAAAAAATCGAATTACATTTCAGAATGCTCAGCTGTTTCCGTTTACTGATGACACTCTTTTAGTTTTTGATGGAAAATCTCAAGAAGATTTGTTTGTACGTAGAGATATTAAACAATCGTGTTAGGAATCACACGTTAAAAGATAAGATCTCGTTATTCCTTAGCTCGAACAAGTTTCTCAACTTCTGAGAGTTGTCGTTCGTATGGGGGCGACAGCTGTTTAACGGAAAAACAGATTTTAACAGATTTTTTTTAATGCAATGTAGATATTCAAAAATTATTATATAAAACACAGTTTGCATTGCAAAATGTTTCTTTTGCGCTGCAAAACACCTTCAATTTGTAAAAGACATTTGGAATTAATTTTGAAGAACATAATTGAACAAATTAAAAAAGAATTACCAGTTTTAGGAGCATGAAGAAGAATATGGTTCAAAAATGAATCCATACAAAATCTTATTCATAATGCTCATGTACTCTCGCATTTTCTGTTTGAGTTCGATGAGAGCAGTAAAATTGATAATGGTAATAATAATAATCACCCCTTAAGGAAGAAAGGGGGGGAGTTCATTTCATTTATAGACAAGATCTCCACTGATATGTTCTTCCACTCAACCGCAAAAATGCTGCCGTCACTTTATCAACCTTATCGAAGTATTAGCATTATTACACATGCTTCCATGAATAAATGTTTCAAGTTTATATAGAAAAAAAAACAACAACAAAAACGTTAAGATTGGCCAAAAAGGTATCTATTGTATTTTTTTTCTGATTGTTTCGGTTACTTATTGATGAAGATCCATAGTAATTTCATAAACTACACCTGACGATTTGATCTCCACAAACTTTGTGGAGATCAAATCGTGAGGGGTAGTTTATGAAATTATTGCATTTTAATTTGAATTTTGTGAACGATAGACATTTAAGTTCCAGAGGTAAATAGATGTATATGGTGTATATTCGATGTGAAAAACAACGTTTGATTTCATGATGCAAATAGGAGGGTTTTTTGATAATTATAATTTTGTGGATCAAACAAGCAGCATAAAAAAGTCTTCTCCATATTCAACCACCCTGCAATAGGTAATTTAGTCAATTTGAAATTTTTCTCGTCTACGAGAACCATTTATAAATCCTAGACAAAAGTTTTGAACTTTTTGTACTTTTGAACAGGACTTTTGCTACATATTGGGTCGTAAACACAGTTGGCAAAAGTGGTAGTTTTATATTCGTCGCGTCGTTAAAAAATGCTTTTCAGGAATAGATAAGATATTTTGTGTGTTCTAAAACCTCTAATTGGTCACTATGGATAGTAATTTTGATATCTTCAGAAAACAGTAAATTGTTTTCTGTACCAAATAACATAATGTTAGATTTACTGGACTTTATTTGAAGACAATGGTTTCATGTTTTTTGTATGAATTTGTGAAGATATTCATTAACTAAATTAGAGGCCGTTATCACATCCCCTAGATAAAAACTTAAAAACTGTAATAAATCTTTGTATCGTCAGTCTAGCAGTGAGCGGTGCAATGTTCAAGAAATATATGAAAACACAGGAAGGGTCCTAATATAGAGCCTTGTGGGACACCGGATTTGCGGTTCAGAGTTGTTGAACTGACATGTCAATACACACATTTTGTTTCCGTGCAAGTCAATATGCCTCGAATCCTCTATTGCTGCTACTGATAAGCCCAAATAGTGCAGAATAGCCAGTTGATAATTATGGTTATGAGCTTTGAGTTTAACTTCAATTGCTTTCTCTCAAATTTTTGTAAGGGTTGGGGGTACACTTATAACAATCTTTCATCTATCAGGAAAAATATCATTCATCGAATTGATTATATGAGTCGTAAATTCGATAATATAAGTGCAGCAAAGCATGACTGAACATTATTTTATTTTATTCATACTCGCCTTTTTAATTCTTCATGTACGGGTTTGATTTTTATTTTCATAACTATTATTTATTCCAAAATATGTGTACTTTTAAAATGTTCTTAAATATGTTTGCTTTTTTTAAGTATTCCGTTATTCCTATACATATTTTCAAGCGTATCGCTTTTATTCGTGGTGTTCTTGTATTGTACTGAATATTTATTAGGTAGTTAATTAATGTACTTTTATCCCGAAACAGGTGTTTGCCCACATATCGAGTATGTATCATCAATGTAAAAAAATGTATAAATGTTTTCATTATTGTGTTTGCAAAAAAATTGTAATTGCTGTATACATTCTCTCCCTTTTCAGTAATAAATGATATTATTATTATTATAAGTTCAATTCGTCATATCCTTCTGTATTATAAATTCATTATAACAAATTGTTTCATAAACAAACAAATCATTAACGTCAGAGAACTGAAATCAAACAATTATTTTTATGAAATTCTGTGTTCACTGTTGTTCATTATGGGTTCACTGTTGGGCAGAGAATTGATGAAATAATAATTAATTTTAATAACACTCCTCAGAGATTCGGGAATTTCATGGATGTTTTTGAGAAATAATATCTGCTTCCATATAATGATGAATGAGTCCTGAAAAACAATACATAATTTAAAATTAGATACATATTATGAAGATAACCTAATACGTATCTGAATGTTATCAGATGTCAAAATTTTTGTTTATTATTAAACACAAAAATACAGGAATTTTTTAGAAATACCAGCGAGCAAGAATTTGACGTGGTTTTGGTGACGAAGACATGGTTGGGAGGAGTATTAGACGGAGAAGTGGTGGATTTGAATAAATATAACCTAATTGGAGCAGATAGGAACAAAGAAATAACAAACAAGGTGAAGGGAGGAGGAGTACTTATCGCATTAAATAAAAAAGCTAAATTACTGAAAGTAATAAGACACAGTGCTGCATTTGAGGCAGTTATAGTTCAGTTTAGGATTGAATGTCATGTAAAATCACTCTAGCCTGCCTATACAGTTTGTACAAGGCAACATAGTTACGAAGTCAAACAAAACTTTTATATTTGGAGATTTCAATTTTCCAGAAATCGGAGGATCACCAGTATCTCATAATAATATTAATACAAAATTGTCTATTATGAACGATTTTTTAAATTTCAATTCTTTCATCTTATACAATAATGTTACTAATTTCCAAGGAAGAACCTAAGACTTAGTTATTTCTTCTGAAGGTAATTTGTTCAATGTTACACGAGGAGAAAGCCCTTTAGTATCCAAGGACAGATATCACTCTTCTCAGGAAATTGTTTTTAAATGTCGTGAAAATTGATTGAGTGGTGATGCAAAAGCCAGTAATAGAATTAATCATAAGTATTATTTTAAAAAAGCTAATTTTGACCTCATGACGGAACTTATCAGAAACACTCACTGGGATGAGGTATTGAAGGAGTCTATTGTAAATATAACCTTGGAAAAATTTTATAAAATATTGGATAACATTTTGTCTGATTGTGTGCCTAAATTTAAACTATATGAGAGTTACAATAAATTTCCTGTATGGTATAATAGAGTAATTAAAAAATTAATTGTGGAGAAGGAAAAACTTTGAAAAATCAAACATATTTCTGAATATCATGCTGAAAAATATCTAGAGGTAAGAAAAAAATTAAAGTCACTTTCGAAACAAGAACATAAGAACTACATCAAAACTATCGAACATAATGTGGGGACTGATATCAATACTTTTTGGAACTATGTTAACAAAAAGAAAGGTCAAAGCTCAACCAATGAAAATGTTATATACAATGACATGGAAATTCAACCAAAAGATACATCACAGTATTTCGCAGAGTTCTTTGCCAGTGTAAACTCTACCAACGTGACCAATTATGAAAGTGAAAGTTTTAATAGTCTTCAGGACGTAACTAACGATACCTTCTCAATAACATCTATAACTGAATCGGACTTTGATGATGCAGTAAAGAAATTGAAGCCAAAAAATCTGCAGGTGTAGATAGTATACCGCCGTATATAGTGAAGGGTTGCCATGAATGGTTACGTCACCCACTACTGCACATATTTAATATCATAATCAACAATGCTACCTTTCCGACGCAATGGAAAACTTCAATTTGCACACCAGTTCATAAAACAGGAAACAAATATGATATAAAAAAGTACAGACCGATATCTATTATGTGTGCTCCTTCCAAACTATTTGTTCAGATAATCCATACTAAATTGTACGGCTATGTAGAAGGTGCCTTAGTTGAGCAACAGCATGGGTTTATGTCCAACAGATCTGTCAATACAATTCTGCTATTATATACCAACGAAAATATATTATATAGCTTAGAAAATAAGGTTCAACAGGACACAATATTTATGGATTTCAGCAAGGCCTTCGACAGGGTGGAACATGGTGTTTTGCTGCAAAAGTTATATCGATTTTGACTATCCGGCAATGTCATGAATCTTTTTAGGAGCTATCTTCAGGATCGATATTTTGTGGTAAGGCATGATGGAAATACCTCAGGCAAATTTCATGCTTCTTCAGGGGTACTCCAAGGTTCAAATTTGAAGCCCTTGTTATTCATTAATGACTTGCCAGATTATATCGAGCAAGTTATGACAATTACCCGCCAAAAGGACCCCATTCCTTTTGACTACCGCGTGAACAACGAATCGCTGAAAGGAGTGCATGAATGCAAAGACTTAGGAATAACCTATGATTGCAAATTATCATTTAAGAAACATGTTGAACATATGAGTTAAAAAAAATCGGTTTTTCCGTTAATCAGCTGTCGCCGCCCTACGAACGACAACTAGAAGTTGAGAAACTTGTGCGAGCTGAGGCCTAACGAGGTCTTACCTTTTAACGTGTGATTCCTGACACGGTTGCAGAATAATCCCAGCTTCAACCAGATAAATTCCCTCGAGAAAAATATCTGGTCGAGGCAGGAATCGAACCCACGTTCTTTCAATCGTGAGTCGGACGCACTACCACCGGGGCCAATTCCACAGTAACATAGATTCCATGCAAGTACTCTATTTCACGCTAGTGAGATTTAAACTCAAATACGGTAATGTCATTTGGAATGGAGAATACCAAACAACCTTACAGGAACTGGAAAAAATACAGAACAAATTTCTAAGGTACCAATATTATAAGAAATATCGTAATAAACCGGATTACAACAGCATTAGAACATCACAATTGAAAACTCAATTTGATATACCCTCCTTAGACTCTAGGCGAAAAATCTCTGCACTAATTTTTATAAAATTATTAATAACAATATAAATTCCGCAGAATTATTGTCACTATTACCAATTGATGTACCTCCCAGACCTACTCGAACTATGCTTAAGTTCAAGACTCCCTTCGTGACTGTTACTTCCACATCCCCCTCTTAATCATGCTCCGTCTGGCAAACGACATAAATTGCTTGCAAGATATTACTTGGAATATGTCTATCACAAAATTTAGATCTTTAGTCCGTAGACATGTTGAGAATTTATCAGTTTAGCAATTAGTTCTTTCTGTTATTTCTTATTTTATTTTTCTTCTTATGTGATGTAATAAGTACTACTCGTTGTTAGATATTAGTACATCCCCATATTATATTACATTGTTTTATATAACATATCATTTCAAGTGCTTGTATATTCATGTATATTTCTTATAAGTCATCCTTGTAATGAGGCCGTCAGGCCTGTTAGGGTGAAATAAATAAATAAATAAATTAGTATTTGAAGTGACTAAGGCAGAATGATTTCACTTTCAGTTTTTTTCCAAATAATCAATAAATGTATTTGTTTTATATTGAAATAAGAGTAACTTCCTCTTATCTCATTGACCGACTAATTTTCATTTTACCGATATATTTTACAAATATTTTATAAATATTCAATAACTCTCTCTCTGAATATTAATAGAAGTTGCTTTCATTTAGCTGCATTTGCCATGCTTTATCTTTATATATTTCTGAATTTATATTTTCTGTAAAAAATTTCCGTGTCTACGACTAAATGAACAAACCAAAACAATGAATACATTTTGATAAATACCATATAATAATTAACTCCGAAGCCATAGTGAAAATTGAAAATATAACTTCACTGCTATTTTTCTAAGTATGAATATATACTCTAGTTCTGAATTCCAAGTTTTTTTTAATATAATAAAATGTTTTTAATAATGATGACGTAATATCTTTATCTTGTTCAAAATTGTGAATACCTATAGAGACTCCATAAAGATAAATAATCGATTTCATCAATTCCATTTAACAGTGATGTGTTCCCTAAAACAAACAGTCATAAACTGATATTCTGTCATGTTCATTCGACAGAATTGTCAATAGTTTAGTGTAGATACAATTATAAACTAAATTCAGTAATATAGTGACCAAAACAATGTGTTTGTGGAAAGTAATTATTATGATGTGCAGTGTTTTTACTAGAGTTAAAACAGAAACTCAATGCAGTATGAGTGACTTGAAAATTAAGTGCCGGTTTATGAGATATGAAGACTTGTCTGGAAAATTAACTGTAAATCTGGAAGCAGAGGATATATTAGAGTTGAATATTAGTGATACTCCGATTTCTCATGTAGACAGAAGAACATTTGGGAGATACAGAAATATTCATACATTGATTTTGCGAAACAGCGATATCCACTCTATCGAATACAACGCTTTTGCAGATCTCTCTTTCTTACGGAATCTAAATTTGGGAAACAATCTGCTCGAAAACTTCAGTTCCAGTGTTTTCAGTGAAAATAACTCTTTGTACTGGCTGGACTTATCCAACAATCTTTTGGGAGATTTGACAAACTTCAACGTGAGTTACTTTCCCTATTTAATGATAATGAATGTGTCAAATAACAGGCTCGAATATTTACCAGAAAATATTATGGACAAATTGAAAGAAATCAATAATTTTTACATAATAACAGACAACAATCCTTGGAATTGCTCACATCCTGGATGGTCCCAGAACCTCAACCCAAATTTGATTGCTGCGTTTTGTACAAGGAATATGTTCGACAATAGAATTATACAAGAGAAGTTGAATTATCTGAAAAATGAAGACATTTCATATGGAGAACACAAAAATTTCAATAGTTCCCGAAATGAAGCCATTAGAAAAAAATGTAGGAGTAAGAGTTGGTGCTTTTCTTACTGCGTGTTTTGGTTTGTTGCTGCTGTTTGGATGGGAGTTATCTTGGGAAATGTTTGCAAGTTGAAAGACATTGTATGTCGTACTACTCTGAAAATGAGAGATAAGTATACACAATACGATATGACGGATTTACGACCCAAAACTTGATACTAATAAAGACTATTGATGAAATTGTTGTCATTAATTCCAAGTGTTTATGGAAAATGAATAGAAATTGAATTATATATATTTTTTATTGATACGTTTACTTTTTCCTACTCAACACACTGTCAAAATTCGCGAAAATATTGAAGATGTTGAAATGTATCAAACTGGAAAGAATATTAGACTTTCTGCGATCATTGCAGACCTTTTTCCACTTATATGAATTTGAATTGGGTTCAGAATTTTAATTTCGCCAAAAATAACCTCCACTATTTTTGCTAATATAATTGAGACCTAGTCTCAATACGACTTGTTGGATGTACCTATGTCTTGTAAGTTACAAAGTTTTCTCAATGTATGTTGAAAATGTTGATACTTATTTTGAAGAAGATGAGCATTGCCTATATTGTAAAGGTGATTGAAAAATATGTTGCAACTGCCAGAACTAGAAATTATATATTTTTTATGATAGCTTCCGAAATTATTTTGGAAACTCTATTAGGGTAGATGATTTCTTGAAATCAGGCGACTGTTGGAAATATCAAAAGTTCTCTTTTTGATATTTGTTGCGACATCTATTTTTGATGTATGCAGTATACATATTATCAGTTGGCAACACTGCAGTGCAATTTTTTTGCATTTTGTATGAGAATTAGTTGAGTAAAAGCGTTCATCACGACAACAGCCCTTTCCTTAAACAACTTCTCAAGAATTTCTGAACAATAGTCTGCTATTCAAAATAACAGCGACTTGATCGAAAAATATGTAGTTTGGATGAAAGTTCTTCTTATATCATTTACGCTATATCTACTTTTGCACCAACTTTAGTAGTTTTTTGTGAACACAATTTAGTTGCCCCTCAACCACATGCGTGCAGCTCGTAAATGTTGATGACACCGTGCGTTTATGCTTCTTGCAACTATTTTCGCACCTGTCAACACCATACTGATGAGGGACAACTAGAACGAAACACGTCTTAATGGTCATTTATATACGATGAAACTGCCTCTTGAATTTGTAACATTTTTTGACACGATTTGTTATGACATCTTTGGAGGATAGGAGAGTTATCCTTGGTAATAAATTCTTGCATAAATTACTAAACAACAATATTGACAGTACGGTTCTTTTACCAGAGATCGATTTCTTAGTACAAAGAAGTGAAGGTCGACACAATCTGAAACTCCATTGCGAAGCGTCACGCACAAATGATGCTACGATCACCATTGAATTCTATGTGCAGTAGCTTCAATAAAATCTGTGAACATTGCGATATTCATTTAGACTCTCTGAACGCCTTGGTATCATGTATCCACAATCACTTTTAATAATACTGTAAATAACATTCGTGTCAGTACTGCTACATTGCATGATTCGTAACTTTTTGTGTTACATACTCAATTTTTCATTCCTCTTTTGAAATTCCTCGTATACGAATATTTTATATATACTTTGTTTTAGCATTTACTTTTATACATTTTTATATTCCATTATTTTCAATATTTATTTCATATATACTCTGTAATAATAGCATTTCCTGTGAGATAAATCGCTTTTTTTATCACACTTATGTTTCAGTCTTTCTAGATGGAACCGCTTCTCTAAAAGATACTACAAAATATAAAATGATTATTTCAATATACTTGAAAAGTGATTCATTGATTTCAGTTCCGGACTTTTTTAAATAAACATTCAGTCATGTTTCATTATTGATTTATGATATACAGGGTGTCCCTGGACTTCCTCTTTTCCTCTCGGGAATGTATAGATGGGGTCAAAATATCACCAGTACTTCATATAACTTTTTTTCCTAAAAGTCTTCGTAACCAAGTTACGGGCCCTCGAAGTTACAAAATGAAAAATGTTTTTCTTTGATAACTTTTCAAGTGAATATTCAAAATCATCCAAATTTTGGTAATTGACTAAACAAATGAATTTCGTCGATGAGCTTTCATGCAGGAGTCAGTTGTTTTGCTACAAAGTCAGGAACAGACTACCCCCGATGGTCCACACCCCAAAACTTTGAAATGACAGATATTTTTCAACAAAATAAGGTTACTTGGACAATTTTATGAATAAAAGTACTCGTGTGGAAAGTCGATCGGAGCAACGAGTCTTGATAAAAATGTAGTTCTACTCGACGACATCAAACCCGCTCGTCCACCATTATTTGAAATGAATAAATAATTATCAAAGCAGAAATAATAATGATAACGTTAATTCAACAACATTTATAACAGGAATAATACAAAGTATGCTAAAATGAAGTCGTAAACAAAAAGTACAGTACCTATATGGAAGTTTAAGTCACAATTGTGATAGCAGATATTTTTTCAAAAGAAATATCAAGTTCTGTAGATTCGTGGAGTTTTTAAACTAACAAGCTACTCTACTATGAAATATCGAATTCATTCCATATTTTGTATGTACATAATACGTGTGGAATAATCACGTTTCGTGTTGATCAGTTATCTGAATCTCATGAAACTCAACATTCGAATGTTTCAAATTCTTCTTCACAGCTAAACTGTTGAGGAGTACCACTGATAATTATAACTTTATGGGAGAAATTCTTTAACACGAATCTAAATTTAGCTGAAAAAACGCACATCGGAAAAAATATTTACTATACTAATAAAAAGCAAACGAATGAACTACAAAAACGGCTGCACATAATCAGGTGAAAAATATCCAGGGAATAATTATGTTCCATTTCTTTCACAGATGTTGACAAAAAACCTTTTAGAAAGTTTTGATAAAAAATGAGAAACTGGAATGCGATTTTGTTTTGTTGAGTGGTGCGTTGTCATATGACTATCATTGTATTGTCAATATTCTATAGGATATTTTGAATTTTTTTGATATGGCCGAACAGTTTACATTCAATGAATATGCAGATATGCATGTATTTTATGGACGAGCATTTTGTAATGCTGCAGAAGCTCGTCGTCTGTATTCCGAGCATTTTCCCAATCGAACGGTACCGTCAAGAGAAACATTCGAGCGTGTCGATCGCAGCTTGAGGGAGACAGGTATGTAATAATTGATAATTAATTTGAGCACGTTGTTTTATTTCGATATTATTGTAAGTACAGTTTTGCCAAAACGAGGTGGTGAGGGCGCTCCTAGGACTGTACGTACCGTTGTATTGGAGGAAAATATTTTGGAAGCCGTCGCTGATGATCCTTCAATGAGCATCAGAAATCTATCAGAACAGTTCCATACATCCAAGTCCACTATTCATAGAATAATTAGGGAACAACTGCTCCACCCATTTCACATCCAGAAGGTACATGCCATGACACCTCAAGATTTTCCAGCACGACTGGAATATGCCAATTGGTTCATGGATAGGCGAAGAGAGGATATGACTTTTATTAATCGAGTTTTATTCACTGATGAAGCAGGTTTCAGTAGAGATGGAGTTATCAACTCTCATAATCTCCATATATGGGCCGAAGAAAATCCCCATGGGATATTGCAAACCAAACACCAACGGAAATTCAACGTGAAAGTTTGGGCTGGTATCATAGGAAACCATCTTATAGGACCATTCGTTCTACAGGACCGATTGATTGGAGAACGTTATTTGGAGTTCATTCAGAACGATTTGAATGGACTTTTGGAACATGTTCCATTGCAAACCCGAAGAGATATGTGGTTTATGCATGATGGCGCTCCTCCTCATTTTAGTTTGATTGTGCGTGACCATCTGAACCATATTTTCCACAATAGATGGATTGGTAGAGGTGGGCCATATTCATGGCCATCGCGGTCTCCGGATTTAGATCCATTGGATTTCTTTCTGTGGGGGCATCTAAAAAGCCTTGTTTACGCTACACCTATTCACACAAGAGATGCATTGTTGAATAGAATAACATTACATTGTGAAGCCATACGAAACGACCCTGGAATGCTATTTCAAGTACAGAGAGGGTGTCTTCGCAGACTAAGAAAATGTATAGAAAGAGAAGGTGGTCATATCGAGCAGTTTCTGTAGCGGATTTTTCATTTCTGTTTGGTCTTGAGGCTCTTGAGTTTCGTTAGTTAAACGTGTTTGCATTATAAAAATTCGTTATGAACATTTTACCTATCATTTCCATTTTCCTTAAAAACTAATATTTTCGAATAATGGTAGACATCTCAGGATAAATGTTGTTGAATTAACGTTATCATTATTATTTCTGCTTTGATAATTATTCATTTCAAATAATGGTGGACGAGCGGGTTTGATGTCGTCGAGTGAAACTACATTTTTATCAAGACTCGTTGCTCCGATCGACTTTCCACACGAGTACTTTTATTCATAAAATTGTCCAAGTAACCTTAATTTGTTGAAAAATATTGAAAAATATCTGTCATTTCAAAGTTTTGGGGTGTGGACCATCGGGGTAGTCCGTTCCTGACTTTGTAGCAAAACAACTGACTCCTGCATGAAAGCTCATCAAAGGAATTCATTTGTTTAGTCAATTACCAAAATTTGGATGATTTTGAATATTCACTTGAAAAGTTATCAAAGAAAAACATTTTTCATTTTGTAACTTCGAGGGCCCGTTACTTGGTAACGAAGGATTTTAGGAAAAAAAGTTATATGGAGTACTGGTGATATTTTGACCCCATCTATACATTCCCGAGAGGAAAAGAGGAAGTCCAGGGACACCCTGTATAAGATGTTGACTGATACAGAGAAGTAAATAACTTCGTGGATAATTTCCAGTTTCAACCTATTAGAGTTGATTTTTTGTTTAATGACTCTTTTGACTTTTTGTTTTTCATTTCGAAAATCTCGTTTTTGTATGAATAAATAACAAAGATATTATAATACATATACAGAAGACTTTTATTTTGGGGTTGAATATGGGTTTTTTCTTCGCTGTTGTACCTAGGTCTTCATTTCGGCTCTTTTGCACCGATGGGTGTATTTCTACACCGTCAAGAATGTTTCCAACTACTTTCTTCTTTCTAAATATTGCCATTCATCAAATACATACCCAATACATACCTAAATGACTAATTCATTGTAATGAGCGTCAGTTCAGGATTTGTCTTGTACACAATTCTTGTGATGGAAAAATAAAATGATAACTTTACCATGAAGACTGTAGAGGTTGGCGTCTAGGAGTATTATCTGTTTTCATATAACAAACAGTAGACAAATAAGGTCTATCTAACTTGAAGATTCTAAATGATAATGAAAACCAATGGAATCATGTCTTATGGATTATTCATTAATTGGAAAACGATAAACTCAAATTGATTCATTCAAGAATCCAACAGGTGATAAAAATATTTTGATAACTCATCAGTGGACCTTATCAAAGTACCTTTGACCTAAGAAAAATAATAATCATTCACAAAAATAATCAATTAATTGTGAATAGGGATATATATTTTTTCAATATAAAGGAATCAAAACACATATGTTCTGAAGAAACTTTGTGAAATCTACGTTGGAACATATTACCCGCCTACTTTTATAAAGGTGGCAATTATAGTAGCATACTTTCTCCAAGCATAACCGAACATAATCGCCCTATACATTCTTCGTGAAACCATGATTTGTACTATCCACACTTACGTATATCAGAAATACATTCTTCTACAAAAGTTCAGAAAAAGAATTTTTTTCTTTAATAGTGGATGGAGCATCACTGATGAGACCTATTTCGGTTCGAAACAGCTCTGGCTGGTGTTGATTCATAAATATGTTGTAATAATATTAGACAATGGAAGTCCGAACTAATGAAATTCATCATGAAATATTGTCAATCACCTTCAAACAAAAGATAAATGTGTTGTGTTTAGGACCTGGTTTTCAGCTAATTGCTTTGTAGTGCAAGCTGCAGTCAAAAACAGAGGAAGAATCTCGTCGGCACTCGATGTCGAAGTTTGCCTTTTCAACTGACCGCCTTGGGAAGCCTCATCGATCTTGGATATTCGAAGATTGAGTTCTCTGTCGATTTCATAGATGTCGTCTCCGTAAGGGGAGATGTCATCTTCCTCAATTCAGAATATGTTTGTATTTGTTGTTCAGCTCAGAACTGTTGCCCATTTATTGTTTTAAAATGAATAAAGTATTGGAAATTATTTCAGTTCAGGTTACTATGTGAATAGCCCTCCAATAGACACAAAGATATTCTTTGGATGTTCAATATATTCATAGACCACTTAAGTTACAGACACACTGCGACAGGACGGCACAGGACAGGAACATGACGTGACGTGGCCTTCGAGCGGAGATAGCACGGCCACAGGCACGGCGTTGGCCTGGCTCGCATCCTGTCATGGCCTGTGCGTTGCCTGCTTCAGTGTGCGTTTGTCCATAAGAAACGATAGAAAGAGAAAATAAACGTCACGTCATGTTCCTGTTCTGTGGTAATGTGCCTAGAACTCACTTGGACATCCTCGATGAAGTGCCCGTCATCGTACTCAAAAAGTACGCAAATGAACTAGAACCAGTATTCTGCAGATTTTTCAACCTGTCTTACATGAAAGGTGTTTTTCTTCCATGTTGGAAGTTTAACAAAAAGGACAAGAAAAATCTTCCAAATAACTATAGACCAGTCGCTTTGCTATCAGTGATATCAAAAATCATGGAGAAAGTCGTAAACCACCATATCCTCAAATATTTGGAAAGCTCCAACATCTTGAGCGATCATCAATATGGCTTTCGGAAACAAAAATCAACAGACGATCTTTTATCGTATGTCACCCATATTTGCAATAACGCTTTTAACCGTGTGTGGCATGAGGGTTTGCTGGCGAAACTTCGATGCTATGGCTTGTCAGATCATTTTTGTGTATGACTCTTCAGCCTCCTGAAAAAACGTTTCCTGCAAGTGGCCGTCGATGGATATCTCTCGAATACTTTCACCATCAACGTTGGTGTTTCCCAGGTATCCCTATTGTCTCCAAGCCTTTTTTATTGTATATCAACGACTTATTGGAAAAAACCAAGAATCCAATATATTGTTTTGGCGACGACAGCATACTTGTCTCATCATTCCATTTGGATTCCAGGACATCGGCTACGGAGGCACATCTTCACCGGCAGCAAGAGGTTGCATATTTCAATGAGGATCTAGAAGTGATTTCGAATTGGTGTGAAAGTAACCAGGTTCAATTCAGTTCAACAAAACCTCAGGCATCAGTTTTGTCCAAGAAGTTGAATGTCTCCGAACCGAATATAATAATGTTATGTCAGATAATTCCACGTTCTGCTTTGATAAGTTTGTCAGGGGTTAAAATGGACACCAAAATGTCTTGGCACAAACGTGTCGCTGGAATTCCAAAGGCTGCTTCTCAATAGCGTGGAACACTGTTACGAACCAGAAAACTGTACATACAATTCACCATACAATTCCGCTTCGATAAGTTTGTTAGGGGTTAAAATGGACACTGATATGTCTTAGCACAACCATGTCGCAGGAATTGGAAAGGCATCTTCTGCAAAGCTTGGAACACTGTTAAGAACCAGAAAACTGTACACACCTCAGCAACTTTTGATGCTTTATGAAGCTCAGATCGGACCTTTTTTGAAGTATTATTTTCATAAATGGAGCTCTGTCTCCAAACATACCCCGAAGTTGCTGGGTTACATCCAGAAAAGAGCCACCCGCCTGATTGGAGACGCGAACATCACGTGCAACTTCGATAGTCTGGAACATCGAAGGAAAGTTGGAGATTTGTCTCTCATCTATAGATATTTTCACGGAAGGTGTTCAAGTAACTTGGCACATTTTATTCCGCGTAGAACGGTACATACCAGAAATACGCGACGGACTGTGGCTGCTCATAGTTTTGAGGTTCAACCCAGCTCACCTCGAACTTCACTGATTAAGAACTCAAGAACTGTGTTTATGTGGAACGTTTTTCCCAATGAATTTAATGTCCAGCGATTCAAATCCAATGTGAATTGCTACTTTCGCACAGGAACCGCTCTGAAAGCGCCTTAAGGATTTTCCTGTAGTGCTTGTGTTTTGTCCTTGAAAATTCCGATAAATTCCCCTTTTGGTATCCCCGATTTGGGACATGGATTATACAATAAGTGAAAAAATATTGAATTCAAAAAATTCCACGCACTGTACTGTACTTTCCAAGAACATAAACTGAACATTAAAATGGTCGATACATGGACCGTTTTAGACATCAAGTTTGAACCATATAAAAATTTAAATTTGATGTAAACTTTATCTGCGATGTGACCTAATTGGACGTTTTCGAAAAACACTTTTTTGTGAGATTTTCAGCAAACGTTTCAGCTATTGTATAGCGAAACACGTGTAGTATTTTTGTAAAGTTGTTTAGTGATAAACTCACAATGGAGCACAATAAAGTGTTTCTTGAATAAGTTATGGATTTTCATCAAATATCGGCCGATTCCATCACATACCTATTTGGATGTTTTTAAAAAGTCATAATCACAGAAGTTCTACCGTACGTACTTATTAATAATATTTAACTATTAGAAATACATTTTAACGTAGATCACCACTGAGTCAACTAACTAAGCAAAAACTACAAATTCAAAACAAACACTTTTCCCAAACACCAGAAAGGCAGTATTCTTCTCGACACGCGTTTAACCAACCAAGTTGGCATCTTTTGTTTTCTTCATTTCTCGAAAAAAGTGGAGACATCTTCCGATATAGCATTAGCGTGACTGATAGATAGGTCAATGACGCGAAAGTTATGGAATCTTTGATCTATTCGTGCGAACGGCATTAAGGTCAGATAAAGAACTACGTTGCCACGTGTGTGAAGCAACTTTGAGCACGTCTATTATCTGGATGATTGACCGGTTCTTGAGCAAAGTTTCGATGCAACATCCATGGCCAAGCTAGGAATCATAAGTTGAAAGATAAGACTTCATTCATAATTAGATAACAATATTTTGATGAAGAGGCTATACCATTATGGTGTAAAAGATAATGTACTTACATGGATTACAAGCTTTATACAAAATCGCAAACAGTATGTATGTTTGAGAAATGAAAAATGCAATGAGTTGGGGGCTACATTAGCTTATATCAACGTAGGTTTCCACAGGGTACTATTTTGGGTCCTGTGTTATTTCTAGCATATATTAATAATATTGAAAAACTATGTGAAAAGGTTCGTGATACAATGTAAGCAGATGATATCTCTGTAGATATGTCAGATCATTCTGATGAAATGCTCGGAACACGTAATGAGCTGATCCGATCATTGGCTACATGGTCATATAACAAATGATTATTTTTCAATGTGAATAAGACACAATATCTTAGATTTCACAAGCGTCAAAAAATGCGTACAAAACCCGATCTCACCGTAAATGACAAACCAATTTCCAAATCTGCCACCCATGTCAAGTTTTTAGGAATGTGCATTGATGAACATCTCGATTGGAAAGTACATTGTTCGAGTCTGATATCAGCGGATCATTCGTAGTGCTATCTTCTGAAACATTTGAGAACGGTACTTACACATTCTCAATTGCTGATGGTATATTACGGGCAAGTGGAAAGTCGTATGCGCTATGGTATTTGTTTCTGGGGATGGTCAACCACGTCTCAGGAAGTTTTCATTGCACTAAAAAAATCATCAGGTGCATCATAAATGTGCCTAGTACCGAGAGCTGTAAAAGTTTTCTCAGCAAATATGAAATCTTAACACTTCCATCTTTATATATTTTTGAATTGCGTCTCTATATTTTGAAGAATAGAGATAGTTTTGTGAAGAATTACGATATACATCAACTAATACTCAATAAATTGATGGATGTAGCCGTTACTACGTGGTAGGAGATCATACTGAAAAGAGAAATGAAAATTTCTATGTTTCTTACCACTTTCATTTGTAACTAACGTTACTGCAGTTTCATCATAAACATTTAGTTTATCGTTTAGTTTAAACATTAAGTTTATTGTATAAGTTTGTAACGTTAGTTACAGTTATATATATATATATATATATATATATATATATATATATATATATATATGTTTATATATTCATATAGATATGTTATTTTGTTTATATTTATTTATATTACATTTACATTGTATATAATCCAAAGTTTTTCAGAAAATGCGACTTTCAAAATTTTTATTTTTATATTTATGGTAGGACTCTAGATATTTTTATCAATCTACTAGCTTATATTCTGATTTCATGAACTTGACTATGTTTTTTCTATCTCAAAATAATCACCAGAGCTTTGTCAATGAGAACTTTTCTTTGGACAATAAAGCATATCTATTATTATTATTATTATTATCAAGTAAATACTCGTTCTCAAAATCACTTCCATATACTAATTTGTAAAAATAGAGTACATTTCTGCTCTCCTGTGAATAATGGCTTACCTGCATTTAATAAATTACCAAAACAACTCAAAAAACAACTCAAAAAATTACTTTTTACAAGATGTTTTTTTCAACAGATGAATTATTTTCAGAAGATATTGTTATTAATGTTTATGTTATATTTTACATTTCCACATGTATAATCATTCTTTTATGTTTTTATATATTTTTAACGGCGAGCCTTTGTATTCCAAAACTCTGAATGTGATATTGTTAAATTTACCTTGTATGTTCTTTTTGCTAGACTTGACTATTGCAATTCAATGTTTTGTCTCTTGGGAAATATCATTATTATTATAAGTTTGAGCTTCCAGGAAGTGTTATTGGTGAGGGATCATTGCCAATACACTCGATTTAACAAGAAATTTCACTTTCTATTTCTTTGGAATGCAACTTCATGGAGTGTCACTAAATCTAATTCTCGCTACTTTTAAATCTGAGATTCTTTTGTGTTTAAATTATGTCCGTGTTTTCATGAAAGGGATGCATTTCGCGAAAGTGTTCTATGAAATTAATGTAGGATATAGTGGGATGATCACGGAATAATTTATTTTGGTCAATATGGATATGGAGAAATGAAAGTCTGATGGGACAATGAGTATTTCACTGGATTAATTAGATATCAATAAATATATATTCGATATTGGAGGGTACAACAGTTCTTGTAAACACAAAAATAAAACTTTTAATCTAATCTAATTCAATATTTCATTTCAAGGCACTTGATTTGGTAATATTTAAAATATATTATATACAATATGATTTACACACATGAAGTGAAGGTATTTCAACGTTTTCAAGTTTTTGGTGAATTCCAAAAAGCAGCAGCTTTCTGGAAACTCTCACTTTTTGGTTTGTCTTTTTTATTTACAAGTGGAGATTTGGGAGAAGTGATGTTGATTGAACCAAATTTCGGTGCCAACTTTGGAGAGAGTTGAGAACTATCCATGCCAGCCTTAAGTATATATTCATCATTACACTGTCCTTTGGCTATTAGTGCGTGGGTTTTCCTCAATACAGACGGAGAAGGACTCCTGTACCTAATGGTAGTTGAAGCGGAGGACAACACATCATCAGACAATTTTTCATTACTTGAAAATTTCTCTACAATTTTTTCAACTCTAGAAACAGGTTCACATTCTTTTGTAGTAACTGATTCTACACTACTTTCTTTGTCGTGATTACCATCATTACAACTGTCACGAAGTATTGTATTCGACATGGTTTTGTTTTGTTGGTCGATGGTTTTTCTCATAGAGTATGTCGATTTGTCGGGGGTATCAAATTTCTTTATTGTCCCAGCTACAGTTCTGGAAATATAAATTGGCAACCTCTTCAGGCCATCTGACGCACTTGGCGGTTTACCTGTAACATAAAATATAATATTTCACACTTTTGGAGGGTTAGCAGAACACAAAACGGAACATTTACAGGGTGAAAAAAAAAACCATTTGATACCGTATTGTAACAGTACATATTCGATGATAAACTTAAGAGATATGGAGTGTAAATCAATACTATATTATGTGGAAATTTGAAAACAGAATACCATGAAACAACTGTCACAATTTGAATATATAATGAAACTTCGAACGTGTTTATCGTAGGAAAATATGTAGTATATTTTATTCGATCTATCAATATCAGGGCGTTAGAAAGATTTCATGCTTTCCACATCAGTGGTTAAGTAATAAAATTGGGAGTGCTAAAGTGAAAAAATACATAATACCTACTCCTATTCACGCCGGTATGAGGCCGGGTGGACCGGATGTCCACGAGGGAGTAGGATCCCACGAATAATGTGTTATGAAGAAGATGATAATTTTATATGTATGTATATGTCCGCCGTAGGAAGACGTGCCTATCAAAAATTATTCATTTGGGAAAAATAAAAATGGGGTGCAGTATTGCGTAAAGTAAGACTTTTGCACTCCCCGGACAAAGTTTTTATTATAGTTTTTACTATAATAAAAAGAGTACTGATCATAATAGCGCCATCTGGAAGCTGGGACCAAAATTAAGTAGAAGAAGACGCGTTTCACTTCCGTGAAGCTACCGTGTAGCGAAAAGCGTCTTAACTGAAATCATTTGTGAACACTGTATAATTATTATCAGGAATAGTTTCATTTTGTTTCAAATTTGAGAGGGGACCTTTCATGTTGGCACTGAATCTCAATCCATTGAAAAATTATGAGAACAGGCACTGTTTCATGAGTTCATAATTTCAAATCTTGCTACTTTGGATGAGTTCAAATCTTGCTGCAAAATGGTTTGATATTGTAGCGCTTGTTAACTCACTTCGGAGAAGTTTTCATATAGCAAAAATCATTAAAAACAACCATTTCCATTAACTTCAAATCTTATTATCTCCAGTACATGTTTCAAATATATGTCGAACAACATAAATTTATGTTCATTATTGACTATAATATTTATGAGTACATATATATCGACCACTCTGTATGAAGTAGCCTTATAATGCAGACCTTCCTCATTTCAACAAAGACAATTATTTGTCTGTGAAATGTATAACATATAAGAATGTACCACTTGATTTTACGGATATAAGAGGTTCTATTTTCCAATATCATTATGTCAGATCAGTACTAATAATCAATGAAAAAAAACCTGTTCTCAGAATGTTAAAGTAGAAAAAAATGTATATGATATGTAGTCAAACATACAAAGTAAACAAGTCACCAATCACACATATAAAATCTATTGTTAACTATTCACCAAAAATACTCCTTCCGCACACCAGAATTGCGGCACTCTTTTTGATGCGCATTTCACAAAAAATGGCGTCATCAAAAGATGATCCCAACTGGCCTGGAAAGTAATTTCCATCTCGTCGCGTATTGTACCAGGTTGGCGATATTAGAGACAATCTGAACCTAAACCAGAATCTGTGGCAGTTTATATAATTTTCTGTTGACACCGAAGTGGTTGAATTAACCTTTGCCAAGGAGAGTTTTACAGGTTGTTGTGAATGAAAATGAACTTGGATTTAGGTTTGATTTCATTGCAATTCTCTGAGAATTTTGAAAGACATTTTTGAATTCTTGAGTAACGTTCCAAATAGTTCAATTGACTTCATCAGCCTTTGCAGCTTGTAATACACTGACCTAGAATATACTTGATTTCTGGCAGATATTAGTTGGTATATTGAATCAAAAAAAAAAAAAAATTACTCGATTTGTTTCAAATATTTCATTTTTATGACGTAACTGTGAAATATGTGATGGTTGAAAAAAGTTGTTGTGGTCTGAGAAACTCATTATTTACTTTTTTAGAAATTAAGGCTCGTAACAAAATAAGCAAAAAAACATCAAAATACTTACTTTTGATAGATGCATTACTAAAAGACTCAATCTTTTCACTCAACTTCAAATTAGAAACCGATTTCAGGTGGAAATTTTCAACAGATGTTTTATAAATTTGACCATCTTCCTCCATATGTTCTTCAGATTGTCCATGTCCATTTCGATATTTATCAGTAGATTCAGTTTCAGTTCGTTGTTCGATATTGTCATTGATTCGTTTACCACTATTCCCTAACCCATTAGAGTTATTTTCGAGGTTATTTTTATTGCCCAGGAATAATGTTGCCGACGTGTTGAAGACTTTGTCTTCATTCGAGTATTCAACTTCTTCGTTGATGCGAAACTTTTTACTTAGTAGTGGAGTAGAAGTACAGCTGCCTGTTGTGAGAAGTGTTGAACAATCGCTAATTCCACTATCACTTCTTTCGGTACATGCTCTTGTTGTAATGGATTTACTGGTTCCATTCTTGATATCCGTAACAGGTCTGTGAGGGGTATAAGTTTCCTCGATCTCTTCAGGAGAAGTTTCAACCGTGGAGAAGCTTTCTATATTTTTGCAAATTTCATCCAATTCAACCTTGGTCGCACCATTAGATATGCTGTTATTTGGCGAATCTTCCTCGTTCAGACTGGACATTCTCGGAATCAATGTTCCAGAGAGAGAGGTTCGTGGGGTGTTTGGAGTTGAATTGGCGGAATTCCTTCGGCTTGCAGAAAGCGTGGCCATCCTACCCAGGGCACGTATTGCATTGCCTGTTTTCTGGGGGCAAAAGCAAAAAACACTCATGCAAAAACCACATGGAAACAAATTCAAAGAAAGGCGAAAATGCATGCCCACAATTTAGCACGAGACGTACCTGCCATTTGCGACGAATGATGAATTTTTTGAGTTTGTCCGTGCACAAAACAACTGTTTCTTGGTGGGTTTCTGGATCAAGCCAAACGTGTTTGAGACATTGTTCCGCCGATAAACGATCTCTGAAAAAATTATCGTGAGTAAATATTACATTAGATATGTTCAAGTCAAAAATGAAGAAATGTGAATGGCATGCGCTGACGAAATTTAAAACAAGAGAAACCTGAAACATACTCTTCCAATGGATGCCAAAAATTCAATTTCTACATTGCATTATTATATTTGAATTAGCATTAAATTTTTTTAAATAAAATCATTACGGTATTCCAGAACTGGAAAGAAATCATAAGCAACCGCTATTAAAATCATGTTTGTATTGGTCAATTTCATTCAAATTGAAAGGATGATATTTTCAAGAGAGATCAGCTTTTGGGAAAGATTTTTGAATTCCTACAAACTGGAAGAAAAAGCCCTCGCAAAATAATATTTCTTCTAATTTCAAACCTTCCACGGAAAAATTGTAAAGATGTTATCACAATTTAAGTGTTAGAGTGCGATAGGTAGATTAGGAACACCTGGCGTTACATGAACCCAACAAGACTTCTACTATTCAGATCATCTCCTGATGATACCTATCACGTAGTAACGACTACATCCATAATTATTTAAATAATGAGAATCAGTATACGAAGAATAATAATGAATTTCATATCAGACAGATAGTTACGAACGGACTCCTTTCTAAACCTTCTGAATATTCAAAGGAAATGAAAAACTTTCAGATTCAAACCCATGTTCAATATTCAATCATTTAAGTAGTATTCAGACGAAAACTGAAATATGAGTTACTTATAATTGAGGTTCATTATGAGCTTGAGATCATATAGGATTGATTGTCTAAACAAAAACACATTGCTGCTTCGAACTGATTTTTTCTCATAGCAAATTTTCATTTTTTTGTCAATTTCAGTAATGAACATTGCAAATTGAATTCCTAAAAAAGACCCTGCGCGAGTTTAAACGGAGTACTATTGGGTCAACTATGGTATTACTGTACTTGTGATGTACTGTTTGGAATCTTCGGTGTGGTAATGAATATTACTGGAGTTCTATCCCAACACCAAGCCGTAATTTTCGACACCTCGACACGTGTTTCAATCACCAAGTGATCATCTTCAAGAGGGAAATTGAACTTCCTCTTTCTTTTGAAGACGATTACTTGGTGATTAAAATACGTGTCGAGGTGTTGACAATAACGGTTTTGTGTTGGTATAGAACTGCAGTAATATTTATGGTATTATTGATGATGTGATCTTTGCGCTTCGAACATAGGTTCTAGATCAGGAAGCCGAGGAAAATGCTATTTTAAGAGAATCGTAGTAGATATACTCAGACCTTTTGCCGTAACTGATACTTACTCCTTTCTCTTCACCAAAAGTGCTCCAATGAAGTTTCTGGCATTTTGCGAAACAGTATTGAACGCTTCATCTTCAAAATCGTAATCAGCACGAGTGATATTGGCAAATGTTTCAGAATCGTTATCGCCCATGAATGGCGACAAACCGGACAGCCTACGAAAGAAATGTTTCATCAATTGCGAGATGTCAAATATTATTTCGTCAAAATTTGTTCACAAACGATCTTTCTCAGGAAATATAGCAGGCATTGGATATAAAAAAGGTAAGTCTACGCTCATGTCTTGTTTAAATTGAAATTAAAAGGCGTACACTTGCGGATTATGGGACATAAAATTGATGTAATGGTTTCGAATGTAGCTTGCGAAA
Organism: Leptinotarsa decemlineata; assembly: GCF_025532065.1. NCBI lineage: Eukaryota > Metazoa > Arthropoda > Insecta > Coleoptera > Chrysomelidae > Leptinotarsa > Leptinotarsa decemlineata. Next base: position 6,398,514 of record NW_027412593.1, read on the forward strand.
ATGGATGAGTGAAGTAGTAATTTCTATTTTTACTTATTAATGACAACTGCATTATTTTATACTCACAATACATAACATATCACTCCTAAAGACCACATGTCCGATTCTACTCCAACAGGTTCGTAGCTGATGATTTCGGGGGGAATGAACTCAGGAGTTCCAAAAAGAACTCGAACAGGCTCCTTGGGATCAATTTTTTGAGCTAATCCAAAGTCGATAATCTTGATTTCATGTGATGTCCTAGTGTGACACATAATGTTTTCAGGTTTTAGGTCTAAATGGACGACGTTTTGAGAGTGCATATAGGCAACACCTTCACAAATTTGTCGCATGAATAAAATACAGTCTTTTTCAGTAAGCGTAAAGTCATCAGCAACCACTCTTTCGAATAGCTCACCACCGGAAATGCTGAAAATGATAATATTAACGTTATAGATTATGAAAGGTTCTTCTTGAGTGGAGTCGTAGTAATCGACAAAATTTTTTAATTGAAATTTTACAGAATCCATAAAACAGAATGAATAGATATTTATAATTTTCTTGATGTAATAACATTATTATTGTAATTTCAGAAATGTATGGAAACCTAAAAATATGTATCAGTACTACATTTAATGATCATTTATTTAGTCCCAAGAAACTACAGTATTTTCACAGGGAATTATTCACAAAAGATATATTCAAATATAAATATACAACTTCGAAGGAAGCTATTTCAAAATTGTTCTTATTAATAACAAAAACAAAACAAATATGACAATGTGAACTGATATAACAAATTGTTTTTCAATGCAACTTTAAATTGCTTCTCATAAAAAAATAGTTTAACGTCATTTGGTAATTTATTATACGCAATTATTTCTTTTGTAAAATTTAGATTTTCTGGAAAATGCATATTTAAAATTTTTTGTAGAAAGATTATTGAGCTGATTATGTTGATTTCTATACATTTCATACTGGAATGTCTTTTATTCTTCATAACAGATTGCAGAAAGGCGCATATTTCGTATTTATAAATAGTATCGAATAAACCCTTTGATTTATATAGATTTTCAGGTTCTAAAAAATTTAGATGAAAAATGCATTCTGAGGCGTCATTTTGTAAACTTCTCAATGGCTTTAGAGTTGTGTTTGAAGTAGTTCTCTATATGCTAATTAAATACTGTAATTTCGAATGGATGAGTGAGAAGTAAATCAGCTTCAGGTGCTCCAAAGTGGTATCGGAATTGTAGATGATAAGTAATATGAATTTGTAAAAATAATGTCGAAAAATAAATTTAACAAGTGGGAAGGTAGCTGGTTGGGTTGTCATGAGTTCAAGCCCTACGGCCATACGATCGATTTTCGCTGCTTAACGTCTAACCCGCGCTAGGAATCGCACGTTAAAAGTTGAAACCTTGTCAATCCTTAGTTAGCACAAGTTTTGACGTTTGAGGGTTGTCGTTAACAGAGGGCGATAGTTGGTTGACGGAAAAATGAAAAACAGATCTCACATCATAGTGCCATAATAATCGAGAAAGAAATTTTGAAAATTGAGCTACCTTCTTTATTGGACAGTTTAGAGAAATTCAGATCTTGTGAAACACGCGAAGATTTTCATAGTTAACTACTACATCCTCTCGGAGGATGATGTACTTCATCAGAGCTTGGGTATATTGAAATGTGTATAAAATCGTCCACAACATTAAATATTATGGAAAATATACCTACTAAACGTAACAGAATATAAAATAAATGATTGGGAGAGTAGATTAATTATTTATTTTTTGGATTCTTCAAATGTTGGGTTTTTTATTACGGATTTCAATATCAGTGATATCAAATATTACTAATAATTTTTATTATGAAATTGTTCAATTGCTATTATTATACCGGAAATTAAATTTTCTAAATTTGGAAAATATGTATTTCTATCAACCAATAGGAGTTTACAATCCTGAAATGATGTCAATATGGAATAGAATACATTGAATTTCATTAGTTCAGACTTTCATTGCCTGATATTATATGAAATGATTTGAAATCCCTGAAAGAACTGAAAGCATTGAAAAAGAATAGCTGAAAATAACAATTTCATCAGGCAAAAAAACCTGAAATAAAATAACAGTGAAATAAAATACAAGTAAAAATAGAACAATTGAACAAAAAATAAAATAAAAAATTAGGAGATTCCAAGCCCAGCTACTTCACGGCGTTTTGATCCATAATCGTCTTCAGGTGATGACAGGACTACTTGGGTCGTTCGAGTTTTTTCACTTATCTTCTCTTTTCTCTTCACCAGTTTAGCGGGAGATGACCGTTTGGCGGGAGTTGGCAATTTTTTCGCTTGATTATGGGTTTCCATATGTTGCGTATCTATACGCTAGTTTGGCTGTATGCATTGTTGGACAACATGTATGCGTCTTCTTTGAATTTCCTCCTAAACTAATATTTCTCTCTGTGAATGATCTCAACTTGGGGCCACTCGATGTTATGTTGATGGGTCCAAACATGCTCTGCTATTCCTGATTTGCTAGTTTCTCCTAGCTGTGTGTGTTTCTTGTGCTCGGCAATGCGAACTTTCAATGGCCTCTTAGTTTCATCGATATAGCATTTTCTGCACTCAAAGGGTACCCGGTAAATGCAATTCTTGGAATCGCAGTCCGCATTTGGTGGCCTGGTTTTCGTGAGGCTGTTACTGATAGTGTTTCAGGATCTGAAGCAGATTCTGATGTTGTACTTGGACCCAATTCTTTTTATCCTTCCCGATAATCCTCTGATGTAGGGAAGTGCAAGCACTTGTTGTGACGGCTTTTCGTCCTTGCGAGGCTTCTACTGTCTTCTAGCCAAAGTCTGTTCCAACAACGCTTTGGAGTAGCCATTCCGTTGAAGATCATTTTTGATGATGTCTATGTCCTTTTCAATTCTTCGTTTTCATTAGTTATTTCAGGGATTTCGAATCAATTCATATGATGGTCATCGATGAACTATCAAGATGAATAAACCTCTGAAGAAGCCAGCCACTCGTGCTGGTTTGGAAACAGTTCTGAACTACGACAGCCTTCAGACCCGAATGAAGATCCTAACACGGATATGACCTACATTTTGCAAATACAATGTTTGCCGGAGTGAACGTAACATGCATTTTGACATCAGTTTTCAACAGTGCGAGAGTAATTTATTATGTGAATCGTTTGTGAAATAATGAAACTTTAGGAAAATAAACTTACTATTCCATAATCATTATCATTTCTCTGGGATGTTCGAAAGCAGCGGCTAGTTGTAAAAGTTTTTGGTGTCTCAGGAGATTCATAATATCAATTTCGTCTTGTACTTTATCTTTATCTTTGGAAGACCTACATTTAATGAACTTGGCGGCAAGTTTTTGATTCGTTTCTTTTTCGATCACTTTATGAACGACACCAAATCGTCCTTTTCCTATTTCTTCAAAAACGTCATATCGAGATTTGAATTCAGGTCCAGGTTCAACAGATACCATTCTTGGTTCGAACGAAATAGATTCATCTGAAATGAAAACAAACGAATATTGAAGAAACAGACATATATGAGTGTCAAAGCTATTTTTTGTTTTTTGACTATGGTCTGCAGGTTTTTATGACTGGCGTTTCGTCTACTAATGCGGTCGACATTATAAAAGACGATGAAGTAACGGTCAAAGTGCAGTTTTGGCGTTAGAAACAACGGGAACAGTAACTCGAGCACTTCTTGCGTTACCTCATCGTCTTTGATAATATTTAGCGCAGTAGAAGACGAAACGTCAGGCATAACAACCTGCAGAATTCGGCAAAAAAACACAAATTATTTTAGCCATAGAGTGTATAATTAATATAACAAAAACTAAGCTCAGTATAAACGAGCAAGACATAATAGATGTCATAGCAAATTACCGTTGTAAGAGTGGCAAATTATTTGGAAATAACTTCATATGGAAAAGTACCTTTGATACCTAACCCACTCGCTGGTGGAAAGGACTTTGTTCTTGATCTTTACTATCACAAATAGCGATACGAATTTTGATGATGTCACCATCTTCGGCAGCAACGGAACGCAGTTTTAGCGTTTACAGTCACATTCATTCGAAAAAGAGAAACAGACTTACTAATGACAGAGCTGCCAAACTAGTCTATGTATCCCATAATCAAAATTTGTTAAAGAAAATGGAAAAAGGTGATAGGTCAATTTTAATTTTGGAATCTTTTGAAGATTTTGAGGCAGTAGACGTGCACGATGAAGATGTTGAGTGTAATGATAGCGTTTAAGTTTAAGTTTAAGTGTTTCTGTGTTTCGTTTATTCGTTTTTTTGAGGAAGTTTGACATTATTTTGGTTTGTTTGGGTTTAAGTATGAGCATTCTGTTTTGTTTTGTTTTTTTATGAATAACTATTTTATTTTCTAATATTTTTTTTAATGTTTCCAATATTTCCATATATTTCCAATATTTCAGGAAATATTTCCAAAAAATATATTTCCGGAAATTTTACAACACTACATTCATGATAGTGAATACACAATTTAATTTAAAACTTGTTTCAACTATACACAGTAGTTTCTTCAGTTGAACTGGTGATGGAGATATTGTGTGCTGAAATACGTTTCGAGTGGTTCATACTGTGGAAATTTATTTTATCAAAGTCTGCCACATTTGAATTCAGTTGTCATGGATGTTTTGGTAGTAGATGGATTTGAAGATTTTTTGAATCATCGGAACAGTAACATGAATTATTCGAATGTAGGTGATTCAGTTGTTTTGCAGTGTTGACAATCATATAGGAATTCCAATCTTCGTAGCAGGGTAGCGGAAACTCGGGAAATTCAATAACATCTTAGATAGAGAATTCATTGATTATCAATAAGCACCATTTATATGATAACAACGAACAAATCGAAAGCAACAAAAATTTATTTAAGTCCTGACAGTTCTTACGTCAAAGAAACTGCCAGAGAGGATAACAAGAAATATAACTTGTTCCATGTCCGATACATAATCCGCAGGCACTTCATAGAAGTCAAGTTTATAAACACCAACAATGAGTTAAAGAAGAACTGTATTTGACATATACCCTCTGAACATGTTAGCCACATAGGAAAAATTAAGAAGAATATGCCGAGAAGGGAAATGAGCGATTAGGAAATAGTGAATCATATTTGGACTCGCCAAATAAACACTAAGTGATACAGATTCTGAAATTATCGTCGAGTAGAAGTGTTTTTAAAAAATTGAAAAAGCTTTGACGACTTAAAAATTAAGTATTAGTTGGTATTTCAGCTGATGTAACAGTAACATTTGAATTTGCGCGAGTTTTTTATGAAAACGAATAAATTCCATTTTCAGATACTGGGGTCAGGACTCTCACACTGTTATAAAAGCTCGAGACAGCTCGCGAAGTTCGGCTCGGGCCCTGAACAGCCCTATGTCAATGGATATAACCTGAATCCGTATATGCTGGTCATATCGATAGCAAATAATTACGATTCCAAGCACCAAAAATGACGGTCTTCTGTATTTGTACTACTAAGATTAATTTTATAGAGAGGCAAGTAGGTATGTTATCGAGATTCTAAAGTAGGACTCCACTAATCAGAAGAACTATTTTAACTGAGTGGTCTGATTAGACGCTATGAATTTTATTACTATTATTTTTTTAATAAATTGATGGATGAAGCCGTTACTATGTAGTAGAAGATCATGATGAAAAGAGAAATGAAAATTTCTATGTTTTTTTACCACTTTCATCTGTACCTAACGTTACTGCAGTTTCGTCCTATATGGACATTTTCAAACTTAAACAATAAACTAAGAATGATTCATTACATTCGCTAATATATACCATTCAGGTACTCGATTGAGTACCTGAATTTACAGTTCACAATGCGCATGTGCCAATTTAAAAACCGGAGAGTAAATTAAATCGATTTGGTCAAATAACAGGTTACACCCGCAATATTTATGCTTGTGAATTTCCAAGGATTCTAAATAATTGAGTTTGCAACCCTTCCTCGCATAGTGCAGAATTTCCGTATCGTTTAGATTCGGAAACTTGTGGTTGCATGCCAAGGAATCATTTTTTCCCAGTCTGAAGGACCTTTCATGTTCGGCATACCGTTTTGGAAATTTCGTCCGCATTGTCCCACATAAACACTATTACATTCCGGACATTTAAGCTTATAAACTCCAGATTTTTCCAACTTGTCGACCTTATCTTTGGCTTCGAAAAGAAAATGAGATAACCTGGCATGTGGTCTGAATGCTACTTCCATATTGTTTTTTCTGAAGAAACCTACGATAATTTCTGTTCTTTTTCCAAAATATGTTAGCGTTACCCATTTCTTGATTTATGGTTGTTTGACCTGAGGATATATTAATCTGCAAGTGAATTTCCGGCTTTGTTTCCTGACTAACTTCTGGATAATATCTGCGTTGAAACCGTTATTATGACCTTTTTCAAAATAGTTCTGGTGTATTTTACAGAAATCCCTATTTCGTGGGCAATTTCTCGTGAAGAACAATCTTGATTAGCATAATTTTTGTAACTGGTTAATCCTACATAAAATAAAAAGATGTTTTCACTGTGTAAATTTTTGTGGTAAAATTTGCTCACCCATAACATTTATTTGATTTCTCACACTTTCAGTAGCCACACATTTTCTTGTTTTCTTTCTGTCAAATGCACCATAGTCCCTCAAATTTCTTTCTAATCGTCTAAACATTTGGGTGTTCGGGCTAAAACGATTCGGGTATAGCTCAACATACAGTTTCCTTGCCAATAAAGGATTTCTATTTGATTTTGCATAATTAAATAGCATATCAGTCCTTTCATCATATGAATACATCTTTGATATGTTTATAAACGTCTGACAGTTCTTACCAGATATCAATAACGCATTAATTTTTCCTGCTATGGAAACCAAGCAATGCCTACGCGCTTGAGATGGTAAATGATTTGATCATATCAAATCATACAACAATCGAATTTTGACCAAAAACTGATATTTTCGTAACTTCCAAGATTGAGAATTATAAAAATATTACGAATTCTAATTGATTACGGAGAAACAAGCATTGAAAGAAGCATTACGGCAATACAAAAATTTCCAAAACGAAAAAGTACGAATTTTCATTATGTTAGGGGTACATCAAGAACTAGTGCCCCATTTTGGGCGGTCCGCCAAGTTGGATGTAGACTGGAGTTACTTAGTTGCATTGTAAAAAATAAAGTTGTTCTTCAAGTGACCTCGAAAATGAGGTTCACGGTTAAATCCACTTGGACTGTTAGATTTCTCGTTGAAAGTTACCTACGGTGCGACTTTTTGGTTTTCGTTTAATCAGAAAAACCGCGAAATTTCTAAGGGTTCCATACTTTTTCATAATCCGTATTTAATGAATGAGCGAATAAGTGAATAAATGGAGCAACAAAATCCAAATCACCTAATAACATATTTGATATAGTCTGTTTGAGAAATTAAAGAAACTACAGTAGTATATCTATATATATTTGAAAAATCTCATTCATTGCAAACAAAATAACAAATCAACTACGAGAAATGTGAAAATAAGTCCAGAAGTAACCAAGACATTCTCCAACAAGTGAGTATTTAGGGGATTGAAAAAACATTGTATTTTTGAATGCGGTATAGATATTCCTTTGAATTATACAGTCAACAGACACTCTACACCCATCAATAGGACCGACTTGGCTTTTTCCACAGTGGTTAGTTGTGATATTCTTCAGTTTAATTCGAAAGCGCGTTAAAAAAAAAATCAAGAATTCTATAACACTACACTCTTCTTACATAAAAAACGAACATATAATTTTTTATCAGTAATTATTTGCCCTTTCTACATTTGTATTTATATTTGCATTTTATATTCTGATTATTTTATAGATCTGTAAAAGGTAACAATAATCCTGAATAAAAAATTATTCCAAATATAAATTGTCCTCCCCAAAATGAAATATTTGAACACAATTAGTTTTTATGATATTTCAATTATCTTCGCATCATACAGAATATAACATTGGAAAATTTATTTTAATATACCCAGTCAGACGCCTTTTAATGCTATCTTTAACGCAATATGAGAAAAAGTGTCGGTTGCCTCTTTTGATGTTGTTTGTTGCAAGTCACTATTTTAATGGATCGTTAGCGGGGCATAGCGGGTAGATTTTGTGGATGAATTGCAGTGTTACTTGCTTGCGACAACTATGTTACTTCGATGTACCGACATGTTTGTATTCCTGGCATTCTATCACTTTCAGACAATACCGAATATACTATAATGATTTAAACTCACCGTGTTCCTCCAAAATGACCACGTCGGATTCCAGACTCGGCCTGCTATATCCGTGGACGTTGAAAGCTCGAACTCTGAACACATACCTCCCACCGGGTTGCAGCCCTCTAACAACGTAACTCAAAGAGTGGCACTCATCCGCCAGTACGGTCCAAATGTCGCTTCCGACCATCGAGTACTCGAGGGCGTAGCCGTTGACTATTTTACCACCATCGTAAGGGGAGCTGCTCCAAGCTACAGTAACGTTGTCTTGACTGGCCGATATACAAGGTTTACCACTCGGAGGATCCGGTGGTCCTGAAAAAATTGAAACTGTTGGATATACGACGGTTGTAGTCAACGTTAGTAAAGTCCAAGAAGATAATGTACTGATTGAAATGAAAAACTAATATTTTCTTCTTGTGTAGAAATTGTAACAAAAAAAGGGTTTTTTTGAGGGAAGATGGTAGTGCAAAACCTTTGGAAAACAAAGTAACATTTTGTTTCTAAATTCTCTCAAAATATTGTTGAGGTATTGTTTGACGGAAACAATATCATGTGATATATGTGTGAGGTAGAGGAGTGGACGAAAAAAAAAAGTGTTTGCTCTTCACCAACAGAGTTATTGGTTGAAAATCTTTGAGGAGAGGTTAAGGATACCATTTAGATGTTTTGTGTGGAGTTTTGAAACAGATTAGTTCTCAACATTTCGGGAGGGTAAACACCCTTATACGCCACTGATTCTGATATGAATTGATAGTCAAAAAGAAATCTGACGTCTACTTTTTTTCTTACACACCTGGTATTTTCATCAGCCTCCAGTAATAAAAATTGACACAAAAAATGTTGAACGATTATAGTAAAAATTCAACTGTAATTGAATTATTTTCACCGCCTTGAATTATTTATAATATTGAATTATTCAATATGCAGATATTTTCTTAGTTTCAACAGATATTTATTCTATTCTTTGGAGATTATTTCACTCAAACGAAATAGTAGTTTCTCGGGAACTGTTGAATATTAGGTTGCTTCAAAAGTTTTGTCCGATTTAATAAGTCCACTTCGAACTGTAATATCCCAGTGAATACTCATTCACCATTGTCAACGTAACACCATCGATTATTAACTTTAGCATATGTGCTCGGGGTTCGATACAGTCGATAAAGGCCGTTTTTGCCTGGTCCTGATTGGCGAGAGGTCTAAGGAGTATGGTGGGTGAGGTTGAACTTTGACACTCAATTCGTTAATTTTCAGAACGTAATTTGTGATGTGTGCGGGTGTTATCGTGGAGCAAGATCGGATCTGTTTTGTTGACTAGTGCCGGCTGCTGCTGATGCAATTTTCAGTACATTCGATCACAATAGGACTCTGTTTAGCCCGGTTGCAGAGAGTTTAAGTAAATCAGCCGCTGACCACCATGCAGTAACGGTGTTCTTTACTGGTGGATTTTCGCCTTTGGGAAATGCCTGGCTGGCTCATTGCTGTGTCCAACCACTGACCTGAACGTCTCCTGTTGTCGTAGATGATTCACTTTTTATCACACGTGACGATTCGATCCAAAAAAGATAGTTTTGGTTGGACCTGTCGATTGTTTAAATCATGGGGCCCCACTTTTCGAACTTTTTGATCTTTTCAATACGTTTTGAACCATCAAAAACCACATGGAAGCTGACGCAGTTCTTCCGCCTTCCCACGCAATGTTTGTGGTAGGTCAGTCTCCACCAGGGTCCTCAAATCTTTGACCTGGATTATTGTAGGTCAACCACTTCGGGGCTCATTTTCGACGCCGAAATCTCTGAAACGAAGTTTCGCAACACAACGTCGAATAGTTGGCACCGTGTTTAGAATTAAACATCAGCTGGGATACAGCTGCGAATCTTTGAGTTTTTCTCTTAGCACGTGGTTCATTGGCGATCATTTTGGTATTATTCCATTCTACTCAATGATCACCGTCGGATTTTGAAACATGTTCTGAAAATATTGATCTATTTCTGATGTAATTTTGGTGTTTCATTTTCGGATCATGATCACTGTCTCAACTTTAACCAAATGAATGTTTTTCATTCATTGAAGACTCTCATAAATTATCTCGTTCCAAAAACTTGAATAGAGAGACATGCGACAATCATTAAACTTCGAAGTAGTTGAGATAGAACTGAGCGATACTTGATGGAAATCCAATATAACTAGACATCGGATTATATGCACTATCAAAATGTCGAAATGTGCATGCAAATGAGCATTAAAAATGGGCGAAATATGCACAAAATATGCACCATCAAAAAAAATCCTTGTAAGAATTTAAGTTAATTTTCACATAACATTTACATCTTATACATATATCAATATTAGTTACATATTTTTTGAATATGAATTAAATATGAACTACAAATTATAGACAAGAATTATACTTATCCATTATAATTCTCGTGACAATAAACAATAACATATTTTTCAGGTTTTCTGCAGCAAACTTATGACGTTTGTCACTCAATATTAATTCATATACAGAAAATGATCTTTCGACGTCAACTAATGTTACTGGACAGAACTTGGAATTTGGCGACATTTCTGCAGAGACCTCTTCAGACAGGATATGTCTGGTGCCGTTGATAAATGCATCAATTTTCTTTATTCATTCAAGACCGGGGTTTCTATATGAAACTGCATTCAATGTGCCACACACCTTTTGCGATAGTGCACTCGGAAGGGTGTTACTCTGTTCAATATTTTTTCTAATATTTCCAAAGACTTGCACAGTTTCTGAATTGCATTGGTTATATTGTGGAGATGTGTTGAAATAATAGCAATATTTTTTTTGATTGAAGGATCCTCAAATGCCAGTTTGCTTGAATTGATTGCACTGGGGCCTATTCTGTTAAATTTTTCATCTTCTTGCAACCAAGTTTCCACCATGTTGATATTATTGTATCTGGGGGTAGTGCTACGTTTGGTAGTTACTTTTCATATGCTTGTACTCGCGATGGTGCCTTTAAAAACACCTTTTTTGTAGAATAAATCAATTAATTGACTGTCCCGAATTCATTTCTGATCTCTTCCACAACTCTATGTAATATGTGGGCTAGACAGGAGATGTGAAGCAATTTTAAGTAGAATACTTTCAGAGCTTGACCAGATGACCGGCTTTCACTATATGAGGCGCACCCTTAGAAACAAAAACATAATATATTTACTCGTCCATAGAAGAATCGTGAAATAGTGATCAAATGAAATTATTTATGAATCGGTTTGTTTCTCAAGAACCTTGTAAGCAACCAAATGGGGAGTAGAGGGCTATTTATATAATTTTCCAAAAATTAGATTAGCTATGTATGGTCCACATGAATCTGCCGTCTCATCAGCTGATATCTATATCAGATCGTTCGAGAGATTAGCGCATATTTCACTAGGCACTTCTTCTTAGATGATTGACAGATAGTTTTTTCGAATTGTGGATTCTTCAGGAATTACTTACTTCTTAAGGAAGTTTCGGCATACTTCGCATATTAGGCAGTAGTTGTTATCGACTTCTTGTAGGTTTCTGTCTTGCAGCTAAATGGGAAGCAGTATACACATGTTGATCGATTTGATATTATTTTGATGAAGGTATTCGCTTTTCACAAACCTTGCAGAATATCGCAGTGCCATCAGTCGTAAATTGGCCTGGGTAATTTTTTATCTAAGATTCCATTAAAGTCTGGGTTTTTTTTTCAGTGGCGGCATTATTTCAACAAAAACATGTATAATTACTGGAATAATCACTGTCAATGGAAAAATACCAAAATAAGCAATAATGCTATAAAAATAGTATTATGTGCATTTGCATATGCAAACATGCAAATACATATGATCCGATGTCTGAATATAACGTTTTCAAAAAAAAACTTTGAAGTAAGATATCCACTTGACAAATTACAAAACAGCGATAAGGGTTCTGCTATACAATTGCATTTTCAGAAGTCGCAATACTGACTAAACAAATTCTGTGTCATGCTTTTATAGTAATTTGCATCCTAATGAATATTACCACCTGACTAATTTTTACATGATAAATTCATTACATAAAATAATAATAATAAAATAGTTCATTATTGCAAACTAAATTCAACAAAGAAGAACAATTCAAATATATTTGATCATTAAGCAATGACCGAATTCTTAAATCTATCGACTTCTAAGTATTCCAAATTGTTGAGTTCTGAACCTTTCTCTTTCAAATGATCATGATTGAACTCTGTCAAAAAATGGTTTGCAAATATTGAATATTCAAAAGACTACTTCTTGGGTTTTTATTCTTTTGGAGAAAGGTCTATCCGGTTTGAAAGAGTGATAGTAAACATTTAGTGACTCTACTTTGGTAATCCTACTAATAATATCGCTCGTTTTATAAAAAACAAAGAATTGGACGTAGCTCACAGAACAAATGATAATTTGAATAAATTCATTGAAAACAATAAAGATGAAACTCCAGTGTCGGACAGATCGGAAGTATATAAGTTGACTTGTGTTCTTATCCTAAATTTTATATTGGCTAAACGCAAAGGACTTTCTCCAAAAGTATAAAAGACAATAGAAGTAGTTTTTTGAATGGAAAGATCGACTCAACATTTGCAAACAATCTTTTGACAGATGAGTTCAATCACGATTATGACGTATTGCATTTGAAAGAGGAAGGGTCAAAACCCAACTGCTTGAAATGCTTAGAAATCAATAGATTTGAGAATTTCGGATTATTGCTAAATACTCAAATAGATTTGACTTTTCCTCCTTTATTGAATTGAGTTTGGAACGAGGAAATCGGTAATTAGGATAGATCTTAAAATTAGGTGAAATGAGGTATCAGGTATTCATTATTCTCCTGTTTGATGAATTGTTACTAGAAAGGTCAATATTTTATGTAAATAATTTTTTATCTAGGAACTTGTCAGGTAATAATAGTTATTAGAATTCAATTTACTATAAAAGCTTAAGACATAATTTGTTTGGTTAGTATTGTGATGCCTGAAGATGTTATTTATTGTATGGCGAGACATGTTTTGCTGTTTTGTGAACTGTCGAGTTGAAATCTCACATTGAGATGTTTTTTTGAAAAAGTTTTGAGTAGTTATCTAACGAGGTAGCTCGGGTGGTTTACAAACATACTTGTATTATGAGATATTGAAACTAAACTACTTATTTCAAGTTATTCATCGATTTCTCACAAAACAGTTCCATTTTGATTTATACTCATAGAAATAGTGGTATTTTTGTTTTTTGAATAACAACCAACACACATCAAGAATGGAGAACGACAAAGGAAACATTTTTCATACAATTCATTAACAAACCATTTTCGAACGTCTCATGTTACTTGATCACGCCGTATAATAAAACTTGGCATACCTTCAACAGACACTGAAGCGTAATTGCAGTCGGCGCCATAAACATTCTTGACGCAAACGTCGTATTTCCCACTGTCGTCCGCGGTAATATTTTGCAGTAGAAGACAAGAAACGCCGTTTCCAGATGTTATGCTCGTTCGTTCGTCATTCTTCAACTCACGACCCTGGAACAAACAAACGGCGTATTTGAAAACTCAGTAAAAATTGATATAAAAACATTTCGTATATGAAGTTGTCCGTATGATAGGCATCACAAAACACAATACAAAAGCGCCGCCGAAACAGTCTAAAAAATTAACCAGGCATCTGGTAATGATACTGTTATTGAACGCACTGTTCGATGTTGGTTTGCGAAATTTCGTTCCGTAGATTTTAGCCTCGAAGATGAGCCCCGAAGTGGTCGACCTACAGTAATCCAAAACGATGATTTGAGGTCCTTGGTGAAGACTGAGTCATCATACACGGTCTTTGGGGTGACGGAAAGAATGTGCGTCAGCTCCGATGCGGTTTTTGATGGTTTAAAACGCAATGGAAAGTTCATGAGATCAAAAAAGTGGATGCCCCTCGATTTGAACGATCGACAAAAATTGTCAGGTCGGTTCTTTGCTTTTGCGCAACTAAAGCCATCCTTTTTTGGATCGGATCGTCACCTGTGATGAAAAATGGATCCTCTACGACAACAGGAGATGTTCAGGACAGTGGTGGGACATCGATGAGCCTTCCAGGAACTTTCCACCAAAAACATACCATGGTTACTGTATGGTGGTCAGCGGCCTGTGTAATCGACTATAACTTTCTGCAACCGGCTAAATCATCACAGCAGAGTCCAAAGGAAATCGAGGAAATGTACCAAAAATTTCGTCAATCACCGTCTTTAAATTGAACGAATTGAGCTTCGAAGTTTTGCCCCATCCATCATACTTCCCAGATCTCTCGCTGACCTACCACCATGTTTTCAAGCAATTCGATAACTTTCTTATCGGTAGAACCTTCGCCAATCAGGACCAGGCAAAAACGGCATTCGTCAACTTCATCGAATACCAATCACACAATTTTTATGCAGACAGAATTAATCGACTAGTGTTACGTTGGCAAAAGTGCACTGATTAAAATGTCGCTTATTTCGGTTGAATTGAATGAGTATTCACTGAAATATCACAGTCTACTTCAGTAGACTCAATTAAACGTTCAAAAATTTTGAAACAACCCAATAGATATATACCTTGATCACACTAATCAAAAGTAATTTCAGAATTACTATTTTCTAGTTTAACAAACTTTGTTTTATATCTTCGACAGATCTCATTTCTAAGAATTGGTGATTAACTATTAGACCCAGTGAAACTTTTTCTCGACATTCATAAAAAGAACACTTTCAACTAGTTCTTATGTATTTCTTAATGGACGTCACGAATACGTAGCGCGCGCAGTTAGAAAAAAAATGAATAAGAAAGTATCCAAGTATCAACGAAAGATATAAGCCAAAATGATAATTTTTTGATGATAGTAATAAATACTGGTAACACTCAGAGCCAGCAGCCACCTTGCATTGTTACTTCTTCAGTTTCGATGATTACTTTTTCATCGGCGCGAAATTTATTCCTAGCGAGCATTCTCTTAAGGTCTGAGAACAGAAAAAAATTGCTGGGGATCAGATCTGGAGAATACGGTGAACGCGAAAGCAATTCGAAGCCCAATTCATGCAATTTTGCAATCGTTTTCATTGTCTTGATGGAATAACACATAGGGCCATTTTTCAGCGATTTCGCATTTCAACCGTTCCAATAACGGTATATAATAGCCGCTGTGGATGGTTTTCTCTTTTTAAAATAGTCCATGAATATTATACCAAACGCACCCCAAAATACTGAAACTATAATTTTACCAGCCGACTGCTGCGTCTTTGCCCGCTTTGGAGTCGGTTCAACACGAGCAGTCCACTCAGATGACGAATGTTTTGATTCTGGTGTGTAGTAATAAACATTACTACACCAAACCGTTATTTTAACTCCTCGACACGTGTTTCGATCACCAAGGTGTTAAAATAATTGTTTGGTGTTGGGAAAAAACTCCAGTAATGTGCTTTATCAACACCCGAAAAACTTTTTCATCCATTTTCTTTAAACTAACAAAGGTTGCTTCACTCAAAATGTTCTGTCCCACAAACAAATAGTCCGACGGATGTGAGATTTATACACGTGTCTTTTGAAGGTTAGGGTTAACTAATACTCTTATGGATTGAATATTAGTGGTGCCATTTGTGTGTTAGCCTACGAAATTTTCAGTCAATCTAGAATTATTGTAATGATGAATAGAAGGAATGTATAGGTATTTGAGTGAAAATGCAACTAGACTATTCTAAAAAATCAATCTTCTGGCATTACCTACTCAAATGAAAAATAAGTGAGGTGAATCATTTATCAAAAATCCATGTACTAGGAGTGTTTTCAAAAAAACCTATAACTGAAAAAACTTGAAGAAACCCTATTATTACGTATTGTGTAAAACCCATTAAGTATTGTGTAAAGTGGTGCTTGTCTCCAGATGCTTTTTTTGTTTTTTTTGGGAAAGAAAGTTTTTGGCTATCTACTACTCCATCTGATACAAAAAAATGGATGAGCGAATCTTTTTTTGTATTATACATTCTTAGCGAGTCATTGCGAATCTATAAAATCAACAGTGGAGGCTTTTCAAAATACAAAGAATCTCATCCGCTATTCATTTGACAAAATGTTCAAAACAACGATAGTGAACTTACTGAAGGAAGTTCATTCATGTGTTCGTGGAACATGTCTTAAAAATAAACCTATTTTCAAAAATTAGATCACTTATGAATCTATACATTTGTAATTCTTTTCTCTTCATTGCCTATTTTTTATCGATAAAAATTAGTTTTTTTCCTTTCAGACAATATACTGAATGGAAACATACACTCTTCATATCGATGATGATGGTTTCGAAACCATTTTGTATTATTTCTCCATAGAATTTACTAATTACAAATATTGAAAATATCATTTCATTATGTTGTGACTAGAATCACAGTTCCAATTTCATAGCCCTTTTTTCAGCTGTGTAATGTATATTTACAGAATTCTTACGTCATCGCTTAAAGCAATACATATGCCCTAAGTATGATCTTTATATAACAAACTATAACTTGTCATTTATTTCAATCTTTTATGAATTCATAATAGGAAACCACTACTGACCTACTAATATTTTGCCGTTCCGGAGAATCCAAATAAACAACGACATTCATGACCTCACCCACTGATTAAAACACGTTGATAAAATTAATATAACACTTCTGAAGCAGTTCGAACGGTGCATGTCGCCCAACAAAGTATTATTATCATTTTAATTAGTATGCCGTGACCTTGGCCACAGATGCGGAAAATAAAGAAGTGGTGCAACATTCACAAATGTAAAACGAGACCATTTTTATATGGATAATCCTAATAAGGAACTGATGTTGATTAGACGTTCGAGATAGAAACCATTAGTCTCAAACATTAATTGTATAATTACAGATCGGCATAAATGAGCATGGTGTAGAAATTATAAGTATATAAATTAGGACAGAAATTCTCACTTGAGTAAAAAGTAGCATGGAATTATTATTGCACAAAGTTTTCAATGATAAATACGGTTAGTACAATGATGATTCAATAGTCTTTCAAAACAGAATGGAATAAACTGCTCAACAATTGTTAAGGAAGTGCCGTTTATTGTTTTTTTCCCTTTCATCTGCCTAATTAAACCATGAGAGGATAATGAATCCAATCATTACCTTTACAGGGTGTTCCTTAATGACATTAGAATATTCAAGGTTGTGAATATATATCTATAAAAAATTATGTTGAGGGGAATTTGTATGTCGAGTTTTTACCGAATTTGATTGTTTTTGTTGGTTTTTTTGTGTTGTTAAGTAACTTCTATTTTATTTTCTGTTCAATATATTTTCATTTAGTCTTTAAATTATACCCTAGGTAGTCATTTGGATGATAAAAGTCTCATATTTAGTAACCATCGAACTGCCCGGGTTCCACACGGGTGCAATGCTAATGCTGAAGATAAATTCACCCAAAAGAAATTTAAGGGCATTGAGAAACAGTGATAAAAATATAATTTTGTTTTATGGATACGCCTTTTCCCCCGGTACGGATAAACAGTGACGAAGAGGTAATATTCATATCTAAACGCACCTCTTCTACTCCCTTTGGGACCGCACCAGTTGGAACATTTGAAAATTATTTTTCACTGCACATCTAAGACCTAAGAAGTACCTATATACTAAATTTTAGCTTTCTAGGACTCACCAGTACGGAGAAACAGAGATGAATGAGTGAGTGTTAAGTGAGTTACTTTCGCATTTATAAGTATTGATATTACTCCAAGAAATATAGTTTATCGCTTGGTATGAACTTACATGTAAATTGAATTGTGAAATGAAAGAAATGGAAATAATCTAACAATCCCAAAACCACTTGGGACATTTTAGTAATATTTGGGAAGCACTGACCGTTGATAAAAGATTATATTTTTCATTTTCTCTCATATTCTTTATTTTTTTTTGTGGGAAACATTTCTCAATGACGATTTAAAATTGCATATTTGGTGATCAATGAAAAAATAATATCTAATTCAACGTTAACTAGGAATTCAGAGGCACATAAAGCATAAAAAATCCATTTTTAGGATGGAAATAAAAAAAAACAAAATAAATATATGTTCAAATATGTTTAAAATATATTTAAAATATGTTTTTTTCGTTAACCAGTCATCGCATCCCTATGAACGACAAGCCTCAGAAGTAGAAACTTGTGCGAGATAGCGACTAATGGTCGATTGATTGAGTGAACAAAGCACCCACGTCGAACCGCCCGGCTACTGACCAATATTTTTTAAATTGAATGTTCAGTTCTTTTGGTTCAATAATTTTTGCATTTTCCTTCTTGTACTTTCAGTATATATCTTTTAAGCGTTTCGGATAATCATATGTTTATTATTCATATTAATTTATGAATTAACATATACATGAATAGTTTTTCTACCAGCATGAGTACTGTTTGACTATTCATGCCATGAAAGAAACAAAAACACTTTTTGTAATTTTTGAGAAAGAAAGCTACTTTTCCATCTTTGTGGGAATCTTCCAAAGAAAAAATATTTCAAACTAAACTTTTCACATAGATGTGTAGATCATGCGAAGAAGTAACTTTCAGACAAGAACTGGAATAAAAAGCTCTTTCGAAACCACTACTTTTATAAAAACATTGAATTACACGATAGAGAAAATACTTTCGAAACAACTACCTTTATATGGAATTGATTCAGATATCATTCACAAGATTGCTACATATATAAAGTATATGAAAAAGAAAATATTTCACTTCCACAATCTATCTATATTCTCATTTTATTCAATGTGTTTATTTATTCATTTATTTATTACACAAATAGGGATACAAACAGAATAAATCCAAAAAATATCCTCATTTTACATATGAAAGATAGTGAGTAAACAAAATATAAATGCTAAGTACATTGTATAGTAATGAATATTAACAAAAAACTTTATACAAGTCTTTATACAAGTCTCTGCAAGGTGTATTCAATGAAATTTTTGTTATCAACGTAGGACAATCGACACGTTTATATAATAATTTGTACAGCATTAATATATCTGACATTTTTCTTATATCTGTAAGAGACAACAAAGAATACTTTTTGTGAATTGGATGGAAATTTCCATTGATTATAGAAATGTCAGGTTTACGCGCTAATTGTTGGACGAATTTATTTTGAACACTTTCAATTCTCTGTTGGAAAATCGAATATTGTGAACTCCAAACGACAGATGCAAAGTTCAAACGACTATAAACATAAGAGTTTTATAGATTAGGAAGAGTTTCTGTCATTAATCGAATAAATAATGAGTGAGATCAACCATTTATCAAAAATTCATTTACTAGTTTCAAAGTGTTCTCATAAAAAAACCTATAACTAAAAAAAAACGACAAAACCCTATTATTACGTATTGTATGTGAAGTGGTGCTTGTCCCTAAATGCTAAATTGGTGCTGAAGAGGCAATGAGGCAAGTGTCTTTTTCCGAAACATTGGATGTCCACCATTGAGGATAATAGTGTTCCATGTTCCATTTTACCTCTTTCATATACTGAATAATAAAAGTGCTTTTGTACAATTCAATGTTTTCATATGAAAGTGTAGATCGCATGATATACACATGTGTGATGAGTTTTTTCAAAATTAATTGCTTTCTTCCTTTCTTCGCCTGAACAAATTGTTCTTTCAGATAATTTCATTTCCAGCCAGTTTTTAAGTATGCCCCTTCACTATGTGTGAGGGGGGTATGTTTCTTTCGTCAAAAAGAAACAGAAAGATAACTGAAAATTGAGAAGTAAGGAAATATCAAAAGAACTTTGGTGATCTATAGAAAGAATTGAGAAAGGAACTGGCGTATTGTGAAAGGACTCGTCTAACACAAAGAGATTAGAGGTTTACAATGCATGGAAACTACTGTATATATAAAAGACTCGGACAAGACCACCATGTCAATAACTTTTTTAATGTTATTATTGTTAAAAAATCATTTGTGGACGGTTGACACATTACCTTTTAGTTGAGAAGCAGAATCCAACTGATTAAAAACAAACTTGGGTAGCAGAAATTATTATTTTTCAATTTTTTTTTAATCAGTAGAATGTTGAGCAAATCTAAAAAGCAAAAGGACATTCAATAATATTTGAGAATTACCAATCATCTCTTTGGAACGCAGTTTCCAATTGGAAAAAATAGGTTTTTTCATTTTTGTGATTGATTCAATACTTTAAATTGTTTTGGTGAATAAAAGTTTTTTTTTACATACGTTTCACCCTCTTATATTCGAGATAAAATGATAGAGTTGAACTCTTCGCTCGCCATATTCTCCTGATAGAGACACTCACGTTCTGGATGATGAAAACTTGGGCCAGTGGTAAAATTGTGGAACTTCCTTCACATAACCTGTGTAGGCTTGAATCGACTGATGGAAATTCACCCCAGGGCATTACTTGTTTCGAGAAAGTTTCCAGGGTTTCCACCACAGACTACTTGTACGGAGTAGGGAAATTTCATCAGGAAAACAGTAAGCACGTAAGGTATTCAAAATTCTCAACCCTCGATAGATACTATATTGATATTTTAATGCTAGTTCTATTATGGGGTGTAACTTTCAACAGAAATCATAAACGGAGTTGATACACTTTAAAGTTTGTGTAAAATTAATTTACCAAATAATACTTTTTCTGCGCATTTTTTCTTTGACTCATGTAAATTTTATGTCTACTTCTATGATTTTTGAAAGAGTGATGGTTTGTATTCCGTAAAGGCGAGAGGATGATTAATAATTGAATCATTCATAAATGTTCAGTTTATATCTGTAGTAATGATAATAAATGACTTCATGTTTTCTATCCACACCGAAAAACAATAGATTTTAAGATTAAAACAAAACACAAGCACTACAGGAAAATCCTTGAGGTGCTCTAAGAGCGGTGCATGTATGAAAGTAGCGATTCACATTGGATTTGAATCGCTGGCGATGGAATTCATTTGGAAAAACATTTCCAGGAAATATGTTGGCAATAGATGTAAAGGACTATCGACGCAAAATGATCAACGTGATGATAAAGTATGTAAAAAAGAGATGTGTTTGGTTACACATGGTTGGTTGATCAAATCATGCAACGTTTTGGAATAAGTGTCAAGTTTGTGTTTGATTTTGTCCAAATTTTTGATATTCAGACCGCTAAATCTCAGTTTCTCAGTGTCTTAGTTTCAGCTTTGATGTGGTGCCACACCACTGGCAAGAGAATAGTAACGAGTATTTCATGCACCAGTGAGGTTTTCGCATTGATGTCATTCTCAAGTTATAAGCAGATATATATGATGGAATTGGTCGATACTTGATGAAAATCGCTGAGAACGTATTCAAAAAACACTTTATTGTGAGATTTTCACAGTTTTACAAAAACACAACACGTGTTTCACCATACAATGGCTTCTTCGGGCGTGTCCATAAACAATAATTTTTTTTGAATACGTAAGTTATTAATTGCTGAGAAAATCGAGAGTTATGTGGTCGATATATCTCATCACCAGATGAAAGACGTGACTTCTAGATTTTCACCTTTTCATCATCACCTATAAAAAGTCTTACATTGAACGATTATTCTCAACTCCCACATATAAGAATGGCCAGTGAAACAACTAAATAATGAATATCATCGAACTCTATAGCCCCATTTCATTATCAAAACTTTGTAATCTAAACTGTAACCAAGTAGAAGGATTGTTGTTTGACCATGGTCAGTTGAGGTCAAAATTACATTAGTGGAATACGAGCATGCCTGTCATTTTATTGTACTGAACCCAGATTCAGTTAACGGAATTATAATCTGGGAAAATATTGAAAAAGATGAAATTTTTAGTGAGTCGTTAGAATGTCTTTGATTACAAAAGTCTGCTGTATTCAATATATTGGAAATAGATGAAACTCACGCAATTTTGCAGGCATCGGTTGAATTTCCATATTTCATAGTATACAGAGTATGTGCTCTGCTTTCAGGGCCTGAATTTTCATTGTGAATGATACGCCAGTTCAAAGTTGACATACCATAATTCATTTTTCTCTGATTGGCAGTCGGTATGCCACTGCCCTTGTCAGCATAATAAATGTGATTTAGAACTGATATAACTTTTAAACTATCATAAATATTATTATGGGTCTTCGAGATGTCAAAGCAATTTTTTATATTTTTTGCCATTTCCGTATTTTTCATGACTTACTACTTGTTGAATAATGAAAATACTATAATAAACCTTCAAGACAACTTTGTTCAGTGATATCCATCAAATTATATTCCAATCATATCAATATCTCTTGAAGTTTAAATTATATAGGTGTTTTAACTAACATTAATCTAACACGTGTTTCGTTTTATGCGATATTTCAATTTGTTATTGCATCAATTGTTTATAATTTGGTGTAATATGAGTTGTAAAATGTCTGAAAGTGCTGCTAATGTTTATTTAAAAATGAATCAAAACTCCAGAATTCGATACAAAATGTATTTACTTTTGGATAAACAACAACAGCACTTTAAGATAGAAAATTCAATAACTCATTTTATTATAGAGAAAGTAAAATTACATCAAGCAACAAATGAGTAATGCAATGAAAAATTGAACTATCATATAACTCAAAACACAAGTTGATATGGATATGGATATGATTTAAGAATAATTTGGCAGATAATTCATTACTTAACAAAGTTATTCTTGAGTTACATTACTGTATCTGCATCATTCAACAATTTATAATCAAAAAACATACGGAAATGAAAAAATAATCTGTAAGCAAATTACTACAACAACTGAACAATAATATAGGTACAAAAACTTGGTTTTCAATAAATTCCAAAGATTTTTGATCTTTTGCGATTGAATGTTCAACATCAAGTCTAATAGTTTAAAAGTCACGTTGTTTCTCAACAAACCAAGCGGCCGCTATCACGTAATATCGGAATGTGTTATGAAAATTACAAAAAAAATATGTTTTTCTTACCGATGGAATTTCAATAACTTTTGAAAACAATGAAATTCACTAAAATGGGTTTTTAGTGTTTTGTTAATACAATTATGTTCATTAAATAACTGAAAAATAAAAGACAAGTATAAGAAAAATTAAGATGAGTTTTTTTAGTCATTTGTGCATGACGACCAACTGTTTTTTTATGTTAGACTTGTCTGTCTATAAGTTTTTCATTACCCAGAGACGACGTAAAAAATTGTACTTGCATCAATTTTTGCCTGTTTAGGCAGTGAAAATGGTTTTCAATTTTAATTCAGATTTTAGTTCTGGGAACACCATTGTTTTTGAGAATCCAGAAAACGTTTGCAGCTTTTTTTTTGTATGTCTAAAGAAATGTGAATATGTTCTGTTGGATACTGGTCTATTTGTTTGACCTAAATATGATCTATTATAATATAAATAGCGGAAGAAAGAGACAGATTGTGTTTTTCATACATGGACTTTTCAAATAAGTATGTTTTCTCAAAATCTCCCACACTTTCATATCAATGTTGAGAGAAGCAATAACATGTATTTCGAGGGCATTAGTCAGTCAGACAAATATAAAGTGAAAGAAAAAGTGATTGGTATTTCTACTTAAGAAGAGTTTGCCATCATTAACATAATGAACGTCAAACAAAAATACTGCATGAATAGTACTTCTATTTTAGTCACAATACCCAATTGTAATTATCAGTCATTCTCATAAAGCATGCATATCGCCATTTATAAGGCTGAACCGCCAATCTCAAAATAAATGTCCTTGATACAATAAATATTTATGAGATTGTAATGAATGAATTTGTCTGTACCTATCACCGAAAATAATCTCAAAAAAGTGTAAGTATCTCATTATTTGAAATTAACTAGTGATGATTTGGGTTGAGAATCTCTGCAAACTGTTAGAAAATAAAATGGAAATGGAATAAAATCATGAAAGAAGATCGATTCACGTGTGGCAAAACTAATATGATCATAACATTTATGACCTTTAGATAAATTATTTATTCCAAAAATAGAAAAAACTAAAATAATACAGTTTGAATAAGTTCAGCTGCAATGATTATTTTCTTAATGGATTTATCATCGAAACATGATATAATGAAGAAAGAATCTCATTTCAATCCACTTGAAACAACGAAGAAGCGGACTATGAAATTCAACTGACCAAATTTGGTATCAGAGTAGCAGAAAACATCTCATAATCCTAACTTTTCTCCAACCAATGAGATAACAGATGACCTCATTGTGAAAATAATTGAGAAAATGAAAAGAATAAATAAGAAATAATTGTTCAACCACTATCGCCATATCAAGTGGGATAATGCTACATAATGATTCGAAAATACATATATCAAAGTTTTGGAGATATTTCAGTTGTTACATTGATCTTTATTAGTAGGTTAATTTGAAAAAGGTGTTACTTTCAGACCAATCAAAACACTGTTCAGAACAAATAATCAGTCATAAATCAGTAATAATGAAATTGAATGTATCAATTCCGATATACACCATAGTCAAAAGATCTTCTAATGAAAGATCTAATTTTTCCTCATCTTAGTGATTCATGTCTGAATCGAACAATGATAGATCTTTATGTAGTTAGACAATGAAAAGTCCTTTTTATGACTTATTGTGATAACTGCGTGAGCAATAACATATATTTGAATGTAGTTTTGTTATGTATTTGTAACATGAAATATAATATATTTTCGTTAACAAACACATACACGATATATTTCAATAAAACTTCAAGTTCTTCAAAATAATAATTTTCAAATACAAAAATCAATTTTATTCACTAAAAAAATGTGACATAATTTGTTGAAATATACTACTTTGTTAGAATTTCAACTACTAGTGGTCAATATAATCAATCCTACATGACAAAGGAAGATGCAGGAAGATGCTGAGTTTCAACATTTATTCATTCTCAGACATTTTGTCGAAAAATGATTAAAATATTTGAAGAAAAACGTTTTTATTACCATCATTTGGCAAAAAATTGTAGACAACGAAATAAAATCAGTGTATACACAATGAAAAATGCAAGGAAAACCACACTGAGTTGTGTGAATGAAATGCCACATACTTGATGGAAATCCGTAATTAATTATTTGAATTACACTTGTGAAAATCTCAAAAGGAAGTGTTACTTAAAAACATTTGAGTTGGTAATAAGTAAAGCAGAACAAAGACAAATTTTAACCCACTCGGAAAGACACTTCGAATGTAAACTTGTTTAACCTATATTGCATTTGTTTAGTTCATTACTACTATATGATGAACCCCGATGTGGTCGACCTACAGTAACCCAGGATGAGGATTCGAGGACTCTGGTGGGGACTGACCCATCACAAACGGTTTGTGGGATGGCGGAAGAACTGGGCGACAGATCCCATGCGGTTTTTGATGAAATAAAACGTATAGGAAACGTCGAAAAGCTTAAACATTCAGAAACTTTGTATAATTTTGAGAACGTAACATCAATTTTCAAGTAACAACTATGAAGAAGTATTTCTGAAATTTATGCCAATAAAAAATTTCATGAGATTGTATAAAGATGAATTTATGGTTGACCCAGTATATCTGGCCACAGTCTAAGATTTAAATAAAGAAGCTTAGTGGTATTATGTTATAGGAAATCCGTAAAAGGATTATGTAGCCACTGGTATTTAGAAAGCTGTACAAACGATACCAAGATTTCAGATCGGTGTGTTTTATAATACCTGTAATCGAAACAGTAAAATATTTCAAAGGGAAAATAGATCATCACTTAAAATAGAATATGTATTTATATAGACTATCCAACAATAGTCCTAAAATCTTCACTTCATTGAGTTGTGTAAAAACATTGTGTAACAACTAATCGTATCAAAAATTAATGTGAACTATAACATTATCACCGCTTAAGGGATTTTGAAAAACTTTCCTAATGCCTTTCTCACTTATCGTCAACTTGTTTTGAAATCCCAGAACTGACATTGAATATTATTTAGTAATGACTTGAGGTATAATAATAGGTTATCGTTAAATTGTAATTGAAAATGGAAAACTTCGAATTTTTTTGCCAATTTCTAGAAAGTTCCATTTGGGATGAAATATACAGATTTCATGGTTGACATTCCAAAAAGTCAATAAAGTTATTAAAAGATGAAGAGTTGTTTGTTCATTTTTTTATAAAAAGGGGGAACTTTATGAAACGGTGACAAGAAGCGTTCTGTGCCAATGAATACAAATCAATATTGTTTAAAATTCATAATTGAAGTTTATTGTTGTACAACCCTGTGGAAATCATAGAATAAACTGTATTCATGAGTTTTAATATGGATTTTCATCAAGTATCGAGTTCTATTCAAATATTGTTTACTAAACAACGTATACTCTGAAAATGTTTGGAATGAAGAAAGGAAAAATTTCGGATTGGCTGCACCCACCGATTTTGAAAAAAAATTCGTGTAATAACATATTTTGATTAAGATTTCAAATTACGAATCACGAATTCAGAGTTACAGCGCTCCAAAGTTCCGAAATTATTCAGGCTCCTTTTTGCATAATACGAGTACAAGCTATAGAACCATAGGTTTCCATTTACCACATGACGTTTACACCTTATTTCACTTTCTTTAACAATTTTCACTTAATTGATCAAAGTTTTTCTCATGAATAACCTGATTTAACAATTGATTCGTTTTCTTGGTGATATCCCTACATCATACAGTAATAAATTGGAAATGGTATATTTTTAGGAGATATTAGTTTTCGGGAAAAAAGTTATGACTTTCTACTTCTCCATCTCTATATGAAAAATGTGGAAATCTTCAAGAGGAATGAAAAGAAAAACAATTCATTTCAACATAAACTGTTTATAAAGATGTGCGAAGAAGTAACCTTCAGACACAAACAAGAAGAAATAAAAAAACCCTCTCTAAAGAACTACTTTCATATAAACACTGAATTACACGAAAGAAAAAAATACTTTCGACACAACTACTTTTATATGAACATTGAGTTGTACAAAAAATATTTTTCCTATTCGGTTTATATTCATTACGGAACTGATTCACATCTTGTGATACATACATGTGCCTCATACTTGAGAAACTATTCACACTTTGATGAGGTTTTGTGAATAAAATAACAATGCATTGTACCGTACAGACGTTGAAGCTTCAGTGATGTAGTCATGTTTATTCCTGAAATACATGTTTATAAGTATCCTTCATTCTACTGGACTGTTTTTATTCTTCTTGAAATAAACAGTCCCTAGCCCCCGAAGCCCCGATACATTCGGGGGGGGCGCCAGCATTATCAACCAACGACCACTCCCCACACCGAATGGTAAGTGATCATTGTGTCTGAGAATCATGTGCCCTGAACAAACGCAGTGACCCAAGAATGACAGCCTTCTGCATCTAACCAGCTAAGACTTCTGCCTTAGTGCGGCAAGCCGGTATGATTTTAAGATTCGAGAGTAGAGAGGGTATCATTCCACCAAGGACTTCAATAATCAGAACAAACTTCTTGACAGAGTTGTCTGGATTGGGTCTCCGGAGTTCGAAGAGAAAATTTCGATATTTTATCCGTTTTTCCTCCTCTTCTCCGACGATATTCGTCTCGCCAGGAGCTGAAAACGCCACTACAAGTATCGTTTTGCTCTGGTAGTCGAGAAGGACTACATCAGGCTCATTACCTTGTATGAGCCTGAGGGTGGGGAACGAACAGTTCTCCCACTCCTCGTTCCCCACAACGGATTCAATATCCCCCGGAGCGTAGGGCAACACCGGTGTCTCGTCAATACCATAAGAGTTCCGTAGATGGTAATATAGCACTCTTACAGCCGCGTTATGTCGATGGATATAGGCCGAGACCGCATATGCTGGACATGAAGATAGCAAGTGCATTAGGGTCTCGGACGCCTCGCGGCAGGTCATGCACCTTATGTCAGCAAACTCTATACCCATCACGCGACTGCGGTAGACTGAGGTGTTGAAGACACCATCCTGGCAGGCCATGATGAACCCCTCAGTTTCCGACTTCAGCCCACTCGGCCTGAGGAAATCGGAAGTCAGGTGCTTTGATAAGCCAAGGTCTTCAATGTTATCGAAGGCATTGGCTTATCCTTGTATTGTTTTTTTTCACCGTAGTGTGCGCTGATCAGGCCCTATTCCCCGAAGCTCCGATACATTCGGGAGGGAGCGCCTGCATTATCAATCAATGACCACTCCCCACACCGTGAGGTAAGTGATCATTGGGTCCGAGAATCATGTGCCCTGAGAAAACGCAGTGAGCCAAGAATGACAGCCTTCTGCATCTGTGCGGCTAAGATTTCTGCCTTAGTGCCGCAAGCCGGTATGATTTCAAGATTCGAGAGTAAAGAGGGCATCATTCCACCAAGGACTCCTATAATCAGAACAACCATCTTGACAGAGTGATCTGGATAGAGTCTGCGGAGTTCGAAGAGAAAATCTCGATATTTTATCCGTTTTTCCTCCTCTTTTCTGACGATATTCGTCTCGCCAGGAGCGAGCAAATCTTTTTGATACGCGAGCATTTTGAACATCTCATTTTATAAAATGTATCAATTTGAAATTTGATAACGTTATCTGCAGTTGACTTGTGTCAACAGTCTCCTCATAAATAAGTCAAGTAATCTGGCTAAAAAAATATTGATTTTCATTAGTATATTGTTTACGTCACTAATAATATCTTTTTTATATTTCGAGTATACCTGTTATGTTTCTGAATAAACTTTTACTATTTTTAACGACATTCAACAAATTCAAGGTTGAAATGATCGAACATGACAATTTCCATGTTCATTGGAAACGTGCTATGAATAAATTGAGTGTATTTCTATATGACTTGCTGTGTAGTTCACCTTCCACGAACGTAGAAAATAAAAGTATATGTACCGGGATTTTCCGTCTCGATTTGACCATATCCACCTCATACAGGGCCGTCGCCATTGGAGGGATGGTAGGGGGGAGCCTGCCCCCCTGCTTTTTCGACTTGGGAAAAAATTGGGAAATTTTGGGCCGTGAAGATAGAAAAAAATAATAGTAAAAAAATGAATGAATACTTAAAAAATAAAAATGAGAGAATAGAAAGAAAAAGGTGATAAGAAGAGGGAAAGAACCAGGAGAAGGTTGGTATATTTCCCAACATGCATAACTTGGAGATCCCATACTTCGAAATTCTGAGTTGTTTGAAAACTCCAAAAAAGTTTTATTTCTCTCAAGTAAGAGAACAGTCCTTGAACAGTCCACAAATTTTGAAGTGACAATTTTGCAAAATTCCCAACTTTTCGCTGGTTTTTCGACTTGGAAAAGTTGGGAAATTTCGGGCCGTGAAGATAGAAAAAATAATAGTAGAAAACAATAAGCACAATCTTATTTAAGTGTTGTTTCCTTTCATTTGTATTGAATATTTCTATGCATGGTGGAAGACCAAGGACCTTGGTCCAGAGTAGAATAATTCCCATTATTATTTTTATAATTACCAAAATTTATTTTTGTTTGTGCATACCACAACGGGCATAATCATTCAGCCAATCTTTGGATAGCTAAGTAAGAAAATTAATATATTATAGTAGTAACTAATCCCTAGGCTTTCATTTTTTCGAAAGTTGGGAAATTTTGCTGGTGGGTTTGAGAAAATAGGATTCCCTCCCCCCTGCTTTTTCTTTTCGCTACGGCCCTGACCTCATACCAATATTAGACCAATATATGTTTATTCTTATATTAACAGATTAAAAGTGAACCATTTACATGGTTACCTCTACAGTGAATCATTGATTCCTTACTGTTTTATTAGTTTTCACAATCTTGAAAATAAACAAAGCTAAATCAATAGAAATGCTGCTGTAGTGAACTAAATGACAAACTGAAAAGTTCACCACGAAAAGATGCTGCGTAATGTAAACCACTGAAGAATTGATATTTTTTTTGTCAACGGCGTCGACTACTCTGGCCATCAGCCTCTTTTTCCTTTTCCTATTCCTATTCCTATTATTCTCAATGCGGGCTTCGAAGTTCCGGAATAAGTCACTCGTTTCAATGCCTCATGAAGCTCTCTATTTCATAATGTTATGAATGAAGTTACCAAAGGAATCTAACGAGAAATGAGGAAACTCAAATAATTCCTATATATTCTTTCAGTAAGTAGCAAAATGTCTTTCAATAAACTGTGCACAAATGAATCGTACCTGGTTATTATTGCTAAGTCAAGAGGAAATATGAAACTGAACTGGATTATCGAAAAACATCCAGTATGTGTGTCATGTATACTATCATATATGAATTCTTTTGACGTTTTCCAATTGTAATTACTATTACTAATTACCTATTTCCGATTGACAAATTAATTTTTTGGTTCAGAAATCAGAAAAGAATTATATAAATTATTAAATATTTTATAAATAGTATATAAATTTCATTTTATCCATTGTTTATTCAATTCGTAGAAAACATTCATGACTCTGACAAGTCACTGACTAATTAGACTCTTTTAGTGGTTTTTATTACGGAGTATCTTTTTGGAGTGGAGTATTCAGTTTGCAATAAATTGTAGCCATTACTACATGGTAGAAAATCATAATGAAGAAAAGAGAATTGAAACTTTTTATGTTTTTACCACTTTTATTTGTAACTAACGTTACTGCACTTTCGTCCTATAAGGACATTCTCAAACTTATACATTAAGACGAAACTGCAGTAACGTTAGTTACATTTTCAAACTTATACATTGAGTTAAGACGAAACTGCAGTAACGTTAGTTACAGTTTCGTCTTAACTTAATGTATAAGTTTGAAATTGTCTTTATAGGACGAAACTGCAGTAACGTTAGTTACAAATAAAAGTGGTTAAAAACATAGAAAGTTTCAATTCTCTTTTCTTCATTATTCAGTTTGCACTTTATAATACTTCAGCAGATTCTTTAATGTTCGGATTCAATTCACAAATTGGAAAAAATGAAAATAAATAGATTATCATTCATTAATCATTCCAAATAATAATAAAATTAATTTTTACCTCGTCTGTCATTTTAGTATCCATATTCAACGATATGCTCTACTTCAATCTACACACATAAACAATAACAGTCTCTAAATTGACAATAGATCAACAGCATGCACGGAGAACTGTTTTCATAGCCTTGACGTTCTCACAACTGAATTCTTAAATCGTTCGCAAACGTCGAACGAGTGACTCTTCGGAACTATCAAACAGGTACCTACTAACAAAAAATAAACTTTTTATTCCGCTTTCGTGATTCAGTGTAAAACGTGCGCTCGATGTGGTGAACACCTTGTGTCATGAATATTCAAAATCCGGTGATAATGTGACGCATTCATTTTTCTAGGTCATTCCAATATATCTATCACTTGCTTGAGAGATGATTCATGTTATTGCATTTTTTCTCAAAACGGATGTACCTTCGAATGATATATTTACATTCGAAGGTCCTGTATAGGAAGATAAGTAGTGTAGAATGTGAAACAAATTTGAAAGCGACAAATATTTGGATATGATATATTGAAGAACAATACTGCAATCGCTGTGAAATATAAAGCTTAACATATTTTTCAAAACTTGCAGTGTAGAAGACAAATATTTTCCCAAACTTTTGTTTCCTTTTAGTCTGACAACCTAGAACGAGTAGAGTAAGATTTGAACGGCATATTCGTAGCAGCGACTTTGTTCTTTTCCTGCACTTGATGAGCAGATCTGTCGGAGTCTTGCCCCGAAGAGAGTTCTTCACTGCAGTTACCTCTTGTGAGTGGCGTGGTTCCACCCTGAGGTAAATTAACGGCATCCAGATGGTGCAGGGTGCTTCCGTCTACGAGCTGCATATCCTCGTATTGTCCTCTTTTGAGATGGACGTTTGTCTATCCTGAATTTCATACCTATAGCAGGCATTTACTGTTCCATCACCCTCAAGGACTCATGGAAATCCTTTTCTCCAGAGATATAGTGTTTGAGATCATTTATATAAAACAAATAGGAGACCTTATGCCTCCGGTTTCCGGGGGTGCCATAGTTATACCTTCAACTACTTCTGAGCGTAACAGAAAATGGCAATAGTGAGATACAGAAGAAAAGGGGATAAACGGAATCGCCCTGAAAGACACCTCTGAAAGTGACTCACTCTGTTTGGACTTCAGCCCGACCAAATTTTATGATGAAGCAAGTCCGCCAGTGTAGTATCAGTTGTTCACGGCATCTCACTATTTTGTCAGGTACCGCAAGACATGTGAACATCTGTTTGGGGCTTTGCATCGAGTACTTCACCACTGCTGTTTCCTCTTGTGAGTGGCGTTGTTCAACTCCGAGTATACGTCTCTACGACATCCAGATGATGTAGGATGCTGCACATCCTCTCCGTATTCCTCGCGTATTCCTCTTTTGGGATGAGTCACATTTGTCTATCCAGACAGCTGGACAAGCTGTTCTGATCTGATCAAATGTTATGGTAAAGCGAGTCGTCCAGAGTGGTATCAGTTGTTCAAGGCATCTCAGTATTTTGTGGGGTATCTCAAGGCATCTGAGCAAATTTAAGATGAGCTTATGCGATGTTAAATGAAATGCATTGCGGTAATCGATCCAGAGGTTAGACTTATTCTTCATCGAGTCCTGCGTCATATATCTGTTAGAATACTCGATCAACTGTGATAAATATTCGCGTGTAAACAACTCATAATATGAATTTCAATATGTTATCGATCTATAATCCTTAGGACTCGACAAATCTCCATTCCTGGGGATAAAAACAGTTCAACTCACGGCAAACCAATCTTAAATCAACTGCTCTTCAGCTTGGTGATTTTTTCCACCAATGAGTGTTTAAACCATCTCAGCCTGGAGTAGCACAGTTTTTGAAAGTCATCCGAGGTTATAGGGTTATACAGTTCATTGGGCTCAGGCGATCGAATGTCTCTGTTGGAAGCTTTGAACTGCATTAGAGCTATATTATCTGAGTTGAATGGCTGTCCTTCTACAAGGAGCCTACCCAGGGCCGTAGCAAAAAGAAAAACCAGGGAGGAAGGGAATTCAAATTTTCCCAACTCCACCAGTGAAATTTACCAACTTTCGAAAAAATGAAAGCCATGGGATTAGTTACTACTATAATATGTTAATTTTCTTACTTAGCTATCCAAAGATTAGCTGAATACCTATGCCGTTAGGGTATGCATAAACAAAAATAAATTTTGGTAATTCTAAAAATAATAATGGAAATTATTCTACTTTGGACCAAGGTCCTTGGTCTTTCACCATATCTACCATGTATAGGAATATTCAATACAAATGAAAGGAAACAACAATTAAATGAATGATAATGGATTTTCCTTTTTCACATTGGTTTTTTGATATTTAATTTACTTTGATAAAAGTGAGGCTCCTTCTAGCTGGAAAACCCAACAAGGGATGACGAAATTGAGACCTCAATGAGTTGGGAACTGAAAAAATTCTAACTAATTCTAATTTCTTTTATTGTTTTCTACTATTACTTTCTATCTTCACGGCCCGAAATTTCCCAACTTTTCCAAGTCGAAAAAACAGCGAAAGGTTGGGAATTTTGTAAAATTGTCACTTTAAAATTTGTGCACTTTTCAGGACTGTTCTTTTACTTGGGAAAAATTAAACTTTTTTGAAGTTATCCAACAACTCAGAATTTCAAAGTATGGGATCTCCAGTTATGCATGTTGGGAAATCCCAAACTTCTCCTGTGGTTCTTTCCCTTTTTTTATTACCTCTTCAGTTCTTTTCCATAATTTGTATTAATTTTTTTACTATTATTTTTTTCTTTCTTCACGGCCCAAAATTTCCCAACTTTTTCCCCTGTCGAAAAAGCAGGGGGAAGGCTCCCCCCGTATCCCCCCATGGCGGCGGCCCTGAGCCTACCTGATCAGCGGTCGGCGGATCATTCACAACACACGAAAGCTCTTGGAATGAGCGACGTTTCTTGCGGAGTTTTCGCAATGCTTTCAGCTCGCCTTGCGTGACTTTTTCGCGGCACTAGCATTCGTATCCTGTCAAGGCAGAGCTATCTGGTGATTAGCAGCACGCCCTGACTCAAAGTGTGATGAATATGTAGCAATTCGAAAGCTATTCGCCGCACTTTCGGCGTGAACCCTGTAACTCATCACACTTTGGAAACGAGACGAAAACAGTTGTCAAGTCAACTTGATCTTAGCTTTCATCTTGTGTGCCCGCCAAACAATCTTCTGACTCGCCAGGCCGGGATTCCGTGTTCCCGATACGGAAAGCGATTGGACGGTTGGGTACACGGATGTGTTGATTTGCCGGATGTCAGCCTCTTCTGTGAAGACCTTACGAACCTCCTCATCCAAACAAGCTAACTCATGTGGCTTCAGAGACACCTCGCGTTCTGATTGTATCCACTGGTGGCGGCTCCCTACTCTCGTAGCAACGCATAAGGCTCATGCGTCAACACAAAGCGTTATTATTAATGATACTATTATTTTTATTACAATCATCATTATAACACCAAGCAGGTAGTTATACCATATCCATACAGTTCAATAAGTCTTTCAGTTATTTTGCTATTATTTACCTGTTCTTTCGCAATTAAATAGTGTGGCTCCCTATGCCAGAGGGTCCCCACTTTCCAACGAACCCATACCTCACTCTCTAACTATAGAGCTATCATGTCAAGAACAACAATATCTATGAATCTATCTAGACCAGGTTTATATCAAATGAAAGGTAAAACTGGAACCTCCTGTGTAGAAAACACCCAAAACAAGCAGTTTTCCCAAACATAAGAACAATAATACTCTTCTCAGTTCTGGTGTTTGGGAAAAGTGCTTGTTTCAGGCAGACTTACATTTGTTTTTGTTATGAAGTCTTAGAGTTCCAAAAAGGGCAGTGTATGGTAGAAGAACGCGAAAAACTATAGCTCTCCATCGCCTCAATATAAATCGTAATACATTTTTCAAGAAATATTCCATTTTATGAACGGCTCTTTTATGGAATGAATTTCCCGACACCGTTTTTTTAAATGACTATAATCTATAGCGAATTCAGGTAACACTTATTTGTGGGATTTCATTGAACAGTTTACAAAACCGCAACACGTGTTTCCCTATACACAAGCTTCCTCAGGCGTCTTCATACCAACTGTCAAGTATCGCCCAGTTACATCACATATTTATAGAGAAATTTACACAGGTACGACCCTCAGAACAGACTTAGGATTTCCTTACAGTGCTTGTGCTTCTCTGGAAATCATCTAACACATATTTACGTAAAATTTCCGTAAATTTCCGATGCATAAGCTTACGATATGGTACTGGTATAACTTTGGAATGTCGAGTATTTACTCATATTAAATATAACATTCACACGTGACCCAGATCAAGGTACTTTATATTTGGATATATTTACATTAGAATGCTCACACACCTTGCTTATTTCAAACAATGGCATGTTTCAAGAAAGAGAAAGAATATATGAAAGGAAGAAAAAATGAAAGCAAACTCTCTTGAAGTAAAAACTATGAATTCTCATTTTGCGTAATGAAAAAAAGATTTTTCAGCTCACAGATCATGTACATTCTGTTGTAGAATAGTAATAGAAATATACATAGTGTTGAATAGAAAATGGAATAAATGAACGACTAATATGGCTACTAGTCTCATATTCTGTATAAATTATATTAATGAATCCACGAACTCCCTAGGAAGCGTCATGTTCATTTTCATTCCCTTCAGACATGTAATGTACAGAATTATTCCACCTTCAACTATATAAGTTTCCGGAACAAATATCTCTTTGAAGGCAGATTTGAACTTAAGATCGTCCGGCCGAAAACCAGTAACACTACCACTGTTCCAAGTAACCGCTGGAATGAATTCATCATTACAGAAATCAAAATAAGTCTTATGTATCGAGTAGAGATATATACGCATCATAAATATTTTGTTCCAAATTTCCTCTACAGCAGGATATGGTAGATGCTTGGCACGCTAGGCGATTAATTACTTTTAAACTCCACCATTAACTGAATACGGTTCTGAATTTGAATGTTTACGGCTTGAATAATTTAACAGACTAATAACAGATTTCTACACATCTACTGCACATCTTGAGGGAGGGCCTTTTCACCGACCTCCTGCTAGGTACATGCATCTTGCCTGCATGTTGCCTTATCTACTAGTCCTAAATTGATTTTAAAATGTGGCCTTATGTAAAAGTCAGGTAAATCTGATATATTTATTTTATATTAATTTTATTTTATTTTAATTATCACATTTACACGACTATTACACCAGAACCAATCTATCGATTGGTTCTGGTTCTACGAAATTCAGGTTCAGGATCATGTGCAGTTGATATAGAGCGTTCTGGTTTATTTAGGATAAGTTCGGATTGATGAATCCTCTGTTCTGGTTTCAAATAATTGATCATTGAGGTTAAATAACATTCGAACTGACTACAAGGGTACGCTACATAACAAAATGGACATGATCAAGAGTATTTTCTCGTCTTCATCTCTTCATATATACGATAGGTGGCACAGTGTCTCCTCAAAATGCGTTCTAGTTTAACCAAGTGTCCGAGACTATTTCGGACTGTTTGAGATTTTTTGCTTGTACGCATCATGTCTTACGCAGTTTCCAAACAGTTTTGGATGTTAGAACCAGAACAACCCTAATTTAGACTTGAGTGAACATAGATATTCCAATAACGAAACCATGTTTGGATAATTTGATAGAAATAGAGTCAATATGATCATTCCAGGATAATTCGGAGTGAATGTTCAATCTTAAGAATTTAACTGTTTTTTTCTGCACGAAATAGATTTAGTATTAGCTCTAACCAATATACTGCAGTCCATTTCTCTAAGCGAGAAAACAATGGTATTTGATTTATTGCTATTTAGTATGAGGCCATTTCTGGCGCAGAAATTAAGCATATTAGCAACTGCAACATCAGCCTGGTCTGATAACCATTCACAAGAAGAAGAACTCAATAAGAAGGACGTGTTGTTGATTAATATTAGAGATGTCGTTGACGAATAAGAGAAAGAGAGTAGGACACTACCTTGGGGAACACCTGTTAAGATGTTATGATTTTCAGAATGATATGTTCCCGATTTGAGAGAGAAGGTTATACTTTTTACAGAAGGATACAAGTCTGTTGAGATGGGATTTTTCGAAAATTTTTGAAAATGAAGACAGCAATGCAATATCTTTGTAGTTGGGATTAAATGCTTATCATTTTTCTTGTGAACAGGAACATTTTTGAATTAATCACTTGCTTTCATTTTTTGAAATATTCCCACATTTTGTTTTTTGCATAAAGGTGGAGAAGTAGGAAGCCAAAACCCTTCTTTCCCAAACCAGTGTGAAGGTGGCCATGCGTTTTCATCCATGTGTTTGGTGAAAGAGAGGCGAGCGCGCTATTCCGCCATAGGTCGTTTCACCGCAATTATTCACATGGCTAGCCATGGAAATTTTTACATTGATAGACTCATTGCTGGAAACGAACTGATTTGATTGGAAATGATTCAAATGATGATGAAAATCCTTTTTTTATGAAATGAACCGCATTTTATTGAAATTGTACAAACAACTGATAATAATACAAGCAGAAAAATAATTCCAAATAGAAATTCGTTGCTAGGAATATTTTTTCTGTCAATTAATTGAATACACCCCCGACTACCCTTAATTCAATTTTCATTAAAAAAATCATAAGTCCTTGCAAAAACACATTGCTGAGAGTATTTTTCCATAAAACCATCGAATTTGGCATGCTTATTGACCCCAGAGGGGTCACTGATTTTGTCTCACGAAAATACACCCCCTTCTACCCTTAATTCAATTTTAATTAAAAAAAAACATAACTCCTTGCAGAAACACATTGCTGGAAATATTTTTTCATGAAACCATCGAATTTGGCATGCTTATTAACCCCAGAGGGGTCACTGATTTTGTCTCACGAAAATACAGCCCCTTCTACCCTTAATTCAATTTTCATTAGAAAAAATCATAACTCCTTGCTGAAACACATTGCTGGGAATTTTTTTTTCATGAAACCATCAAATTTGGCATGCTTATCAACCCCAGAAGGTTCGCTGATTTTGTCTCACGAAAATACACCCCCTTCTACCCTCAATTCAATTTTCATTAGAAAAAATCATAACTCCTTGCAGAAACACATTGCTGGGAATATTTTTTCATGAAACCATCGAATGGGCAATGGCCCAGAGGGGTCATTGATTTTGTCTCACGAAAATACACCCCCTTCTACCCTTGATTCAATTTTCATTAGAAAAATTCATAACTCCTTGCAGAAACACATTGCTGGGAGTATTTCTTCAAGAAACCATCGAATTTAGCAAGCTTGTTAACCCCAGAAGGGTCGCTGATTTTGTCTCACGAAAATACACCCCCTTCTATCCTTAATTCAATTTTCATTAAAAAAATCATAACTCCTTGCAGAAACACATTGCTGGGAGTATTTTTTCATGAAATCATCGAATTCAGCGAGCTTGTTAACCCCAGAAGGGTCGCTGATTCAGTCTCACGAAAGAACACCCCCTTCTACCCTTAATTCAATTTTCATTAGAACAAATTATAACTCCTTGCAGAAACACATTGCTGGGAATATTATCTCATGAAACCATCGAATTTGGCATGCTCATTAACCCCAGAGGGGTCACTGATTTTGTCTCACGAAAATGCACCCCCTTCTACCCTCAATTCAATTTTCATTAGAAAAATTCATAACTCCTTGCAAAAACACATTGCTGGTAGTATTTTTTCATGACACAAAATCAGTGTCTCACGAAAATACACCCCCTTCTACCCTTAATTCAATTTTAATTAAAAAAATCATAACTCCTTGCAGAAACACATTGCTGGGAATATTTTTTCATGAAACCATCGAATTTGGCATGCTTATTAACCCCAGAGGGGTCACTGATTTTGTCTCACGAAAATACACCCCCTTCTACCCTTAATTCAATTTTCATTAGAAAAAATCATAACTCCTTGCAGAAACACATTGATGGGAATTTTTTTTCAGGAAACCATCGAATTCAGCGAGCTTGTTAACCCCAGAAGGGTCGCTGATTTAGTCTCGCGAATGAACACCCCCGACTACCCTTAATTCAATTTTCATTAATAAAAAAGCATGAGTCCTTGCAAAAACACATTGCTGGGAGTAATTTTTTAATTTTTCATGAAACCATCGAATTTTGCAAGCTTGTTAACCCCAGAAGGGTCGCTGATTTAGTCTCGCGAAAGAACACCCCCGACTACCCTTAATTCAATTTTCATTAATAAAAAATCATAAGTCCTTGCAAAAACACATTGCTGAGAGTATTTTTTCATAAAACCATCGAATTTGGCGTGCTTATTGACCCCAGAGGGGTCACTGATTTTGTCTCACGAAAATACACCCCCTTCTACCCTTAATTCAATTTTCATCCGAAAAAATCATAACTCCTTGCAGAAACACATTGCTGGAAATATTTTTTCATGAAACCATCGAATTTGGCATGCTTATTAACCCCAGATGGGTCACTGATTTTGTCTCACGAAAATACACCCCCTTCTACCCTTAATTCAATTTTAATTAAAAAAAATCATAACTCCTTGCAGAAACACATTGCTGGGAATATTTTTTCATGAAACCATCGAATTTGGCATGCTTATTAACCCCAGAGGGGTCACTGATTTTGTCTCACGAAAATACACCCCCTTCTACCCTTAATTCAATTTTCATTAGAAAAAATCATAACTCCTTGCAGAAACACATTGTTGGAATGATCTCCAAGAAAGTTAACTCAAACACCTTCTATCTACAAGTTGAAGAGCATAGTGGTTTC
The DNA here is from genome assembly GCF_025532065.1 of Leptinotarsa decemlineata. Taxonomy (NCBI): domain Eukaryota; kingdom Metazoa; phylum Arthropoda; class Insecta; order Coleoptera; family Chrysomelidae; genus Leptinotarsa; species Leptinotarsa decemlineata. The sequence goes on from NW_027412593.1 coordinate 6,438,670, forward strand.
GAAATAGATGATTTTTTTCTACGTGTGAATACTACGACTAAAACTTAGATCCATGGATTTGGTTTTCGAAACTTATTCAACACTATCATTGGAAACCCATTGTGAATGCTGCAAATAATATGATTCTCGAAAAAATTGATAATCTGCTTCAGTTATTGACAGAAAGTTACGGTTATGAATGAACTTTCAATGTGTTCTCGCGAAGAGTTATAATTTTTTTTATGAAAATTGAATTAAGGGTGGAAGGGCCTTCTGGGGTTAATAAGCATGCCAAATTGGATGGTTTCATGGAAAAATTTTCCCAGCAATGTATTTCTGCAAGGAGTTATGATTTTTTTTAATGAAAATTGAATTAAGGGTAGAAGGGGGTGTATTTTCGTGAGACAAAATCAGTGACCCCTCTGGGGTTGATAAGCATGCCAAATTCGATGGTTTCATGAGAAAATATTCCCAGCAATGTGTTTCTGCAAGGAGTTATAATTTTTTCTAATGAAAATTGAATTAAGGGTAGAAGGGGGTGTATTTTCGTGAGACAAAATCAGTGACCCATCTGTGGTTAATGAGCATACCAAATTCGATGGTTGCATGGAGAAATATTCCCAGCAATGTATTTCTGCAAGGAGTTATGATTAATGAAAATTGAATAAATGGTAGAAGGGGATGTATTTTCGTGAGACAAAATCAGCGACCCATCTGGGGTTAACAAGCTTGCTAAATTCGATTGGTTTCTTGAAAAAATACTCCCAGCAATGTGTTTTTGCAAGGACTCATGCTTTTTTTAATGAAAAGTGAATTAGGGGTAGTTGGGGGTGTTCTCTCGCGAGACCAAATCAGCAACCCTTCTGGGGTTAATAAGCATGCCAAATTCGATGGTTTCATGAAAAAAAATTCCCAGCAATGTGTTTCTGCAAGGAGTTATGATATTTTCTAATGAAAATTGAATTAAGGGTAGTCGGGGGTGTATTTAATTAATTGACAGAAAAAATATTCCTAGCAACGAATTTCCCTTTGGAATTATTTTTCTGCTTCTATTATTATCAGTTGTTGTACAATTTCAATAAAATGCGGTTCATTTCATAAAAAAAAGGATTTTCATCATCATTTGAATCATATCCAATCACATCAGTTCGTTTCCAGCAATGAGTCTATCAATTTAAAAATTTCCATGGCTAGCCATGTGAATAATTGAGGTGAAACGACCTATGGCGGAATAGCGCGCTCGCCTCTCTTTCACCAAACACATGGATGAAAACGCATGGCCACCTTCACACTGGTCTTTCCCAAGAACAGTATAAAGTGAATTATTTTGTTATATATGTCTCGAAGGGAATAGGCAGAGTTTTCATTACTCATACACATAAACCATTCTTTTGAATCTCCACGTTCATTGGTGAAAACCTTTGAAGAATCCGTTCGGTAGTTTTTGAGTTCATCGCGTTTACACAAAAAGACTGACATGGCGGGGAGCAATTTCTAATATGTGGTTATTGAATTCTTTTTCGAATATTGTGATTGCTGATTGAAATATAAAAAATGTATTGAAACTGAGCAGAAAAAAAGTATTCCATGAATTCAATGGAACTACGATTCCATGTTTTGGTGTGAAGACAAATTTTCTTGGTTACTGGAAAGTGAAACGAGATTATCCATTATTGTTTTCGAAATTATTGCCAGATTGCTTTTGAATTCCACAGGTTATCAACATTATTTGATTTCAATCAACATTAGACTAATGGGAAATGAATAGTACATAGAGAAACTAACGACTTGTTATCTTTATAAAGTACCTCAAGTTGAGCTTTTCGAAATAACTTGTTCTGAACAACAATTTCTGTTAGAATATATCTCAGATTATATACTTTGAGCCCATTAACTAACTGGAATAATCCGACACTTCCATAAAATATGACAGATAATATCCTCAGTAATAACTAATAACGACGTCGGTCTACCAGTGAATAGCAAAATGAAGATAATTACCCTAATGACGGGAAATTGAAATTAATGATTTTGAATCCGATAGCAGTAATTGAGTGAAAGATGGTAAGAAACTGACATTTGACATTAAGGCTGGGACAAGCCGATTCGTTTGGAGAAATATAGTTGACAATTTATAATATGGTAAATTCGGTAAAGTAAAAGAGGTAAAATCAATTGACTCCAAAAATGAAACAATGAATATTATGGTGTTTTAAAAGTTTTGTCCATATTGATGTCATGTCATGTGTTTTTATAGTTCCATATCTCTATAAATAATTATTCTACTGTTTCGTGGTATATACTGATCGATAGAGAATTTCATACACAATACTTTGATGCTGTTCATTTTTTTCCAAATTTTAATGTTTGCCTCTTTTCAGCTCATTACTATATGATGCTGTGGAGCAAATTCCGGACAATTTGTCCCTACGAATTCAAACAAAGCGTTGTCGAAACAGCTCAAAAAATTAACCAAGCACTTGTCAATGATATTGTTAATGAACGCACAATGAGTCTTTTTTCTGAAGTACGAAAAATCACTCACTAGCAGCGCTAGTAGTTCGGTAGGGACAAACACTGCCTAATCCTCATATAAACATATGTTAAAGTACAATTAAAAAAGAATGTTTTTAACAAAAGAAGATGTTCCTTGAGCAAAACTAGAATTTGTAACTGTGAAGGATAACAATGTTGTAACATTAAAACGTTGGCTTGCATGCCGTAATTTAGAAGTAACTGGAAAAACAATGAATTAATAGACAGGTTAGTATACAGACTCTAGTAAAAGAGTAGCGGTAGATTCAAACTGTAATAAAAGAAATTTAAAATAATTATGAATTTCAGATTTATTTTCGAGTGAAATATAAATCAAATATAGATGGTAATAAAATAAATTAAATTAAATATATCTCATTCTAATCAATGGTAATTAACTATGAAAAATTTACTATTCATTTCATGTTTAGACCATACATATATTTATTTATTTTTTGCACTGTCAAATCCACTCTCCTCGAAGCATGTATCCATTTCTTACATCTAACCTCATTAATATGAGGTTTTATAAATGGTATAAAAAACACGTTTTCTTCCGGATATCGATTATCCGACATACAATTCGCAAAACAGCAATGCTTTGTTGGCATTATACTAGCACAAAAATAATTTTTTATATCAGATTTATATTCTTAAATAATAAATTAGTATTACGTAAATAACACTGTGTTATATGTAAATAGTTTATGGTTGTCCCTACTACTACTAGTGCTGCCTCTCGTGACACATTCGCTGTACTATTCTCAGAAAAAAGGCTCAGTCAACGTTGCATCGGTTTGCAAAATTTCGTTCCGGAGATTTTAGATTCGAACATGATCTCCGAAGTAGTCTTGTATAAAAAATGATGAATAAATTTGATTTGATTTGGTTTGATTTGATCTGGACGAGGATTTGAGGACCCTGGTGGAGACTGACCCTTCACAAATGATGCGTGGGATGGTGGAAGAATTGGGCGTCAGTTCCAATGCGATTTTTGATGGAAAAGTTGAAAAGCTCGAAAAGTAGGTGCCCCACGATTTGAACGATCGACAGAAATTGTCACGTCTGTTCTTCTTTGCTTTCGCTACAATGAAACGATCCTTTTTTGGATCGGATCGTCAAGTGTGTTAAAAAATGGATCCTCTACTACTCGTATGTGGTGGTCAGCGGCTGATGTGATTCAATTGAGCGTCGAAGTTCTGCGTCACTCACCATACTTAGTGTGGGTCACAAGATTCTTTTTTTGGAACTTCTGTCCAAGGGCACCGAAAATTATGATTCAGGGTTCATTCGATTCGAAATGACCTCTAGCAACTTTTTGAAAAATTTCACATGGTTATTTTTGTTTTTTTTTAGTATTTAAAAAAATATATCGTAAAAATCAATTTGTTCAGAAAAAATTGTTCATTGAATAAATAAAGAAAATATAAATTAAAAAAAGGGTCTTTTCAGAATATCAAAAAGAAAAAAAAATTATGATTGAAAAAAATCGTTAAATAATATTCATATTTAGTAGCAAAACAATTGTTAATCAACAAATGCGTTTTTAAGCAATAACAATTTTTTTAAGAAACGATTTCGTTATTAAAAATGATAATATTTATCACTGATAAAAATTCACCAAAAAATTTCAAAATAAATGAAATTTTGAAATGAAAAAATTTAAACAATACATTTGCTTATAACATTTTTTCGAACAAATAGAGCTGAAAATTATGAAAAATCATTTCTATGTGATTTTAAATAATAAGGATACGAATAAATTTTGAATGAAGGTGGTTGACAATGTTTCGTGGTGTATTTCATCAGTTCGGACTTCCATTGTCTGATATAACATAAATTGATTTGAAATCTCTGAAAAAAAATTAAAAATATCAACCGAAAATAACAATTTTATTAAACAAAAAATTGAAATAACAAGGAAATAACATACAAGCTACAACCAAAAAATAATTTTTATTTTTTTTTATAGGTATTTCAAATATATTTATATTATATTAGACAATGGAAGTCCGAACTGATAAATTTTGAATATTAAAAAAAAAATGTCATTGCTTTAATTGAATTTTATACTTTTTAACGTCTTTGATTATTAATAACAAAGTAGAAAATCAAAATATTTTAAATTTTTCCAACGGGAATCTTTTTTCAGAGCTTTCAAGAAAAGCTCCAAGAAGTGAACAAAATTTGAGATTTTCAGTTCGAAACTTATCAGGGTTTCCATGTAAATTTGAAATTTAAATTTAATTTAATAGTTAATGAAATTTTTTCATTAACTAAAGTATATCAAATAATAAGTTGATGGATGTAGCCGTTACTACGTGGTAGGAAATCATAATGAAGAAAAGAAAAATGAAACTTTCTCTGGTTTTTTATCACTTTTATTTGTCACTAACGTTACTGCAGTTTCGTTGCGATGCTTGATGGTAATTCATTTTTAGTTTAAAGTAGTATGTGGCTTGTGTAGCTGTACTTGCTTCTTCCAATAAGTTGATGGATGTAGCCGTTACTACGTGGTAGGAAATCATAATGAAGAAAAGAAAAATGAAACTTTGTCTCTTTTTTTATCACTTTTATTTGTCACTAACGTTACTGCAGTTTCGTTGCGATGCTTGATGGTAATTCATTTTTAGTTCAAAGTAGTATGTGGCTTGTGTAGCTGTACTTGCTTCTTCCAATAAGTTGATGGATGTAGCCGTTACTACGTGGTAGAAAATCATAATGAAGAAATAAAAAATGGAACTTTCTCTGTTTTTTTATCACTTTTATTTGTCACTAACGTTACTGCAGTTTCGTTGCGATGCTTGATGGTAATTCATTTTTAGTTTAGAGTAGTATGTGGCTTGTGTAGCTGTACTTGCTTCTTGCAATAAATTGATGGATGTAGCCGTTGTTACTACGTGGTAGAAAATCATAATGAAGAAAAGAGAGATGAAACTTTCTATGTTTTTTACCACTTTTATTTGTAACTAACGTTTCTGCAGTTTATTGTATAAATTTGAAAATATCCGTATAGGATGAAACTGCAGTGACGTTAGTTACAAATAAAAGTGGTGAAAAACATAGAAAGTTTAATTTTTCTTTTCTTCACTATAATAAATGAAATAATCACGGGAAAAAATGTTTTCCATGGATTTTCGTTCATTCAAGGATTCAGAGGATATGTTAATTTTTTTTCTTAATAATGATATTTAATGGGTTGAAATATTTTTTATTGTTCCAAGGTCCGTATCGGTCAGCGCGTGCAGAACGCGCATCGCCCGCTATTAGCGCTATTTTCACCTCTTAATTAAAATTATAAATATTGGTGATAAGAGTTCCGGAAGGTGGGATTCTGCTTTAGGAAATCTTCTCATCTTCAAGGATCTTTTTTCAAATTTCGGATATCTTTTAATATTTTCCCCCTTTTTTTACTGAATTGTTTATAAATTTTGCAATTTTTTTCGAGCCCCTCTTAAAATATTTTCAAAATGTTGCTAGAGGTCATTCCGAATCGAATGAGCCCTGAATCATAATTTTCGGTGTCCTTGGACAGAAGTTTCAAAAAAAGTATCTTTTGACCCAGACTAACTATCCGACTACCTCATTTTCAAGCACTTCAATAAATTTCTCATCGGTAGATCAAGATCAGCAAGAAACGGTTTTCGTCGACTTCAGTGAGCACACAATTTTTATGCTGACGGAATTAATCGACTTGTGTTACGTTGGCGGAAGTGCACTGATTCAAATGACGCGTATTTCGAATAAGTTTGACAACAAACTTTGCTGCCACACGCTTTATGTCCAAAATTTACAATAAAATTGCATGACATGAGTCAACTGATACGTCTAACTTTTATACCTCTCACCAACAAACTGAATATGCTGAACAGCTGAAACTATGAACATATGTTCGAGACCAGTATACCACGATAAAAAAGGTAAAAGCATGTACATAACGTACATTTTGAATATTCACTTAATATTTTGAACAGACCTCGTATATGTATATATGTTACTGTTCCCAGACAATAATCACAGGAATTCAAGGCGGTTTTTTTGCCATGCTCATCGTCAGAATGCTGATGGTCATACCTGGCATCAAAAGGATGTCTTGATAATTGGAATGAACGAATTTCGCATTAAGAATGCACAATAGCAGATTCGGGTACGGAATCGAGAAATGATGACCTTTATGTGAGCAACGAGACCATTTAGTGACTGTTGTGCTGAAAGAATCCCAGTGAAACTTCGCTGCGACTTTGAAGAAACTTATATATCAAAAATAACAAAAAAATAACAATTGAGTAGAACAATGAAAGGCGATACAATAATTCACATTTCAAAAACTACACCTCACGATTTGATCTCCATAAAATGTAATTGAAAAATATATCACATGTTTCGCTAGCACAGTAGCTTTATCAAGTGATCTGCGACTGATAAAGCTACTGTGCTAGCAAAACATGTTGTGATATATTTTTCAAATGAAGTTTGTGGAGATCAAATCGTGAGGTGTGGTTTTTGAAATTACTATGGATCTTCATTAAGTAACAGCTGAATCAATCAGAAAGAAAATAATAGTTCACAGTTTATTTTTCTGCTAAAATGAACCGGGAACTTGCTATAGTTTTCAGAAAAATGAATATATATATATATATATATATATATATATATATATATATATATATATATAACTATAAATTATTTTTGAGTTGGGTATTTCAGTCAATATATGCGAGCTATGGAAATACTATTTTTTGTTACATATATATATATATATATATATATATATATATATATATATATATATATATATATATATATATATGGAATCCATCGGTGGAATTACTACTAAACCAACATCATTACGGGTCATCATTCTGAAATTAACATTTTTCTAGAGAAAGTACGGTGTTACAACTCACCCATTGGTGGGGGTAAGTTACATCTACAGGGACAAGTAGTAACAAAAGTAAAATGTAAAATCACACAGTTTTAACCATTTATTTTTTGTTTATTGTAATCATCACGAAAGACTTAGGCTATTAATTATTATAAATGCGATTTTTTTAACTCTACGTATGACCAACATGACACTTGGAGAACAGTCAATCAAATCATTCACTTTTAGTATCTTATAAAATGAACAATGTATGAGTGAGTTTCTTTATAATCGAATTCAATCTTCATCTGTTGATAGAAACGAAAGGAATAATGTTCTTGTGACGTATTTTAAAAGTGGTCACTTGAAATAACTGATTCAATTGGGTAGAACAATTGTCTCTATTTGAATCTTTATAAGGTTTAACACTTCCTAGACAATATCATTCTCTAAATCCAGATTCTGGATCAAAAGATTAAGTCTTTTTTAAACGCTATTTACTCCGGTTTTATTTTTAGTTGATTTACCTTCTCCGTTGTCTTTTCTCTTTCTATATCTCTTCCCTTTGCTCTCATTTCTGTTATATTTTTTGTTTTTTCTATATCTTTTTTTCATATTCCAGTTTTCTCCTTTTAAGGGATAGGTATCTATTAAAACAGTCGATTTGAGTTTCGGTTACTTATTTGTATTTTTGTTTTGTTTTGGGAAATCCTCTAGAAGCAGGTATAAGAACGCAGATATATACCGTAAGGAAGCACAGCAGGAACACATATTTTCATCTGTTTAAAAAACATCTGTTTAAAATCTGTTTTTCCGTTAATCAGCTGTCGCCCCCATACGAACGACAATTCTCAGAAGTTGAGAAACTTGTGCGAGCTAAAGACTAACGAGGTATTACCTTTTAACGTGTGATTCCTAATACTTCAACTTTGAAACTTCAACTTTGAAAACTTTAACTTTAAAACTCAAAATATCAACTTTGATCTCAAAATTTCGAAAAAATGTGAATCTATCGGAAAATATCTCGAGACTTTGCGGTAGTACTTCTGACACAACAGTATTATAGTACATATTCATAAGTAATGATTTGCAAATGTTTTGAAGAAATTATGTGAATGTTGGCTGTCTTATCAAAGTTTGAAAAACTAGGTACACTCGCACGGTGCCTCAGCCACCGTATTCAACGGATTTGGCGCACTGTGACGTTTGGTCCAGTCATTTAAGCTTAAATTAAGTAAGAATCTCGGAATTCGAGATACCCAGCTGTAAGTCTGTAAATACTTGTATATTGACACCCTAAAAGTTGTCTCAAAACCTACATATGGTAGGGTGTACGCAACTATTAAATTTCAAGGTCAAAGGTCGCAAAAATCGTTTTTTACGCTTTTTTGTAAGTATCTCATTTCCTATGGGTTTTTTGCTATTTGTATTTATTATCAATATTGTAGAATACAAAATTCTCTACAAATTTTGTTTCAAAAAATGTTTCATACGGTGAACCGTTTTCGAGATAGAGGGCGGAGAGCGCGCGGCCACAGGATCATAGTTGATGAGCTATCGATAAATCAATTATTATAAATATTTGTCAATTTTTATAAACTATTATTTATTCAACAACACTTACCGGCTCATGTAATTGCAGAATTGTTAATGAAAATATAGGAATTATATTTGAATTTCAATCTAATTAATAACTTCTTAAATGATGAAAAAAAAAACAAATTATGAATTAATCTCTTTATTAAAAAATATCATTGAATACATTTATTTTTATTAAAAGTAAAAAAATCGAATGAAGGCTACAAAAACTACAATTTATAATTTTAATCATCCTCTTCCTCTTCATCGTCGTCTTCCGGCTGCTAGTAAATTTCAAACTGGTCTTCATTATCGTCTTCAACGACATTTGTCTCAAGTTCTTCCATGATTTCGGGGTCAAAGGTTCCATCGTCGTTAATGTCCCTCTGATATGGTAGAGCATTGAGACAAGCTTGCCCATTACATTGGTCACAAGCTAAAGAGCATTGCAAACCCGCTTTCCTGCATCCGCATCGCGAACCACAACCACTCTTGCAGTTGCAGAAAATTGTATTTAGCAAATCTTCTGGAGCAGGTGGTAGAATTGTCATGATAGGCTCCAGAAAATCGTTTCGCATTGCCCAACCCCTTACCTGGGGTTTCAAATCATGCCCTAACCAAGTAACTTGATAATATACACGTTTGAAATGTTGATGAGCAGCTGCACTTGTTGTTGGAATATTTGAAAGCTGCACAGGTTTATTAAGTTTTGTAGACTTGACGTAATGCATATAAAGAAGACGATCGAGACTTTTCACAGATTTCGGAATATTATAGACTGCCAATAAGGTTTGAGTTCCACTCTCTAATAATCTCTGGGCCGAACAATTCTCTTCCTCAAATGCTGCAGCTAGTTCATCCAAATTTGTCAGTTTCTCAAAAACTTTTAGAAATGATTTTTTCCCTCTTTCAAAAGCGCAAAAGTTGTGTCACAGCCACTTAATGCGTGCAGAAATAAAATATGTGTTTTGGAATGAGGATATAATTATCAAAACTTTTAGTCGAGTATATCTCCGTTTTTACATTTCCTTTCCCAACTTTTTTAAAGAAAATTTCTTGTTCGTAAGACAGTGTACGCCCAATTAAAATGACAAGTAAATCAATATCTTGTCCTATTATAACTGCAGTTTTTTCAGACTTTGATTCTTCAATTGCAGTTTCAACAATAAGAACATCCGCATCATCTCTGGCTTGTTTAGTAATAATATTTGCAGCTTGTAATATTTCAATTAACATATTGATGAGCATATCTTTGTTATTTCGATTTGATAAGAATTTTTCTTGAGTAACTGGTACAACTGTTGTTTCATCGAAACAGACTTCATACGTTTTTGAAAGTGCAGCAGTTCTTATCTGCTGCTCCATAGCTTTTACGTTTTTACTGTAGTCTGAATATCCGTCAAATAGAACAGTTATTTTGGAACTGTAATGCCTTTGTAAATAATTCATGTATTTATCAAAAATAATAGAAAAAGTATCTTCTCTGCTCCATACAACATGATGAAGAAGAAATCTGCCATCAATATGGTAATATAATTATATTATGATTTAAGTTTTTCCCTTAATTATTTTTTTATTTTAGGATACCGTTATCAGTATTATTGAATAGATATAGATTTAATGCATGAAGAAAATGATAAAATATAATATAATAGTTAATAAAAATTGACAAATATTTATAATTATTGATTTATGGATAGTTCATCAACTATATATGGCGCGTTTTCGACCGGTTGACCTGAAGTGATCCTGTGGCCGCGCGCTCTCCGCCCTCTATCTCGAAAACGGTTCACCGTATGGAAATTTTTTTTAACAAAATTTGTAGAGAATTTTGTAGTCTATGATATTGATAAAAAATGAAAATAGCAAAAAACCTATAGGAAATGAGATATTTACAAAAAAAGTGCAAAAAACCGATTTTCGTTACATTTGACCTTGAAATTTAATAGTTGCGTACACCCTACCATATGTAGGTTTTGAGACAACTTTTAGGGTGTCAATATACAAGTATTTACAGACTTACAGCTGGGTAACCCGAATTCCGAGGTGAACTTACTATAATGACTGGACTAGTTTTCCTGTTCCCAACTTAGAAGATACCTTTCAAACGGCGGCGTTTTGCAATGATTGAGGAGAGAAAAACTGAATCGCTGCGCTGGTAGAACTCAAAGACATACTTACCTAAAGGTATATGTCAGAACTGCTAGTGTAGTATATCTGAGAAAGGGATAAAATAGAAATTGATGAATGAATAAATATTTTTTGAGAAAAATGAAAATTCACCTTATTTTCTGTACGCAATATAAAAAAAGTTTATGAGGACTGGAAAAAAAGGAATGCTATTAGAGACAGCAATCAAAGTAATTTGATTGATCAAGGAATTTATTACAGCTGGACTCGATACTTCTTACTTCTGGAGAATTATTGATTGTTACTTAAATTATTGAGTGAAATGAAATCTCGAATGAACCAAATGATAGGTACGGATGTTACTTGGAAATTTCGAAATGGAAACTCCGAATTTCGACTTTAATCTCGAAATTTCTGATTCATAGTGGAGTTTATAGCTTTGGTATCGACTGCCGACGCGGTTGGTATCGCAACTGACCGCCTTGAGGAGCCTCGTTCATCTTTGACATTCGAAGATTGAGTTCTCTGTCGATCCTCATCCGAAATTTTGACTTTAATATGGAAATTTCAATACTGAAGTTCTGAAGCCAGAATTTCAAAGATGCAAATAATTAAAGTATGTGATTTTTCTGCGCTTCCGTAATATTGTACCTAGTAATTAAGTGGAGAAATTTAAAGTGAATTTCACAGCATTTTTTCCATATTCAGGTGTTAAAATTCCCCTTGATATACTGTTTCATTTGCGAACTGATATTATTGAACAAAATTCAGTTTCAAAGTTTATTGCTTTTATAAATGTTGACACAAATAAATTCTTGTAATGCATTGTTTGGAACCTTTGGTGTAGTAATGAATATTACTGGAGTCTTCGTATTAATTTTCAAAACAACATTCATCAAGCAGAATATCACTAGAAATTTAATTGTTTATCCTTTCAAATGTGGTATCACTCGATCTCCCTTCCCACTGAATATTTAGGGATTGAAGCCCACCCCGCGAAGGATTGCAAGTGTCAGAGGTGAGAATACGCAAAAATCGTTTCTCCTCGAAATGAAAATCGATGTACTTATCTCGAAAATTTTTTGTTTTACGTTCTGTCTGTAAAAAAGGTGAATTTTCATTTTCCTCAATAAATATTTATTTATTCATCAATTATATCTTGTCCCTTTTACCATTTGTGCCAGCGTTTTTACTAATTCTCGAAACAGTTCTGATATGCACTTTTTGATATCTCCTTGGGCTCTCTAAGCGATTCGGTTTTTATATCCTCAATTGTCGCAAAATGTCGTCCTTTCATGGGTATTTTCGAACTTGGGAACAGGAAAAAGTCGCAGGGGGTCAAATCTGGTGAATATGAGGGCTGAGTCGTGATTACGGTGTTGTTTTTGGACAAAAATTACGAACAAGCAGTGACGGGTGAGCAGATACATTATCGTGATGCAAAAGCCATGAATTGTTTTTCCACAATCATTTCTGTTATTGCTAACTCATTTACCTCAATAATTTCAACATCCCATTCATTTTTATTTCATTTGTTTTTTCATAGAATTATTATCTGTTAACGAGTCTGTTAATATCGTTTCAACAAAATAAACCTTCACCAAAAAACATGGTCAACCCCTTCCGAACCCGTTCAAAACTAGATGAACCTAGCGGTGTGGTCAGATGAAAAAAATCGCCGATGATTTTTCCCCAATTCTGAGATTGAAAAATAGTAAAACTGGGCCTGAAAACAAAGTCTGATTCACGAAATTCGGTGCTTTAGTAGACTTTGCGAATGAAATAATTCCAATCGGATGAAAATTATGTGTTAGCATTTTAAATGGAACTCTTGGCGTTCTAGGAATGCAAGAAAACAAACACAAACTCACCGCTCTGGTCCACCGCACGCTCGGTTCCGGATGACCCAAATAAGTGGCCTTGAGCAGCACCCGATCGCCCACAAGGGCGGTAGTGTCCTGGGGTCCCCTGAGCAGCATGGCAGCCGCCTCTTCCACGTCCTCCATCTCTTCTCGCTCCTCCATGGAGGCTCCACTGTCACTACAGCTATCGGATCGGTCGTGAATCGTGAGTTCGGCGTCGCAGCTCGCGACGTACGTCGATTCGAAACAGTCGACGATCGCGGACTGGCCGCCTCTTCCAGCGAAGCACTTGACGGGTCCGGCATCGGCCCGCGTCACCCCGACGATGTGAAGAATGCTGACGTCACCGTCTTCCTCGACCTGCAATCACGGAGGTATTGTTTAGATCGGAGTTCCAGCGATAGAGACGGGCGATCGGTACCCAGGGAGATCGGGTTTCTCTCGCAAGTCATAGGGCGAGTCGTAGACAGATTCCTATGAGACTATTTCACAGGTGTCATTTCGTATTTTTTGAGTTCGCCTTCACTGAAAACTGTGATTCGTAATTTCACTGGGGATTTACGATTTCAGCCAGATTCTCGAAAGTGTTCAAAATCTTATGTTAACAAATTGATGACAAATTTTCAAACAAGCTTTAATTTGCAAGCTCTGGAATCATCCTGTATAATAAACTGCCATCGATAATAATGAAGAACGATAATAAGTGTTATAGTATGCTTTCTGTTTCAATCGACTTACCGTATGTACATAATGTACCCAATTGGCAAACATACATTATTATTATTATATCGTCGCAAGATTTACTTATTTCATATAATGAATAAATATAGTTTATAAAACTAAACAACACACTTTTAAAAAACATCAAACTAAACAGGTAAAAATGATTTTTTTAAATGAGCTTAAAACAACAACGAACGAAAAATACTAGTATTATTGTGGAATAAGCGACGGGCGCTTGATATACAAAACTGAGTTTTATCTTCCTCTTGAAGGTGATCACTTGGTGATCGAAACACGTGTCGAGGTGTAAAAATAACGATTTGGTGTTGGGAAAAAACTCCAGTAATATTCATTACTACACCAAAGGTTCCAAACAGTATATCACAAGTACATATTATATTAGACAATAGAAGTCCGAACTGATGAAATACACCACGAAACATTGTCAACCACCTTCAAACAAAAGCTTTCATAAAATATAAAATGTGTTGAGTAATAAATTGATGGATTTGATCTATTATGAAGTTCAGTTTCTTCTTTTTGGAGCTTGCGAATAAGTTTTACATTTTTCACTATTGATTTATTTTTTATTCTTGAATCTTCGCTAAACATGTCTTTCAGTATGTTAATTTCATTCAATGTCATTGTTGTATAGTTATGACTCTTTAGAACTGGTATGATGGCCATCTTATTTTTCGCCATTTCGATTTTGAAAATTTCTTTTCCTGCGAACCCTCCTTCCATTCGATACACTTGTCATGAGGATGCATAAAAACTTGTTAGCCATCTTGGATGATCCGTCATATTACATTTAAAGTGACGTCGTATTATTTTCTGTATTATTTTTGGCAATCCTTTTGATTTGATGACCAAATCATGAGGGTTCATAAAAAACTAGTTCGTCATCTTGGACAGTCCGCTATATTGACTGTAAAATGGCGTCACTTAGGTAGCCATGAATTGTCTTCCAAACTTAACGTGTATCAAAGTTTCAGCTCAATTGATTGAGAATAAATGCTTCAAAATTCAGTTGCAAAATTTGACTCGAATTGATATTTATGCAAATATTGCAAGTTGAGTACAGAATTATTCAAAAATGAAATAATTAAAAAAATTATGTTGGATGGTTTTGTTGAGAAATAAGAAGATAATGATAAAATAGTAAAAACTGAAAAATAATTCGGAAGGTCCTTGGTAGCAGTCACCACACCACTCTCCTCAGCAATCTACGGTATTGATCAGATAAAAACAAACTACTAAATACGTTACCCCAACGATTTCATTGTTTTTTATCTGATCAATACCGTAAATTGCTGAGGAGAGTGGTGTGACTACGACTACCTATAGGTCCATCCGTTTTTTTAGTTCATTATCCATGTTATTTTTTTTAATAAAACTATTTAACATACAAATTGTTTTACTTATTTTATTTTCAAGTTTTTAGTTTCGAATTTTTATCCACTCTAATGCCACACAGTTTTTGGCATGGCTTAGTATTTTACCTCAACTTGGGTGGTGTATCGCTAACGACGTATAATTTTCAGGTGGGATTTGTTAAAACTGCATACACGTGACTGATAAATCAGGAAAGGAATCTTATTTCGTGTAAAAAAAAATTATTTGTAAATTGTAAAGCGCTTTCGGCTGTTACGCCATCATCAGTGCGATACCTGCATGTAAGTATAATATTCAATGATATTAATTTTAATTTTAGATTGAACTTTAAATTCTTTTAATATTGTAGAATTACTTACTCGTCAAGTATATACAAGAAGATCCTGCTGTCTTAAGATACAACAACTTTAGTAAATGAACATGAACATCACAATAAGCAAACATTTGCACAAAATGTGAATATTTTTGTTTGAATATTTTTAAATTATTTTCAAAGACCATCTCCAACGTTCAAAGTACGAGGAGGAAAAGGAATTGAAAATTTGACATTATATGACATTGACATTGACATTGATGTCAATGTCAGGAGGAAAAGGAAGTGAAAATTTGACATTATATGATATTGACATTGACATTGATGTCAATGTCAAATTTTCACTTCCTTTTCCCCCTCGTACTCTGCATGTTGGAGATGGTTTTCTTTAAAAATAATTTTAAAATATTTAAACAAAAATATTCACATGTTGTGCAAATGTTTGCTTATTTTGATGTTCACGTTCATGTTCATTTACTAAAGTTGTTGTACCTCAAGACAGCAGGATCTTCTTGTATATACTTGCCGAGTAAGTAATTCTACAATATTAAAAGAATTTAAAGTTCAATCCAAAATTAAAATTAATATCATTGAATATTACTCACTTGCAGGTATCGCACTGATGATGGCGTAACAGCCGAAAGCGCTTTGCAATTTACGAATAAATTTGTTTTGCACGAAATACGATTTCTTTCCTGATATATCATTTTTAGCCACCCTACTTCTGAGTCACTGTAAATTTCCTGGATACATTGAATCAACAAAAGTATATTTCGAAACCAGTATTTTTTGTTGAAAGGGTGTTATATTACATATAATCATACCGGATATGTGAGTAGTGAATCGAGAATGATCGAAAAACGAGCCGGAAAACCAAGTATACATCTATCTGACTATCATCAAGCTGCACTCTGTATATTAGAATATAAAAACAAAATGTTTATTCAGTTCAAAATTAGGTCAATTATCAACTATCACTTGGATTATCAGGATCACTATAAAAACTGAATGATCTATGTTTTTTCCGTGAAAGTTGAAAACTTGTATACATCCGTTTCAAAAACATGCACCTTTTGGAACCATAAAATTGTTATGAAATAACAAATGATCAACAAGTTTAACGATTAGGTCAAACTATCATATTTTATTTCTTCACACTTTGCACATTCTAATAAATATAAAAGCGCAATTTGGATCGGTTGATTGCAGCATGCTTATTAAAAATCATAAAGAGTTTAAACATTTTTCTAAAGACGAAATACTCGCTATATTCGAACTCATGAGTTGAATATTGACAATAAAGTATTATAACTTAGGGGCCGGTGTGAAACTGAATTAAATTACTACATAGAATTAACTTGAAAATTTTTTATTAAAAACTTCGAGTTCCTCAATAATTTTTTTTATTTTATATACCCAAGTCCAACTATTTAGCTCCGTCACGCTGGAACCCACTTTGAACAAAATCTAACTACGAAGAACGAGTAATAGTGTGCCAAAAAGTTCTGAAATGGGTTCAAAATGGATTATAGTTTATTGTAGTAACAACAAAATATAACTATATACTCAGTAACATTTGATGCTTTCTGGGATTTGTCTCTCTCCATACCACAAAGAACCGACCAATTGAGTTTGTGGCAATGCTTAAATTATTTTACAAGAGAAGAAACTTTGGATGGAATTGAAAAACCGACGTGTTCAAAATGCAAGGAAAGGAGAAAATGCATAAAGTCTCTATCAATCCACAAGTTTCCCTATATTTTAGTAATACCTATTATTAGAACCTATTTCAAAACATTTTAGCGCATTATTACTTGTATTTCGTTTATTTATTAGTATCGTTTGTAGGTAAAGTAGGCTAAATAAAGGTAGATTTTTTTCAAATAGGGTTCCAGCGTGACGGAGCTATTTCAGGGCATGATACAAATATCAAATAAATGTAAGGTGAACAATTTCGAAAGATTTGAATTGTTGAAAAAATACTTTTTTTTTCATGTCCAATCAATTCTATCGATACATTTCAGATTTATGTCTATACTGACTTTGAATATTCAATATTGGTAACAGAAACACGTGTAAATATTTTTCCAGCTAATTTACTAAACATTGATATGAAACAATTCCAACATCGAAGTCATTTTTCCACACAACCTATTAGGGAAATTTGGTAAGTTAGGAGGGGTCTAATATTTTAACATGCGGTCTTTGTCAAGGACAATGATAATTCATCCCAGCTCCGATCACTTTCTCGACTGAATATTACATTCCACAATTGCTTCAATTGAATGTACAACTCTCTGTGAATTATTACTCTACATGAGGAATAAGTTCACATTCTCCAGTAATTAATGGACATTTTTGATAAAATTTTCTGGCGACCTTATGACAAACATTATGCACATCATTTCGATTATCGATTTCTCATAGACATCATGAAACAAAATAACAGTACTATTGCAGCAAATTGACCTTTGATTTCCTTATATCTGCAAAGATGTAGAGAAGGTTTGCGAGGTTGTCCGCTGACGTCTCTGCCTATTGAGAAAAAAATTCGAGGAGACTTGGTGATTTACTAGGTACTTGTCTGTTAATTACTTTGGAATGAAAGATCATAATGGGCTCATTATCAGAAATATTCATTAGAAAAACTCATTAACGATCCAGAGAATATAATTTGTCATTTGATCAGGTGAAATGTTTGATATTATTATGAAAAAATGATAATTTAATTGGAGATATGGCTGATATCACCTTGGAGGATTGATTTATCAGCTGGAGCAACTCGGAAATTCATTTATTAGCATATCCATCGTATTATTTGAATGATAATGATCCAATTGGATAGTTGAATGCAGAGCGAATCATATAATACTACAAATCGTTGGTACAAAAATATTCCTCATAAAAAAAACAAGTTCAAAATACAAAAAGAGTATACTCTTATCGAAATTGCTTTAATGTCCATTTCTTATGAATTTTGGTTATCATGAAGATCTTGAGAGCACTGCTTGGAAGTCATCAAAGTTACAATATATCAGTCAAACGGCGCTGAGCTGGTATGTTCAGTCCGCATAGCAGCGGTGGGGCGTTAGATTACCCCTACCGGATAAGGTTTCACCCATGGAGGTGGTGATTCCTTCTAAATGATGCCTTATCATGGGGTGTTTGTATCCGTGCCGGAAGGAGGCATAACTCTTGAGTCTATGGAACCATCGAGATACCGGGCGCCCTCTCATCATAGAACGCTTTGTCGCTCTTCCGAGATGGACCTCCTCTCCCTAGCTACTTGTTGGACCCATTATGAATCGTGAAGTACCCATAGAATTCGATTTTGAATCAACTGAGGAAAAGAAAGTTGACGACCCCAAATGTTTTCCCTGTTAGAATTCTTAGTTTTTTCAGTCATGATAATGAACAAACTTAGATGGTACAGGCAGAAAACGACGAACTGAAGGAAGCGTGATATCTAATGGATCTGCCTTGCAGCAAACTCTTGACTAGCTGAAGCACAATCTGCATCAGGAGAGGAAACGAATTTCTCATGAGTAGATCTGGCCGGCCAACGGTTGGGTCCTTGCTTGGCTATCTCATTATTAGCAAAATTTGCAGCCGAAAAATTGGTGACAATTGCAGTGTTGTGAGACGAAGTCGTGTCTTGTTGAAAATATATTTTTCCGAGTTTCATTAGTGGCAATTCGTCAACAAGAAGTTCAATATTTCGCCTTACAATTTCTTGAAACCTCTGAGCCATTATAAATGAACATGCCGATAATTCTACCCCTGAAAACACTTGCCCATAAACTAAATCCAAATCTTTCTTGACTTCTCTGCTACAGAATAGAATGAGGATTTTGTTGTGCCCAAGTATAATAATTGTAGCGGTTGAAAATCCGGCATAGGCTTCATCTGTCCAAATACATATCAACGAAAAATCATGCACCTGGTTACAATTTTCCAGGAACCACTGGCAAAAAGCCATGTGACGTTAAAAGTCTCCTGGTCTGAGTTGATGAACTCTTCTGGTTCTATATGGTTTGAATTTGTGTTTTATCAAAATCCTCCTCACGTTAGTTCTTGGTAGGCCTGTTGATATTTTCAAATTTCGCCTTGACGTGTCGGGATTATTTTCAACAGCTCCTAAAACGACTATTTTTCCAACTCACTCTACCTATTTGATTCATATAATATTGTCGTTTTCTTTAAAAATTGAACACAATCAATTAGGTGGTGTTGCAATCGTGTGAAAATGTCTCTTAAAGGTTGTCTTGTCTCTCTCTCGTGATACAAATTGCTTGCTGCTTGATAATAATAATAATAGCTTTATTGTGCATAAATTACACCCAAAAGGTAGGGGTTAGCCTATGGCTATCTTTCACCCCTCCTGCTAAGTAACACAAATAACATTTACGAGCAATAAGGTAATTACCTAATATAATTCAATTTTCTTCAGCGGCAAAATAAATACATCTCAGTTTGCAGAAAAGTGAAGGAAAACACTACACTACAAGACATTACTCCATGCTGGTCAACAAAGTTGATTTCAAATGATGTTTCACTTCATATAAAGATGAATTCAGGAGAGGAATTATCCTGTTCAAAAATAACGGTGCCAGATAGAAAATGCATCTTTTGTATTTAGATGTAACATGGTTTGGAATGTTGAAATTATTGAACCTGGTATTGATGCTACGGATATTAGAACGACGTACTATAAGCCAGGTTTGTATAGAATAGACTATCATATTCAATTTTTCATATTTCTCATACTTCATTGCGAATGTGTTGAACAAAAACAACTAATTGAAGAGCATCTTTACTACCTGAATCACCTTGATCAACGTGTGCGTTTCAAGGTCTACATGAAAAAACCTAAAAGCTCTGTATTTCAAAGATGATTCTAGCAAAACATCAAGTATGCTACATTTTTGGAAAGTTAACTTTGAGCTCCATTGAAAAATGCCAGAATACAGGGTGTAACTAAATAAGTATAAAACATTCAAGGAGGTGATTCCTCATCGAAAAAAAGATAGGATCTTTCTCATAAAGAAACTTCAGTGGAGCATCCCTTGTTAAGATACAGCCCCTTAAAGAGGGTACATAAAATTTGTAAAACAATTTTTTCACAAGCACTAAAGAAGTTACAATATTGGAATTAACCTGTCGTTTTGTACTACCAAAAAGACACTTAGCCAAAAATTTATTTGGTTTACCCCATGGTGGAAAAAGCAACTCCTAAAATTCATTTCTAATGTAACTTTTTGTCTTATTTGTTTACCATGTAAAAATTCATTTCCAATAGCCTATTTAATTCTAAACAAAAAATGTCTCTTGGAGAACAACTACGGAGATACATCGTCATAAATGCGAAAATACGAAACTAATATATCTAGTAGGTCGCTATTAGCGATAGTGACAATTAAGTTGGTATGACGCTGTCAGTTTGTGAGTTTTCGAAATTGAATTAATACTAATTGTGTGTTGCTGTTCTGTTTTTAATTTGTTACTTTAATAATTCACTTGTTATTAAAATGGCATTCACAAATGAGAAAATGGCTGATATGCATTACGTTTACGGTCTGTCGCAGGGGAATGGGTTAGAAGCTTCTAGAAGATATGCTGAAATGTATCCTCGACAGCAGCATCTTCCACATAGAATATTTGCTCGACTTCATCAACGATTACGAGAATATGGTTCATTCGACAAAATAACGCGGGATTGTGGTCGCCATCGAGAAGTACGAACACCACAGCTTGAGGAAGCAATACTTAATTTGATTGAAGAACAACCTACTACCAGTATTAGAAAGATTGCTTTCCAGCTAAATGTTGATCATATGACGGTATTTCAAATTTTAAAGGAACAACTCTTATACCCTTACTATCTGTAACGAGTACAGGCACTGTTGCCGCGAGACTTTCCGAATCTTTTTGAATTTTGCAATTGGATGCTGGAAATGATTAGAAGAAATCGTGACTTTCTGAAGATGATAGAATTCACAGACGAATGTAGTTTTTCTCGGGACAAGATTATTAATTTTCATAATTACCACATATGGGCTGATGAAAACCCTCACGCTATTGTCGAAACTAACCATCAAGAACAGTTTTCTCTTAACGTGTGGCTCGGAGTTATTGGGGATGATTTAATCGGGCCTCATTTTCTACCTCCTCGATTAAATGGCGAGGCATACGTTCAATTTTTAAGAGAAGTGTACCAGTACTGCTGGAGGAAGTTCCTTCGGGCGCCAGAAGGGATATGTTTTTTATGCATGATTTTAGTCCATTTTAGTCAAGTAGCACGTCAGCATTTAACTGAAACATATGCAAATCACTGGATAGGTCGAGGAGGACCACAGAACTGGCCCGCTCGATCCCCGGATCTCAATCCTTATGACATGTATCAAAGTGGTGTTTGTATAGGGCTGAGTTTGTTGTGAAATGGGAGATTGTGTTTCTCTGATCTACTGATATTCGTATATTTCTTTGGTCGAAATACTTCCCTATGCATGTATGTTGTTTCGTTTCAGAATTCTTTCCATTTCATTGTGTTTGTTCCTTTCTTGTTTTTCTTCTTTCTTCGGTGTTTTACTTTGTGAATTGTATGCTTTTCATATCCATTCTGCTGAAGACTTTTTTGTTTATCATTCATTGCTTGATCCTTCGTGTTCTCGACTGTTAGACGTCCAGATCTGAATATAATGATCTTGTTTACCGCTTGTATCAATTGGTTTTCAGTAAACTCTGTGCTGAATTCCTCTGTTGTGTTTTCCTCTAACTTGTACACCAAGAAACAACAACTCGTTGTTTTTTTTGTGGTGAACTGGATTTTATCGTGGACTGAGTTCCGGTATGCCACGAAACGGTCGGGTTCCTTTAGGCCAAATGAGAAAAATGTCGACATATCTCAGCCATAATTTGAGTTTCATCGGGGCCTTGGTTTCTGAATAGACCATGAATAGGTTGGAGATGATAGGTGATAACGCGGAACCCATTGCAACACCTTTTACCTGTCTATAAATTATGTTGAACCTCAAATATATGTTTTTCAAGTCAGGTTTTTTCCATTTCCATCCATTTCTAAGTTGTGTCATGTTATTTGTTAGTCAAAAGAATAATCTGGGTGTCGTTTATGAACCATCCTTTGACGGTCAATTTCAAGTATAGCAATAGATATTGTGGACCATTAGAATTAATGAATTTATTATTGCAACAATTTACCGGATATGAAACATTCAAACGACGTATATGTGCTTCAATTTTCCATCCAATTAACAGAACTCATAAAAATGTCACATAAACTGAATGAGATTCTCGTTATTCCTAAGTCGGCGTAGTATAAACTCATTTTCAAACATTTTGTTTATAATAAACAATACGCGGGTTTTAACATAAACATTTCATTATTGCTATTTTCGTTACAACCTTGGCGAACTTTTATGGTAAATCATATGCCTAAATACGAACGCAATCCTTATAAACGAATCGTTAACGTTTTTCCCTTTCGTTCGTCATTTTGTCTTTGTTTTGCGCAAGTGACATCCGCCTATTCTGTTAGTATTAGAAATTGATTCAATTAGTAGCGTAACGAATCGGAAAATATGGAATTTCGACTATGAAATTATACTAATAGCCGGTTCTATGAAATTTGATCGACACGTTTTCTGTTCAAGAGCTTACGATGATTTAGGATGAAGTATTTTAGGCAACTCCACTCTCTGCCTGGAACGTTCATTGATACTTCTTACGGAACATTCTTCATAATCAGTCCGGTTTCCAAAACAATGAGGAAATTTACTTATTACATTTCGAAGAAATAAAAGCAATAAAGTGACACCCTTCTGTCGCTATGTACAGTGTTTCATTTCAAAACTTACAATTTCACGAACGAAAGCTGAAATCGAAAAATGCTTGAAACCGTTTCTAGGATAGTAAGGGGGAACTAAAGGATGAAAGAGAACTCATCCCCATCAACCCCCTAGGCCCCACCCGCCAAAACACAAAAAGTTTAAATTGCAGACCCCTACTTGCGAAACATCATTGAAAATACTATAAAAAATGCTATCCAATGGTATACATAATAACTGTACAGGGTGAAACAATAATTGTGAAACTTTGGTTTAAATGGAATATTTAATGACGTTTTTGTTGAACTGCATATTCATTAGAAATGTCAATTAAGTAAATGTTCAAAGTGGGTTCCATTGTTTTGTAAACAATAAAACAGCCTATTTTCAAAAACTGCTCGAAATTGCGCAAATGTTTTTCTAGTAATAGCGCGACATGCGTGCGTAATTCTTTCTCGCAATTCCCCAAGTGACGCAGGTTGAGTTTTATAAACAACTGTCTTGACCCCTCAGAAAAAAGTCAGGTGGCGCCAAGTGTGGTGACCTCAGTGGCAACTCAATGGGACATCTCCTTCCAATCCATTTGTTCGGATAATTAGCATCAAACCAGTGCCTAACTGGAGCTGCATAGTAAGGAGATGCAGTTTTGTTTATTTACATTACCATTCAGCATGAAAGTACATTCATGTTATGTGGTTTTTTAATATAACATTCATGACTGAAACAAATATTTTTTAACATTCTCGGTTCGACGCTAATTCTTTCAGTCATAAGTTCATAAAACTCAATTCGTCGGTCTGAATTATCATCACCTAGTTCTTAAAGAATTTGTGTTTTGTACGGGTGAAACTTATGTAATTTCAACACATTTCTAACCGACTCATGTGAAACTCCTGTCACTGCAAATACTTGACGTTTTGATGCAGTAGGCTACATTGCAAAATTTTTAAGGACCTCAATTTGGGTTGCTTCATTCAGTAATCTTGGGGCATTCTTTTTTTTATTTTGCACTGATCCGGTTTCTCTAAACTTTTCAACTAAATCGCAGACGTACACGTGACTTACATTTTTGTCCGGATGCCTTTCATGAAATATTTGAGCTCTTTTCAAATAACACTGGTTCTGGAAGGCAAATATGGAAATTATCTCCACTCGCTCAGGTATACTGTAAACCATCGTGACAACTACAGCTGAATGACAGTACAGATCGTACAAATGATGAAAACTAATGACATTTAAAAGTCTCAAACAAACCAAAAATTATACACTTGTATAAAATTTTTTTTCAAAGCAGTTCTGATATGCTTTTATTGGTATATCTTTGAGCTCTCTCAGCGATTCTGTTTTTATTTTCTCAATCGTCGCGAAACGCCATCCTTCCAGGTGTCTCTTCAATCTTGGATACAGAAAAAGTCGCAGGAGGCAAATTTGGTGAATACAGTGGCTGAGGTGTTACGAACAAGCAATGACGAGTGAGCAGGTGCATTATCATGATGCAAAAGCCATAACTGTTATTCCACAATACCGGACGCTTTTTTGTAGTGCTTCTCCCAAGCGGCGCATAACTTCAAGACAATACTCCTTATTGACCAAACGACCATGTGTCAAGAACTCCTAATGCACTATGTCACGGTAATCGAAGAGAGCAGTGAGCAGAACCTTAACGTTTGATCGGACTTGTAGTGCTTTTTTGGTCTTGGCTCTCCTGAGCTCTTCCATTGGGACGATTGGACTATGGTTTCGGTCAAAGCGTATGCCGAAGATTCTTCACCATTTATGGCTCTTCAAGTAAATTGAATCTCTGTGAACATCATACAAAAATTCTTGAGCTAACCTCGTGCAACGGTTTTTTGCCATTTACCATCATCGACCCATCTAACTCGAAACCTGAACTGTCAAAATTTCGAAAAAATGTCTATGAGGAATATAACAATATTTTTACTTCAAGCTTTTCAGTTGGAGCGGATTTCCCCCGACAGAAAAAACCACAACAAAACTGCAACTGTTTCGATTTTGCCAAAATAAAACTTCGAGTTGTCAAAATAAGAAATATTGAAGACTTTGTGTCGCGGTCGACGAGGAAATGTCTTGTTGGCAGGCGGAAAGATCGAGATGTTTCGGTGTTTTGTTTGTGTTTTTGTAAACAGGGTTCGCAATTCGCAATGAAGAAACGGTCGGCGACAACAACAAGCAACTATTCATATACAGTGTGTCCAAGATAAGGATCTTAAGCATGGGAATCTCAGTACCTGTTGGAGATACAGCTTAGGTTAAAAAACGAGAATTTGACAATATCAATTTTATTTTTTTCTGACTTTATTTGAAAAGATATCAGAAAACGAATAACACTTTTTCATTGGCACTTTCAAGGTACTACACGATGGTATTTTTAGTTTTTATATCCGACGTTTCGTTTTCAAAAAACCATCATCAACTTTATTTTTTTAAATAGCCCGAAAAAAAAGTACACCCTGTATCTGATTCCATTTTTCATTACGAATTCAACAATGTATCACATGCCATTGTTTTCTTTTTAGTTTAAGGGAAAATTGCATTTTTTCTATTTTTAAAATGTATTTTTAAGTAGGTTAATAATGATTTTTTTAAAGTAATGAAAACAACAAAGAAATTAACGCATTTTTTATTTAATTCAAAGGAGGCGTTCAAACAGGTTTCCGTTATTTTCCAAACATGAGTATGATCTTCTAACTGTAGAACTTAAAACATCACGTAACATCTCTGGTGTAATACTGTTAAATGCGACAGTTACACATTCTCGTAACTGCTGTTCAGTTTCAAAAGAATGTTGGTAAACCCGATTTTTAACAAAACCCCATATGAAGAAGTCCAGAGGAGTTAAGTCAGGGGATCGCGCTGGCCAAGACACTTCACTAAAGGTTCCAATCCACCTTCCAGGAAATCGCTGCGAAAGATACTCTCGAACTTGTCTAGAATTATGTGCAGGAGCACCGTCTTGTTGAAACCAACAGTTATTGACCTGTGCCAGAGGTAAATTATCTAAACAGTCTTCTACATAGTTTTGCAATAAATGATGGTATCGTTCGGCGGTCAAAGAATTATAGTAAAAAAACGGACCTAGTATTTTAGTTCCTACAATTGCACACCACATATTAAACCCAAAACGTTCTTGATGTCTTGATATTTTCTTAACACGCAGATTTTGCTGAGCCCAGTAATGCGTATTGCGGCGGTTGAAGATACCATTATTAGTGACCATACTTTCGTCGGACCATATCATTTTTGAAGGGAAATTATAATCTTCTTCACACGCGCGTGTATACCATTCGCAAAAATTTCGGCGCCGTTCGTAATCCCCTGGTTTAAGTCCTTGGCAAATCCTAAATTTATAGGGGTGATATCTATTTTTACGCAAAATAAATTGAGCTGTGGATTTGGCTACTCCTACATTATTTTCGATTTGCCTAGTTGATATTTCAGGGTTCTCAACAACTGCTTGTAAAACATTATTTTGGGCTTCTTCTGAAGATTACTTTTTTCGAGATAAAACAGGCTTTTTAAATGAACCATATTCTTTTAAATTTCGAGCCAGCTCTAAGAAAATGGACTTACATGGCTGCTTTCTTTCTGGATATGTATTAAGATACATTGCTGCTGTATTTACAGTATTTTTGTGGCACAAAATGTAGCACGTTAGCATGTCAAACTTTTCTTCATGGCTATAATGCTCACCCGGCATATTCGACGATAATAACACAATATTATCTATTCAACAATAAACAATAATAACGACAACAGTAACAATAACTCTAAAAACAACAACTCGACAAACAGGCTAACAACAACGACAATTACTATTTTATCGTGTAATTAAATAATATTTGACAGGCTCGGTGACAGGTATTTACGTCAAAGCATTTGTTTGCAACACCTACTTAAAGATTTTTTTTTAAATAGAAAAAATGTAATTTTCCTTTGAACTAAAAAGAAAACAATGGCATGTGATACATCGTTGAATTCGTAATAAAAAATGGAATCAGATACAGGGTGTACTTTTGTTTCGGGTCATATAAAAAAATAAAGTTGATGATGATTTTTTGAAAACGAAACGTCGGATATAAAAACTAAAAATACCATCGTGTAGTACCTTGAAAGTGCCAATGAAAAAGTGTTATTCGTATTTTGATATCTTTTCAAATAAAGTCAGAAAAAAATAAAATTGATATTGTCAAATTCTCGTTTTTCCCAAATATCTCAGCAGGCCATGAAAATTCTTCAAGTTTCTAAACGGCATGTAAATAAGCTCTAAAGAACAAAACTTTTTCCTAATTTAACCTAAGCTGTATCTACAACAGGTACTGAGATTCCCATGCTTAGGATCCTTATCTTGGACACACTGTATAGCATGTCTGTAATTTGTATTCTGTTTGAAAATATCTGGTCCACAAATTTTATTTGTGGAGATCAAATCGTGTTTCGCTAACACAGTAGCTTCATCAACAGTGATTTGAATACTACAAGTTGCCTCTTGCAGTAATATTTGTATACTACAGGTAACCATAATTGAGACTACCTCCAACAAATTACTTTAACATCTCAATTATTATCACCTGAAGCATATTACCTCACTTCTACATCAATAATAATTCTTTTTTGGTTTTTCTAAGAAAACAAGTTCAATAATTCAATCTATTTAAATCCAGTTGGTCGTTCATTAGAATGTTTGAATTTTTAAGTTTATCATTTTCCATTGCTTCCGAATTTATTTTCTATGTGTAAAATTAAAATTTCGAACTTTTCGTTAAAGATATGATTTTCTTCTAAAAGATGTTTTGAATATGTTGAACTTGTTTTTTTATTTACATAGCTCATATAATGTTTCTGGATTTGATTCCTAAATGTTCTGCCAGTTCAACCAATATATTCCTTAGGACACCTTCCACAGTTCAATTTATATACTCCTGATTTCTCGAATTTGGATGTTTTGTCTTTATTATTTTTAACTAAATTTCCCAACGTATTACTTGTTCTATATGCAATTTTAATATCTCGTTTCCTAAAAAAAGAAACCACTTTCTCCATTGTTTGTCCAAAATACGTTATAGCTGTTTACTGCAATTGGCTTGACGATAGGAATAGAATCCAGGAACATCAGATGAGCTATGTAAATGAGAAAACATGTTCAACATATTCGTTAGAAAAAAATCATATCTTCAACGTAGAGTTCGAAGTTTCACACATAGAAAATAAAGGTTTGAAACTGAATCATTTGGAAGCAATGGACATTAATGAACTTAAAAATTCAAACATTCTAATGAATGACCAACTGGATTTGAATAGATCACCATTAGTGAACTTGTTTTCTTAGAAAAACCAAAAAAGAATTATTATTGATGTAGAAGTGAGGTGATCATAAACACGTCGTGATATATTTTTCAAATTAAGTTTATGGAGATCAAATCGTGAGGTGTAGTTTATGAAATTCGTATGTAATCATTTATCAAATCTGCCATAATTTTATGCTTTCCATAATCTACTCGTCTTCTGAACAATGATCTCATCTAGTATCATGTTTTTTTTATCATCGCTCCTTTTGCTCAAAAGATTGTATCATAAAAATTGCAGCACTTTATAAAAACATAGTCTAGAGAAGGTATAACGAAAACTTCTCGTGTAGTGGAAACGACGAAAAAATTTCACAACAAAACACGCCACTCTAGTTTTTGTCTGTTTGGTGTAATTCAAGTTTCGAGTTTGTTTTCAAAACTGAAACAAGTTTTTGTTTCTGTTTTTGAAAAGAAAAATAGTCGCAAGCGAGCGCATTTGGTGAAAATCCGCTTTTTGACGCCTGACTTGTTTCTGTTCATAAATCCCTGCTGCGGTTTCTTCATTTTTGTGTTCTCAATTCTCAAAAAAAGTAAAGTTTTACTGCACTCCAATTCCAGTGATATCAATTGTTGAACAATTTCCCTCGAACTATTCAAAATGTAGTTTTATATCAAGAATTCGCAAGGTAGGTGAGCAATTATCGATCTGGGAGTCTCCGATTGCATTTAGCATTCGATCGATTGTAAAATTGTCGCGCAATCGATACATGTATGGATTTAAAGGAGCATTCTTTTGAATGTCGATTTATACTTCTAAAGGATCATTTCAATTTGTTTTTACATTCCTTCTCCGTTTTAGTTCATCGAGAAAACTATTTTTCATGTTTGATGGTGATTCAGATAATCATTTTGAAACTTATTCCACGATACTAAGAACCGTTATTCAAGATTGGCAAATTATTTTTATCATACCGGATGGGGCAGTCGTGAAAACGATCTTGCATGCAAAATAGATCTATTTATACTGAAAAAGCTTCACTCTTTTTCCAATTACTCGTTTTTGTAACAGTTCGAAAAATACTATAAATAAGATAAAAGAAATCGAATAGAAAAGTTAACAAATTTCTGCATGTATCCAACCAAAACAAACTAGTACATTATTCTTCAATTTTATTTTAATAAGGTTCGTGACGTAACTTCCAGTTTTCTCTTGAATCGTTTGGTTTGGCTAATAAGGAGAATTAAGTTTCATTTCTTGTTTTTCTCGTCGTATCTGATTGAGGTAAATAAAAATATCATAGCAGCGAATTGAAATGATTCCCAGCTGTTTACGAGAAAATTCACTTCAAACTTCTCCTGCCGATGTGAAGGTCTTGACTCATAAAGGGTGGGAACAATTGAATTAGCCAATTCAAAAATAATTCATATTTTTCAATATTTATCAAGAAATTACGTTCTGATCCGTTATGTTTCGAGCAAATTCAATCACACGTTTAAGATCTTCAGCAAGAAAATGGCCCAATAGAAAATATTGAAGCACAATGATGAAAAAGTAACATAACAAATTTATTGAAGTGACCACTGGAGAAATATTCGTATGTTTTATTTTGAAAGAGGGGTAATGAATTTTTCAGCTTCACGAGTTTATTACATTTTCCAATCAGTTTTTATAACACCCATAACAATAACATTTTTTGACAACACCTATTACAATAATCTTGATTCTGTATTAGTTTCTACGGGGCTTTTGTTGCCTTGTGAGTCGATGCCTTGCATCTATAGCTTGGAACTCCCATATACATGCTCATTTCATTCAGGTATTCTCTAAAAATTGACAATGTTCTATGAGTAACTCTGAAATCAGTCTATACCAGTTTCAGTTTTGTTACATTCTCCTAGTATTATTTTTCAGCGGCTGATCTGGTTCCTCATCAATGTTTTTGGTTTCCTGACAGTCAGTTCATTAACCATGGAATTTTTGATCCATGTCTGTCACAGTCATCAGCTTTTTTTTGCCTGTGATGCCTGTGATGCCGCATTTAATCATCAGACAGCGCTGATTGGACCCGCATGAGTGGAGCCATACGCAGACCACACCTGTTTCGGCTCATGAAAGCATTGCAAACCTGATAGAATGTTCTCGTTATGAAAATTTGGCAGGCTTCGAAACATTTTTTTTTGGTTTATCAACAAGTTTTAGTATGCGGACAAGTCATTAGCCTCGTGTTTTGGGTAGATAATGGTGATAACTCCTCGAGGCACCTAGTCCGTCAGCCATGTAACATTGCAGAATCATCTCAACTAGATGAATTCTCTGGAGAAAAATATCTGCTTGAGGTTGGGATTGAACCCATGACCTTTCTGTTGTGAGTCGGACGGACTCCTAGAAAAATTCACCATTGTTCATTTTTTATATTTACCTTCATTTTTCATATTTGCTACATGGATCCTGTGAATTTTTGAGTGAATAGTCTTTCAGTTGAAGTCAATTAGGGGCATAGGGGCATGATGCGGAGTGTAAAAAACATTTTTGATGGCATTCTAAATTTATTTCAATATTTGTTGAAGCTCAGTATGATGAAGTTAATACAATATCAAGTTTTTTTTATGTTATTAAGAGTGTTAATAACTTTCGACACTCAGTTACTTACCCTAAATTTTTCAGACGGTACTACTGGTTGACCTGCAACTTCCCATTGAATGATCGGCTGTTCTTTATCTGAACCTCTAACTCGAACACAGAATGAAGCGTTTCCTCCCTCAGCTATCATCACTGGAGATGGATGTTTCAAAAATTCTATTTGAGGAATGTCCATATCTTTCTCTGAAACGAAAAAAAAAAACATGAGAATACCACTGAGTGTTGTTTATTTTTGATAATCTTAGGAAACAATTGTGGTGAAATTTCACTGAAATTCTTAAATTCTTTTCCAATGCAATATGTGAAAAATGCAATGACTATTTTATTTCAAACAGTGAAAATGTTGGTAATACAACGGGGTCAAAAATAAATCAGTTCAATGGAAAGTCACGAGTAGTGCATAAAAATTCATATATTACTATCCCAGGTATTGATGGTACAGATCTGGTGAAGATTTTAGTGACAGACTCATTTTTCTTGAAGCCAACGAATGAAACTGAAGTGCAAACTGTAATTGCTTCATTGAAAAATTCAAATTGTTTAGATGCCTATGAGTTCCGTTATGGTGAAGATGGCATGTGATGCTCTTAGTGAGACTATGGCACACCTAGGAGATATTTGCTTCTCCTGTGGAATGTTTCTAGCGAACCTAAAATTATGCCGAGCAACAACAATCCAAAACAAGGGAGATCCAAATGATTGCAATAACTATAGATTTATTACCATAACTCCCATTGTATCAAAGATCATTGAAATTCTAGTCAAAAACAGACTTTTTGTATTCTTTGAGGGGGATAGATATTTGAATGATGCTCATCATGGTTTCAGATCACAAGCAATGACGGAAATTGTTCACACCTTTTCCTATAATGAAAATTTGGGTATCTGCACCCGCTTACTTCTTTGAGATATATCTAAAGCATTTGACAGTGTTTCAGATGAGACATTATTGTGAAAACTTGAAAAATATGGTATTAGAGGCATAACGTATGACCTAATACATGCTTTATCGACAGACAGGCTGCAATAAATATTAAATAACAATGTGAAATCTAATACTAACATTGTTAAGCACGGAGTACCTTGGGGATCCGTTCTTGGTCTCCTTTCATTTATTATCTATATAAATGATGTTCCTACATATATTGAATAGCAGATGTTTTTTATATGCTGATGATGCAACTTTTGTCAATAGTAACAAACAAGTTCAGGAGCTAGATCAGTTGTCATGTGAAACACTGACAGAAAAGAAACATACTTTAGCGCTGTTTTATGTTTGTTTTATGTTTTATGCTTGAACGCAAATAAACTCAGTAAATAACTATCACAAATAGATCCCAAATGTATGACGGTGACAAAGAGGTGTGCTTACTAGGACTCCACCTTGATAACAAATTGAATTGAAATAGATATACGACATTGTTATGTAAAAAGCTCTCGAAGTGTCGATACGCATTGAGAGGACTAAGAAGTGTAGTTTCGAATGATGTGCTGATAATTACATATTTTACCAAACGGGAAGACATCATCAGGCTACCGAAGATACATTATCAAAACACAGCCAAACATACGAATTTTCTTCTCATGAACATATATAACACTTTGCCTAATGAGTGAAAAGACCTTCATATAAAAGAATTGAAGTTTAAAGTAAAAAAATCACTTGTCACCCATGCTTTCTATAGGATTGATGATGTATTCAATTGTCAGTGGTCCTAATATATGTGTATGTATATATGTATATATGTGTATTGATGATGTATTGATACATCATCAATCTATAAGATTGATGATGTATTCAATTGTCAGTGGTCCTAATATATGTGTATGTATATATGTATATATGTGTATGTGTGTAAATGTGTGTGTATATATATATATATATATATATATATATATATATATATATAAATATATATAAATATATATATATATATATATATATGTCCATATGTTAGTCATTACTGTTGTAGTGCGAGATTTTTTCTTGTGTAATGTATGTTTATTTTTTATATTTTATGTATGACGTACCTAAGCAAGTTTTGTAACAGAAATTGTAATTTGGAGTGGATAAAATTTCTTTTTTCTTTCTCTAAAATATAGGTTCTTATTCTTCAGATGGTTTCCCTTCCAATGAGAATTATTTTTATATAATCAAATGTTTCTTCAATGTAAGTATTGAAATTATGATCAGTATAAATATCGAAAACAATGTGATTCAGAAGCTGCTGTATTAGATGTCATTATGAAATTTCAAATATGATCATAAAATTCTTCTGAGTATTATGTACAATAAGGCCTCAGTACACAATTGGTTCCAAAATTATTTGTAGAAAAGAGAGCAGTATGTATATATGTTGGAAATTTGTAGGTCAAGGAAAACTGTATTATGTGGGGTTCCACGAGAATCTAGCCTTGCACCAGTACTTTTCGTCAAATATATAATTTCAATGGCTGACTTGAATTCGTTAGAAAAATCAATATGTTTGCTGATGATACATCTTTGATATAATCAGGAAATAATTACCAAGAAATAAAAATAATATGCTTTCTGATCCCAATATTCGTTATGTAATTGAATCAGATATGATCATTTATAGGATTGCTACACAATACAGTGAATGAAAGAGGTAAAATTTCACTCACATGGAACACCCACTAGTAGACATCCTATATTTCGGCATAAGACACTCGCCCTATTTACAAACTGAAATGGTAAGAGTGTTTTTTTCATAACTCGGTGTTCATATAAAAACATTTGTGTCAAAAGTATTTTTCTTTCTGGATTTGATTGCTTTCTTCATTTCTTCAGAAGATTCCCATATTTTTTTGTATACAGATGGGAAAATAGGAAGTCAAAACCTATATTTCCCAAAAGTATTTGTTTCGGAAGTATTTTTCTTCCGTGTAATTCAATGTTTACATACAAGTAGACAGGGCTTTTCTTCCAGTAACTTTTTTGCATGATCTACACATCTTTATATATGGTTCATTTTTTTAAACGGATTGTTTCCTTCTTTTCTACGAAAGATTTCCATATTTTTTGTATGATGGAGAAGTAGAAATCCAAAAACTTTTCTTTTCCAAGTATTAATCCCTCCTGAAAATATATCCCTAAAATATTATTATCATTATTATTATAGTAAGGGGGCATACTTGAAGACATGGTGTGAATAAAATTATCTAAAAAAACATTTTGATTCAATTACTGCGATACACATCTAAGTAATGACTTGAATGATAATTTTCACAAATTCCATAGCCTCTATTTTATTTGTCTTCATTTGATCAAAAAAAAATTGATTCCAGATATATTCACACATGAGACCCTTATCGATACAAAATAATTCAAATTACCAAAATTATTGAAGTCGATTTCTAATACTGCAATAATCCCTTGTTTTACCTACATCTTACTATTTTTCTTTATCAACTTCGATTCATTCAAATCTGTTGATTTTTCAATCTATTCAGTTATTAAAAAATGTCTAGGTAATCCATGTATCAATGATCTACAAGCACTTGAAGTTGCTTAATAATAGTCTGAGGAACATCCATGCTCTATCTGCGTCTGACTAGTAGAATTAAAACGAAAAAAGGACTATAGTTCATTGAATTAAAAAGAAAGACCCTTTCGGTAAGCCATACAATTTTTTCATCTAAAGATCATGCATTCAATCAAATAACTTAGTTATATAGAAATTGGAAACTGAATAAATCAGTATAAAAATAACGCACTACTTATGTTATGACCACTACTAGTGTTAATTTTTCAGTTTTTTATCATTGGTTTCTGTAATATATATGTATATACCCTGTATATATTCCTATATGAGTGTTTCGCAAATGTATTAAGTGGGATTTTTCACACTCAGATATTGAACGGGTGGCTTTTGATTTTATATAAAGACATTTGAGATTATTAATATTTAATAAAGGAGTTATTCGGGCTACTTTTATTATTTTCATACAGAACTCACGATAGAAAGTTCTGTACATCACAATTTCTCAGCAATAAGGATATGTCTGTTTCATAGTCAGAGTATATCAAATTTAAAATGAGAAATCCGTTTCAACAACGTTGCACTAAAGCAGGCAACATACCATCAATTCGTTTGATTTTGGGACGGTGATTTGTGGAACGTGCGGATGGGCTTTGTCGTGGAGCAGGATTGGACATCTTTTGTTGACCAGTGCAGGCTGCTGTTGATGCAGTTTTTGGTATATTTCGTCGATTTCCACACAATAGGACTCGGCTGTGATGATTTGGCCCGGTTGCAGAAATTTATAGTCAATCACACCTGCCGTTGACCACCATACAGTAACCATGGTCTTTTTTTGATGGGTTTCCACCAAGTGTCTTGGTGGATCTTCGGTATCCAACCACCGGCACCGTCCTGAACGTCTATTGTTGTCGTAGAGGATCCACTTTTCGTCACACGTGATGATCCGATACAAAAAAGGATCGTTTTGGTTGCGAAGAGGCAAAGAAGAAAATAACTGACTTAGGAACGTGACAATTTCTGTCGATCGTTCGAGGGACAGCCAGTATTTGAGATTTTTAACCTTTCCAATACGTTTTGAACCATCAAAAATCGAATGGGAGCTGACGCCTAGTACTTCTGCCATCCCACGCACTGTTTGTGATGGGTTAGTCTCCACCAGGGTCCCCAAATCCTTGTTCTGGATTACCGTAGGTCGACCACCTCGGGACTTATTTTTGAGTCTGAAATCTCCGGAACGCAATTTCGCAAACCAACGTCGAATCAACACCATTTGCCAAATACCTGATTCATTTTTCAGGCCATTTCAGCAGAGCTTCGGTTCAATATGATTTCGTAGAGAAAAATTTGGCGAAGTTCGCTTGACGACATCATATTGGCAATAATATGAAAAGAGGCAAAAAATTGAAATTTGGAAAGAATGAAGAGCATCACTGAATAGAATCCAAACATTTCCATCGATCAGTA
Source organism: Leptinotarsa decemlineata (assembly GCF_025532065.1). Taxonomy (NCBI): domain Eukaryota; kingdom Metazoa; phylum Arthropoda; class Insecta; order Coleoptera; family Chrysomelidae; genus Leptinotarsa; species Leptinotarsa decemlineata. The sequence goes on from NW_027412593.1 coordinate 6,474,810, forward strand.
TATATACCACGACGCAGAAGATTCTCACTTTTTTTTTATCAAGACGGAGTAGTAGAAAGCTAAAAACTTTCTTTCCCAAAAAATTAATCACTACTAAAAATATAACCCTTTCAATTTAAACAAGATTCCTTTGGGATTTGATCAAATAAAGGACTGAATGTCTTTTTTAAAGCACAAAACAGAAGCACTACAAGAAAATAACTAAGGCGCTCTTAGAGCGGTACTAGTGCGAAAGTAGTGATTCACATTGGATTTGAATCGCTGGAGATGAAATCCATTTGGAAAAATGTTCTCAGGAAGTTATTTCCACATGAACGCCATTCTCCAAATGAAAGAGTTCTCAAAGAGTGAGGTTCGAGGTATAAAGAGTTGAACCTCAAAACGATAAGCAGCCATAGTTTGTCGTGTATTTCTGATATGTACCGGTCTTGGTGGAATCAAATGTGCCAAGTCACTTGAACATTTCCCGTGAAAGTATCTATAGAAGAGAGACAAATCTCTAACCTTTCTTCGATGTTCCAGACTATCAAGGTTGCAAGTGATGTTCGCGTCTCCAATCAGGCGGATAGCTCTTTTCTGGATGCAATCCAGCAGTTTCAGGGTAACATGAATATATTAAATTTATTCCGTGACATAAAATCGTAATTTTATGAATGAATTGTGTGTTTTTAATCATAATGTTATCCATATTGGTACTGAAGAGCCCTAAGGCAAGTGTCTTACGGCGAAACACCTATCTCTACCAGTGAGGATGACAGTGTTACATGTAAGTGAGAGTTTTACCTTTTATTTAGTATATTTTGTAGAAATTCTGTGAATGATATCTGATTCAGTTCCATTATGAATGTTCGGAATACAAACTGAGTAGAGACAAGTGTGTTTTGTATAAATCAGTGTTCATATGAAAGTATTTGTTTCGAAAGAATTTTTCTTTCGTGTAATTCAATGTATATTTGAGAGTAGCTATTTCAGGAGGGCTTTTTTTCCCAGTTTGTGTGGAAGTTACTTCTTTGCATGATCTACATATCTATGTATACGTCTTTTGAAATTGGTTGCTTCCTTCTCTTCTTTTTTTGTATCAAGATGGAGTAGTAGAAAGCCAAAAACTTTCCTTTCCAAATATTTATTGAGATATGGAGCTACAAAAACATATAAAAATAAAACGGACAAAACTTTTCAAACAACCTGATACTTTCTGCAAGTGTATTGTAGAATATAACGGCGTCAAATGTGAATCCTCTTTGAAAAAGTCCTGTGTAAATGTTTTTACCTCTATCGTTCATCTTTTGTATATCACATTTGAAAGGAGTTTGTTATGATCTTCATTTTAGTTGTTTGAGAAAAGTTTGTAGACCCAGGTCTCTAGGCGTGATTTACTAAATTCTTCTGGTTGAGCCAGCAGGGATATTTTATCTGTCAAGACACATGATCGTGTCTGTGGAAACAGCAGATAAACCAATCCCAGGATAACTTTAGTAAAGTAGAGACCTATAAGTGAAATATGTTTGAAAAATATATTTACAGAAAAAACTGTATATGGCCCTTTATAACATTTTTTTTTTCAGATAATATGAAATGAGAAGGCGGTCTCTCTAAGGATTTTCTATGAAAGTTATGCAATTGGAGAAAAATTAATTTATCAAACTTTCACGTGTGCAGCGTTGATAACATATTGTTTTTTTTTGTACGACGTAGAATTTTGTAATACACTCTATTCAGGCTCAAGAATTCATTCAATGAAATATATACAGAAACGACATGACGGACGAAATATATGTAGATGAAGAAATGAAAAAATGATATCATTTCATTCCGGATACACAAATATTAGGAGGCTGATCTATAAGTCCATGACAGTATTTTCTGGGGGCGTCAGCTCCTCACACATATGACGATGTACTTGCAAGAAACCAACAGCAGCGTTGGGTTCACTCGTTTATCTGAATCAATGGGCATATCAATTCACTATTGCGACACAAACCGCAACTGTACTGGTGTTCGATTCGCGGTTACAAGAGTGAATAAATAACAAGCGAATGTTCCTGCCACGGATTTGTCTCGCTTAATTAATTTGATAAGTTTTGAACATTTATCCATCGAGATGGGGACAGAAATATCAGAAGATGAAACTTTTATAACAAATCGGGTGAGGAAATAGTTAAACATGCGAAAAAACTGTTTTATGCAGTTTGCAGAATCACACCAAAGTCAACGATGGACCATCAACTCAATTGAATGAAGTGAAAAAACAAAAATTATTTCTATTGATTTGAATGGTAACAGATAGAAGAAAGAATATGTGAAAGAATAGAATAAAATTTGTGAGAATTTTAATGATCACTTCGTCAACATTGGTTCAAAATTATCATTCACCATTGTGAAATTGTGGAATTCATTTATTCCTTATATCCAATTCAATATGGCTTTCGAATGTCTAATCATACAGAATGTGCCACTTTGGATATGATCTTTAATATTCAGTTAGAATTAGATGTGTGAAGCTTTTTATACTGGTTATCAAGACATTTTGTAGAACAAATTATTTTGATGTTGCTATTAGAGGTGTTTTATGGTTTCAAAATTATTTGAGTGATAGGTAACGTGTATCTTAGGATTTTACTCCTTTTCATTCATATAAATTCGATTTCTGAATTACAGCTTTCGGAAATTTATTACTATTTGCTGATGATACAACTTTGATCTTTCTTTTATCGACCTGTTTTTGGATATTTTTACCTTCCACAATGAAAATATGAAAATTATAATGGAGAATATTATACAAAATTAGAAAGAGTAAACTTTTTAGTCTACCCCGATAAGTTACTTTTACCTATCAAAAAAATTGCTAAGAAATTTGCAGTTATTAGTTTGCTGATTATTTATTGCTCAGCTTACGTCTCTTAGAGTGAGGCTCATTGGTAAATATTCATTCTTGTCTCGTTCCATTCAACTCAATGTTCACCAATTTTAAAATGTGTTCTGACCATTTAGATCCTGTCAATTGTCTATTTTTTATATAATATCGATGTTCATTCTCACGCTCTTTCAATGGTCCCGAAGTTTCATCAATATAACTTTCACCACAAGAACAAGGTATCTCATTGATATAATTTTTTGTTTTTTATCCAGTGTTGTTGGGTTTTGTATATAAGAACTATTTTCAGAACAAAAAATACACGGAGATGTATACTCACACATACACCCAAAAAAGGTTGATAAAAAATTGATTTTCCTCCACAAAAAATGACTTTCGTTGAACTTTGATACACCAACAAATGGAAGAACAGACATATGTTCATTATTAAAAGGCCCTGTAAGACAGCAACTTCCAAATTATTGTTACGACCGCAACTCGCCCGCGTGGGCGTAAATATCCTAAAAGGATATTAGACCCCGTTCTGACTTGGAACCAACACCAAGAAAGAGTAAGAGAAAGGAGAAGGTAGGATGCATCTAGGAAAGACTTGGAGACTGAAACCAGACATGATGTACCAGCTCTGAACTATGATGTTTAAACCCCCGATAACGCATACATCTTTGGTCTGGTAGTCAAAGATGGAGCAAACGATTGATTTTAACAAATTAGGCAAGGTGCAAAGACTTGCTTAATTAGGAATAACGGGAGCAATGGAAACCACTCCAACAGCTGCATTGGAGACGTTTTTGAATCTGATTTATTCAAATCTGGTCACGATGGGAGATACATGGGTGGACCAATTCATAATGCAAAATTCACAAAGTTGCGAGGAATCGGGATAGACATAAATTTCGAAATTCAACATGTTCTCAAAATCGAACATGTGATGGAAGATGGAATTTACTGTGCGGGGAGAAATGCCACAGAAGTACAGAAAAAAAAACTTGTCATATTCTATGCGAATGTGATCACAGATCACTAGATCACAGAAATCAAAAAATATTTGAACATTAAACGTTATGTCTGAAAGGATATGACAAACATCCAACAAGGGACCTCAACAAATTAGCACAGGGAACCATATTGTTGAAATGGGTATCATGAAAGGAATGGACGGAAAACGTAATACGCCTATAAAGCTGCAGTGTTCTCCAGAGAATAGAAAGAAATACACAAGTCAGGCAGCTTCTAAAATCAACAAAAAATTATGAGTTGTATATCATTCTCATTAATTATTAACCCCTTTTTTCTCTTTTTTCAATATGTTTCAATTTCGGGAGTATATACTAGGTTTCTTACAGGCTACGAAATCAGTAGTTTTTATCTTCCCACAAAAGTTGATGAAGACAATATACGGCGTGATGGGGTGTTTTTTTATCATCTCAGTAGCCTATTATAGTGGTGTGACAAACAAAGTACTGGGATGCTATTTTACTCAAGCAAGTTTGAAAAATTAGGCTTGGAATCGAATACATAAATTGATTATTTGATTCACATTCATTGCACACAGCTAATAAATAAGGTATAAATAGTTCGGGTGTTTTAATTTCCACTGAAAATATCCAAATCTGGACTTCTGAAATGATATTATAAAGGGAAAAGATTTGTTTGTTTATCATAGATGAACTCAGAAACTTCTTAATAAATGTTTTTGAATTCATTCACCTATGGAAAACTACAATTAAAAATATAACCTATATTTTATTTTCAAGAAAATCAGACACATCTACAGAAATTGCAATAATGTATCCGAAGGTATCAAAATGTGGACTATAAAAGTCAATTATTGGTATGTACAGTTAGTAATTTCCTTGAACTTGAAATAATGTTGAGACAATCATAATCATCCCTGATGTTTTTTTTCGAATACAGGTCTTGAACTATTTCGTATTAAAAAAAATAAAATCTTACCTAGAACTGTTAAGTGGCAAGTAGAGAATGAATCTCCGCATGAATTGTAAATCTCACATCTATAGTCTCCAGAGTCCTGTGGGTAAGCATCTGGTAGGGCTAGCGTGAAAATTCCATCGTTAGAAACACCCTGTCTGAAATCTTGACAATCGGGCAGAATACAGCCATCCTTCATCCAAACAACGTCAAAGGGCGGCGTTCCAATGGCCTCTACTCTCAAAGTGACAGGATTACCTTCGACTGCTACTATGTTTTTATCCAGACTCTTCAGGATTTCAGGTGGAACAGGATCCTCCTCGTATACCTCAAGAAAGGCATGAGTTTCAGCACATCCATTCTCATTTTCAGCAATGCAGGTATATAAACCAGCATCATTCATAGATACGGTTTCGATTTCAATTGCAGCAACTGATCCATCGTAAGAGTTGCAGTATTTTTCTGAATCTTCCAGAAGTGCGCCATCTTTGAACCATCTGAGGTTCGGCATAGGTGTGGCGCGGATATCACAATAAAGCCTTGCCCTACTTCCTAATCTGGCAGAACCACTGATGATATTCCTGGGGTAGATTGGGGCTGTTCTTGGTGACAAACTGCGAGCTCTGATACCTCTAGATGAAGGTACTCTATGACCTATAACGTCTAGCTTAGCAGATGTCTCCACTCTACCAACATCGTTTTCGAGTATGATTTTGTAAACGCCCGAATCACTGGTAGTGACTTCTTCTATTTCCAAAGTTCTCAGATCTTCTCTTTCAGACATCCTCAACCTAGCTGAAGGAGTAACAACTACCCCGTCCTTCTCCCACGTCACCCAGGGATCTGGGTGGCCTGCAACTGCACACTGAAATCTAACTGTCTCCCCTTCTTCTGCTACTCTGTTGTGGGGGTAGGCGTAAAATTTTGGAGGTGCAGCTCTGATTCTACTGGCTCGGAATTCTGTTGGGTTGGTCTCCCTGTAGCGAGGAAGAGGAGAAACACTTCTGTTGGGGGTTGTACGAGGAGTAGATATGGGAGTAGAGCCGTTCAATAGACCTGAGGGTCGCCGGAGTTGTTGAGTTAAGAGGTTATCCTTTTCTTCTGGAACTGTGAAAAAATAGTGGCAATAAGTAAAAAAGTCGGCACTAAAATCAATGCAAAACTTGATCAGAAAGTAAATGGAATCACCAAAAATAAATGAATATCAACAAGATTATATCGTTCTTAATTCAGTTGTGAATTTGATAACCATTCGTATTCATTTATATATTCAAGCTCCAAAAATATTGATGGCAGATCTAGATTTCTTTATGTATCTTTTTGCTTTTGCTAATAGCAAATGAACAAAATGCCGGGAATCTAATGTACTTAAATTCAGCAAACGTGATTTGAGAGTTGAACAATTATAATATTTGAAGTGAATTGGCGCAAGAGTCGAGGGCTTTCAACCCAATCAAAAAAATTTCTAGTTGAAGTTGAATTGATTTTGCTACGTTCATTCGATTAGTGATTTTTTTATATTGGTACACTTGACTCGAACATATGTTACAGCTATTCAGCTTGTTTGTTTAGTTCGTTAGTGAGAGGCAAAGTTAAAAGTGTTTTGGTGTTCGGCGATTTTCTGCTATCGACGAAAATAGATCAAAGAATTTGCATAATTTGTACAAAAAATGGAATGAAGTGGTGAAAAACACTTGAAATGTTGACAGGAGTATACGTTGATTGTACTCTGAGTCACAAACATGTTCACAAGATATACAATTTCTTCACAGAAAGTCGAGAAGATGTGAATGATGACGCTACCCCTGGACGCCCCAGCACATTAATAACCGATAAAAATGTTGAGGAAGTGAAGAAAATTGTTATGGCGAATCGTCAAATCACTATTAGAGAAGATACTGAGGAAGTCGGCAACTTTATCGGAAATTTTGGGCGTGATGCGTATGGCAACGGAGTTTGTTCCAAAATTGCTGAATTTTGACCAAAAAACCATCGCATGAGCATCGCTCAGAAATTTTCGAAAGACTGCAATGGCGATCCAGATTTGCTCGAAAGGATCATAAACTGGGTATATGTACATCACATCGAAACCAAAGTCCAATCGTCCCAATGGAAGAGCCCAGGAAAGCCAAGACAAAATTAGCACGCCAAGTTCAATCAAATGACAAGATTTTGCTCAATGTTTTTTTAGATCATCGTGGCGTAGTGCTTCAGAAGTGTTTGTCACATGGTCGTATAGTCAATGAGGTTTATTATCTTGAAGTTATACGCCGCTTACCAGAAGCATTACGAACAATAGATAGGTATTGTGGAAAAATAATTTATGGCTTTTGCATCACGATAATGCACCTGCTCACTCATTGCATTGCAGTCTAAAACAACACCAGGATCATACTTCAGCCACCGTATTCACCAGATTTGTGTCCCTGCGACTTCCTTGTGTTCCTAAGATTGAAGATACCCATAGAAGGACGACGTTTAGCGACGATTAAGGGAATAAAAACCGAATCACTAAGAGAGCTCAAGGACACACACACGTGCGGACGAGCAGTATCGAACCTTTACTGTTGACCAGTGCAGGATGCTGCTGACGCAATTTTTGGTACATTTCGTCGATTTCCTCACGGAAAAACTCTACTGTGATGGTTTGGCCAGATTCCAGAAAGTTGTATTTCATCACACCAGCCACTGGTGGCTTATCGGTGTCCAACCACTCTCCTGAACGTCTCTTTTTGTCGTAGAGGATCCACTTTTCATCAACCGTGATGGACCAAAATAACTGTCGTTTTGGTTGCGCAAAAGCAAAGAAGAATGAACCTCAAAACGTGAAAATTTATGCCAATCATTCAAATCATGGGGCACCCTCTTTTGGAACGTTCGGGCTTTTCCAATACATTTTAAAATATCAAAAACCGCATGGGAGCTGACGCACAGTTCTTCCAGCATTCCCGGCACCGTTTGTGATGGGTCAGTCTTCACAAGGGTGGTCAAATCTTCGTCCTGGAGGACTTGTAGGTCGACCACTTCAGGACAGGCAAATTTACAGAACATACACGATCATCAAACATGAGAACAAAAATTCTCAAATTTGTATTTTTTAGAAAAGCTTCATTTCACAAAAGAATAATTACCTATCATCAATTACTGAATGGAATCAAACAGTTTTCCAACACAGCAGAATTGGAATTCGCATTGAAAAATAGTTTTGTTGCATTAATTCACATCATCATATTTGTTTGTTTTCGTTATTATCTAGACCAAGTTTGAAATAGTTACATAATATCTATATATGAGTATTTCTTGTATAAATTTTCTATATATATGAATGGACTGCATATTTTTGATAGGCCAATGATGGGCCAATGGTAGGTCAGTGGTATAAAAGTAGTTCCAAAATAAGCTTGTTCACTTCAACAAATATCAGGGTACGCTGAATACAGGATGCAACTGAAGAATTGGATATTTATGAAATGAACTATGAGAACTATGGTCAGACTAAACGAGATATTAAAACTCGATTCGAAGAACACACATTAAATATCGGATTCATGACTTTCTAAAGAACGGCCACGGAATGAAGAAATAGTGTTTGAAATTATTGATATCATTGTATTGCCCTAGCAGGACTTTTGGATCCTGTCAAAACTCCAGAAATAGCAAAGGATGATAGGAAAACAGAAGCAAAACTGCAATTCCAAAAAGACAAGTGTTTGTTCACCCCAACGAGAACCTCTTTGTTGAAATCAGCAAGATCTTACCTTTTGTTCTCTTAAAATCATTTTAAGAGAATGAACTATGAAAATAACTACGAAAAAGTGATTATAGAGATTGCGAAGTATTATTATTTGTACTCATCCGAACAGAAGAGGATTTAGAAGAGAATTCAAAACACATGCCCAAAATTTGTTCGAGACCAGGAAATGTTTCAATATTTCAATGGAAGTTCCTGCTCAAGGGAAATAGTCTAATCAACAAGTTCAAAAACATGAAAAATAGAGATAAAGGTGGAATTTGGTGCAGGTACAAAATTGCAATTGTTATTAACAAAATAATATTTAAAAAATGGTATTTAGTTTTTTACTCAAAAAATATTAATATTGAAGCAATTTTGAAAAAAGCTCAAAGAGGAGGAAATTTCCGATAAAAACGTCCCAACTCCCGAAACTCTGTCTCCATTATTTATAATTTTAATTTGACGTTGAAAATAGGGTTCCGCGCGGCTGTTACGGCATGCGCACGCTGCCGCTAAAGAAAGTTTATCGAAACGAATATTTTTTCATAAGTTAAAATGTCATTTTGAAAATTTGAAAAAATTTTGTATCTTCTTAACACTTGAATGAATTGAGTCCCGTAGAAAAAAAAAGTTTTATCACCATTTACCAAAAAGTTATTCAATTGTTAACTGACAATTTTTTTCCCAATCTCCGTTGGCATGAATAATGGGATAAAAGGTATAAATAATTGGCCTATAAATTTTAAACTTCGTGGAGCCCTTTTGATATATATGCTTCATACGATCCTGCGATACAAGCTTATAAAAATTTATCAATCTGTTAATTATGATATTTTACAACTACTGCAAAATGAAATATCTAAAAATTGTTTTTGAACATTTTTTTTCAATTGATATTTAGCTATGTCTGTTTTCATATTAAAAAATGGCAGTTATTAACATAGGATATGAATTTTTTACGTAATTTGTTTATGAAATTGTTTCAAACAAATAGAGGAATTCAATATTTTTGAAATTTTTTTTTTGCTATTTTGTTGTCTAGAGATAATTATGATTGAAAAAAAAATTTTCTTAATTTTTTTAATTGTTTAAAATCGATTTTGTTATATTTTGATTGTTTGAATAATTAGTTAGGAAATAATGTTGCTTTTAAAAATCATAATTTACTCTTTCAAACAGTTTGTCAGAAAAAAATTGTATTTATTATTCAATTGTTTATTAGTTTAACAATTTGTTATAAACAAATATTGACCAACGTTATATTTTCTTCTGAAGCAGAAAAACATTACAAAAACAGCTATATATATATATATATATATATATATATATATATATATATATATATATATATATATATATAGAGAGAGAGAGAGAGAGGTAGTCTTTGCTGACTAGTTACGAACAATTCCTTGGAGTTATTTGGGATAGCAGCGAAGCGCAAGTGTACTCTTATAACATTATATGACCCCTATATAAAATTTACCATCGAAAATGAAGACGATGAACAAAGTGTTCCATTTCTAGACACTAGACTCATTCGTACTTCCACTAATACCGTACTTATTGACTGGTACAGAAAACCAATAAGTTCAGGTAGATACATGAACTATTGGTCACTACATAAACAATCAACAAAAGTCAACTTGGTCAAACAGATGAAACAACGTGTTATCAGAATTTCGGACTCATCCTTTCACTTAAAAAATTTCAAAATCCTTCTAAACCTCTTTGTACAAAATTCATATCCAAAAACCTTATTAAACAAGATATTGTTTAACACGTCCCCAAATGAAATAGATCATAACGTTCGTCCTTCAATCTCTTCAAGTCAGGACAATGATATCAATAATAATAATAATGAAATTCAGATAAATAATTATCTTTTCACTTCCTTACCATATACCAGTGAAATTACACCAAAACTCACACGAATTTTCAAAAATATTGATAACATAAAAATTGCACACAAACCTATTTTAACAATTAATTCCCTTTTTTCAAACTTAAAAGATAAAATCCCAAAAAAATTTCAATCTCAAGTGGTTTATAGTATCCCTTGTACAAGTTGCAGTGCTGAATACATTGGTCAGACTGCCAGATTATTAAAAGACAGAATTTCTGCCCACAAAAGTGACTGTAGACTTCATCCAGAAAGGTGTGCCCTTAGTGAACATGTTTACAATAATGGACATGTAATGGACTTTAACTCAGTAAAAATTTTGACCAAAGAGAGGAATGTTTCTAAAAGATTATTCCTTGAAATGACTTACATTTCGCAATCACAAAATTGTCTGAATAAAAAAACAGACTTACAACATTTAAGTGAAATATATTCCTATTTACTTTTTATAGACAAAAATTGGAATTCCTTCAAAGACAACTCATTTGACATTACTTAAATTCATTTATCAACTTATTAACAAAAATTATACAACAAAACTCTTTCTTCTGGAGGCAACTGTAACTCTTTGATTAATTGCACCAGCGGCAAATGCCAAGTCTACTTCTTCTTCAAAATTTAATAAATTGACAAGTGATGTGTTTCTTACCTAAGATCACCACGTTCTTTCTCAAATTTAAAAAAAACATTTTATGAATATTCCTCATTTAACTTTTATATTTGTAGCTTTCACTTACTTCATATGTCTTGTAATTTTACAGTTGTTATGTGTTTTTATCATGATCACAACTTTCATATTTTAATTTTAACTCAACTCACATGCGACCAATCTCACTAACATTGTAAGTATCCGTCTGTTAACTTAGTTCTGAATTAATTCAAAATCTATCATCTTAGCTCCCTGATGATGACAATAACCATTGTCGAAATATTGGAAATATAATGTTATAAGAGTACACTTGCGCTTCGCTGCTATCCCAAATAACTCCAAGGAATTATATATATATATATATATATATATATATATATATATATATATATATATATATATAAATAGAGATTTTATCGAGTGTGCATGATATAAATCAAAAATTAAACAATTTGTGGACACAACACTCAAAAAAGGGGGGCAAACCGCGGACACGTGTTTCTGGCTATTGGCCTTGAGCATTTTTATGGATACGAAGTTTCATCATATGACAAGACTAGAATTCACCGACTAGATTTTCCCTCAACAGATGAATACATATTCTGTTATTAGACATTTTAGAGGAAAACAAAAAATCTCACCGAGTAACGTATTTGCCTGATTCAAGTCTTTAAGTTTGACGGTTTCTTTTATAATGAATAAAATAGCTTGTTTTTTGTACGAAACATCGATGTATTTGTTTAGCTCAATACAGATGAAACAGTCTGGGATTGTTTCGGAAACTTCTGTAGTCAGAAGAATCCGGATTAGGTTCACTATATATATATATATATATATATATATATATATATATATATATATATATATATATATATATATATATATATATATATATATATAAATAGAGATTTTATCGAGTGTGCATGATATAAATCAAAAATTAAACAATTTGTGGACACAACACTCAAAAAAGGGGGGCAAACCGCGGACACGTGTTTCTGCCTATTGGCCTCATCAGCGCGGTGCAGCCAAGTGTAAAGATGGGAAACACTTGTTTGCTGAAATCAGGAAACAACACAAACGCACGGAGTCAACAACAGGAGAGATTTTATTGAATGGGTATGATATAAAAATCAAAAAATGAAACAATTAGTGGACACAACACAGGTTGGCTCCTGTTGTTGACTCCGTGCATATGTGTTGTTTCCTGCTTTCGGCAAACAAGTGTTGCCCATCTTTACACTTGGCTACACCGCGCTGATATGAGGCCAATAGCCAGAAACACGTGTCCGCGGTTTGCCCCACGTTTGGAGTGTTGTGTCCTCTAATTGTTTCATTTTATATATATATATATATATATATATATATATATATATATATATATATATATATATATATATATATATATGTTATGTACCCTTTTATATATAGCTGTTTTTTCTGCTTCAGAAAAAATATAACGTTGGTCAATATTTGTTTATAACAAATTATTAAACTAATAAACAATTAAATAATAAATAAAATGATTTTTTTGTCAAACTATTCAAAAGTGTGAATTATGATTTTTAAAAGCAGAATTATTTCTTAACTAATCATTTAAACAATCTAAATATAACAAAATCAATTTTAAATAATTAAAAATTGAAATTAGGAAAAAAAAAGTTTTTTAATCATAATTATCTACAGACAACAAAATAGCAGAAAATTTTTTTTCGAAAATATTGAATTTCTCTATTTGTTTGAAACAATGTATAAACGAATTACGTAAAAAATTCATATCCTATGTTAATAACTTCCATTTTTCAGCTAAATATCAATTGAAAATAAAAATATTATCAACAATTTTTAGATATTTCATTTTGCAATAGTTATAAAAAATCATAATTAACAAATTAATGAATTTTCATGAACTTTTATCGAAGGATCGTGTGAAGTATATATATCAAAAGGGCTCCACGAAGTTTAAAATTAATAAGCCAATTATTTGAACCTTTTATCCTATTATTCATGCCAACGGAGATTGGGAAAAAATTTGTTAGTTAACAATTGAATAACTTTTTGAAAAATGTTGATAACACTTTTTTTCTACGGGACTGCATTCATTCAAGTGTTAAGAAGATTCTAGACTTTTCTCAAATTTTCAAAATGAAATTTTATGTTATAAAAAAATATTTGTTTTGATGAATTCTCTTTAGCGGCAGCGCGCGCATGCCGTAACAGCCCCTATTTTTAACGTCAGATTAAAATTATAAATAATGGAGATAAAGTTTCGGGAGTCGGGACTTTTTCATCGGAAATTTCCTCTTATTTAACGAGCTTTTTTCAAAATTGCATAAATATTAATATTTTTTGAGTTATTAACGAAAAACTAAATACCATTTTTTGTAAATCTCATTTTGTTAATAACAATTGCAATTTTTTTACCTGCACCAAAATCCTTCAGAAACATTTTTCTAGAGGTCATTCCGAATCGAATCGCTTATATTTTTAGGACCTTTATCTCTATTTTTCATGTTTTTGAACTTGTTGGAATCGCCTGTTGAGAGGCGAGACCTCGTTTATTGTTAGTTCATACAAGTTTCAACTTCTCGGGAGTTGCGTTTCGTACGAGGGCGACATAATTTGAAAAACATAATTTTTGTTATTTCGATGTTCTGTCTGGAAGTACACTTGAGGATGTTATCGAATAGATTTTTATGAATGTGACATATTCCACTTTAGCATATTTACGAATGGAGGTCATTCACTTTTATAATTTTCTCTGCCTAACTATAACATTTCGAAACGAAGTCCTTTTGTTTTGCAACTGTTGTGTGACATCCATAATTCATAAAAACTAGTTATTCCAAGTAAGAAAAAAAAATAATACTGTAAACGTGTGGAGATGATGTGTTAATTCATAAAAGGAGTCGACATTTCTACCTGAATATTTGTTGGGGTTACAAATGTTTATTTGTCTCTCAGCACAATACTTTCAGAATTCTGTTCAAACAGAGGTGAAATGTCCAACCACATATTCGTTGCATATAGGAAACTGACGTAATTGAGTATGAAAGAAATGAAATGAAATGAAAATTAAGTTTCGAATTAACTGTTTTGTGAGTAGGGGTCTAACCAAGTTATCTGTACGTGTATTCATCAGCCAGTGAAATTTGTAATTTAATAGTGAAAATTAAACCTAAAAATGCCAATTGCTTCTCTCATCATGTGTGCAGTTCGGTCATACTTATGTAACAAGTAAGTCTCCAGTTTAACAGGGCCGTATCCAGGGTTTAATGAAGAATTTTCGTAGCCATGGAAAGTGAACCTAATCCGGATTCTTCTGACTACAGAAGTTTCCGAAACAATCCCAGACTGTTTCATCCGTATTGAGCTAAACAAATACATCGATGTTTCGTACAAAAAACAAGCTATTTTATTCATTATAAAAGAAACCGTCAAACTTAAAGACTTGAATCAGGCAAATACGTTACTCGGTGAGATTTTTTGTTTTCCTCTAAAATGTCTAATAACAGAATATGTATTCATCTGTTGAGGGAATATCTAGTCGGTGAATTCTAGTCTTGTCATATGATGAAACTTCGTATCCATAAAAATGCTCAAGCAACATATGCACGAATTAATTTATTTCCGTGGCAGAAGTCAGCAGGTTCTACTTCATAGCTCTAAAAAATAAATATATCGATATCGATGAGTGTAGTCGATAAATGATTTATGTTTATGGTAGATTCGATAATGTTGTAGTTTATTATCATATAAATCCATTTTTGGAAAATGATTCTACGATCCAGGCCTCCACAACTTCTATCACCTTTTCATTCATTCAGTTGGGGAAGGATATACTAGTAGACGAATGCTTTTCATACCAATATGCGCAGAGACATTGTGTCCTGCAATAACAAAATGCCTCTGGATCACGTTCCATCTTTAATCTCCATAGTTTTTATCGTGGAGTGATCAGTAACATCGAATAGTGATTCTCGTGTTTTGTTCAAGACCATTTCAGAAAACAATCATGATTACTCCTTGCAATCTCAAAAAACTCGAGCGTTAGAGTGTCCCCCTTCCATCGATTGCCGCTTTGTTTCTGAATCCCTAAAAATTTAGTCATGTTTTATCCATAGTAAAAACATGGCTCAAGAAGTTTATGAGCATGGATAGAATGCAATGCCTCTGCTCATGCCCGCTATTGAAAAATATTCAAACATTTAGGTATCTATTTTGCAGAAATGTTCATCCACGTGTCGGCGTGAATTATATATTTTTCTCATTTCTATAGAATATCAATTGTCACAGATATTCGTTTTAGCACAGTTGGAATCATGTCATAAACTACATCGATATAGAAACTTGCCTTTCCAATTGATTTTCATAATAAATAAAAAATGTATTCGAATTGAACGGGAAATATTTTCTGGACATATTTGTTTTTGAGAAAAAGTTTTTGGCTTTCTACTCCTTCATCTTTATATATAAGATGTGAGAAAAAAAACAATCAATCTGACTGTAGATCATCCATAGAAGTTACTTCCAGATACAAACTGAAAGAAAAAGCCCTCTCGAAACAGCTTCTTTCATACAAACATTGAATTAAATGATAGAAAGAGTACTTTACAAATAACTACTGTTGTATGAATATTGATTATACAAAAATCACTCTTTTTTAATCAGTTTGTACTTTTAACATTGGTTATGAAATTAAATCAAATATCATTCATATAAAGCTACATCATTCAGTGGAGACTTTGAAGTTTCGGAATGAAACATTCTTTTTATTGCTTCATCAGTATCAATCTGAATAACATTATAAAATGAAGCCCTCAAATCATTCATAATGTTACGACTTTGTCATGAATGAGATGAATCTATTTATGTTACGATGACAGTACGTGATGACATTCAAACCTTTATTTGATTCATTACCGGCCATGGGTTTAGCACAGATTAGTTTTTAGAAGAAAAAATGTTTGGCTTTCTATTCCTACATCTTTAATGCTGGTGAACATAACTGTAACTACGAGTCTTCAAGATGAGGCCATTAGGAGCAATTGCCTGGCTTTAAAGAAAACGGCACAGGCGAAAGAATCTGGCTTACAGAGACAGGCTATGGTGTCACACCGTAAGCAGCCATTGGGAACTTTCTAGATCTACCTCCTCTCCACATTTTTCTGGAGAGAGAGGCTAAATGGACCCTATATAGATTTGTGCACATTACCATTGCACAAATCAATCTGATGCAGAGAATAGTAGTATTCTGGTGGACACTGGAAGTCACAGCATTCTGGGATTGACCTCTGACATTATGTCTCCAACTGTCAACTACGAACTGCCTTGTACAGTACTGTACCCGAGTAGAGAGGACTGGATTTTCTGGGAGAAGAAAATATAAGGAGCAAATAGTTGTTGGTTCACTGATGAATCAAAAACAACTTCAGGTTCTGGTGCAGGTGTTTTCAGTCGTAGACCCAGGACAGAGGCGTTGAAAGCTCTTGGCTCCTACCGAGCAACGTGTAAATTGGTAGCAAATTGCCAAAAATGACTTTCCTCAATAGGAAGACTCAACAAATTGCCTCTGGCCTGGATTCCAGGCTATAATGGCCTGGAAGGCAATGAGGCTGGTGACTCCATTGCAAAGGAGGATGCTGCAAGCAGCTTCATCGGACCAGAACCTGTCATTGGCATCGCTTTAGGTTTTGCCAAACAAATATTGAACACCTTGGTGGCAAGAAGATTTATGAACTCCTGCCAAAATCTTCCACGATTGGCTCACTCCAAGTCATTCATTCACCCTTCAAAGTTTGAAACCATACAGTTGTTGGATTATAGTAGGGATGAGCTACGATGTCTAACAGGCCTTCTCAAAGGTCACTGTGGTCTGGATCTTCATATGCAGAGACTCGAACTGTCGGAAGACTGTGTGTGTCTCCTCTGTTTGGAAAATGATGACACATCTGAGCACATACTTTGTGCCCGCTGCGGACCGAATCAGGTTTTCAGAGTTCGTCAGAGCCGCACTTTCACCATCTGAGCTGAAAGATCACTCACCATAAAAACTAGTCAGCCTCGTTGAGAAGCTGGGATTATTTGCTCGAGTTTGAGTAGGTGTGAGCCACTATAAACCCTTACGGGTTGCGGTGGAGGGTCGAATTGACCCACTCTCTCTTGATTCAACCTAAACTAATCTCCATCTTTAAACAAAAAATGTGGGAAACTTCTAAAGGAATGAAGAAAGAAATCGCTTTTGAAAGTTGCCCCCTAATTTTTCAATGCCACTTCGAATTGCATTGATTATTAAGGTTACTGAGCATATCTTAGTGATTCTGTTCACCTCTTAACCCCTTCAAACAGTGGTACCTAATGATGGTTCCATGCACCAAATTTTTGAATTTTCACTATTTCGACCGACATTCTTCGATCAATGTGTATTGTGCACTTCTGGTTGGACTTTTCAACATGAAACTTTACACTGATATTTCAAAGTTATTACTCGTTGCTGTATTATTTATCAGTAGAATCGATCTAAGCTAACTAGATATCAATACATAGTCGTAAGTTTTCAATAGGTCAAAAAAGAATACTCACGATCGACAATGAGACAGGCGGATGTGACAGCTTTTCCTAGTTCATTATACGCCACGCAAGTATATTCTCCTTCGTCTTCAGGGTAGACTTGACTTATGGACAATCTGGCAGTTTCGCCATCGAAGTCGGCATTGAAATCACCTCCTAAGTGGATCAGCTGCAAATAAGAGAATACATCAAGTATATGTATGTAACAAGTAACCTGTTCGTTCTACTACTATTTTCATGTTTGAATTACACCTGCGCGGCGATGAAGAAAGTCGAATGGATCGCTGATTGATTGATAACAATCGACGGCCCCTATCGAAGACAATCAATAAAACGAGACCGATCTTTCGACGGCGAATTTTCAATGACTCATTAGTGGAACAAAGCGTAGTTGTTGTTTCATGTCATCAAGCAAAAATGAATTAAATGAGTGACGAAGCACATTGGGATTCATTTGCTGATCAACTGTAAATACTTGATTTTCATCTCATTTCAAAGAGTATTCCATTTCTTCGAATTGATTATAGAAGGTGTCCCAGAATTCAGTTAACAAGCGATACCTATCTCTGTTATTTGTAATGAAACAAACGCGGTCTTAAAAGACCTCAGAATGACGTTTGTACGGAAGCGCAGAAGAGCCACATACTTTTATTATTTCGAAATTTCGACTTTGATCTCGAAATTTCGAGTTTGAAGTCGTCATTTCGAAATTACGAGATTAAAGTCGAAATTTCGAGATTAAAGTCGAAATTTCGAGATAAATGTCGAAATTTTGAGATTAAAAAGTCGAAATTTCGAGATAAAAGTCGATATTTCGATATTCAAAGTCATAATTTCCAAAAAACAGGTAATAAAAATATGTGGCCCTTCTGCGGTTCCGTAAGTTTCTGAGGAACTACTCCCAACTTTAGGTACCTCACTTGAGTATTCCTGTCATTGTAGATACAAAGATGCGATATCTTTCAGCGACAGATTCTGTCGTACAAATCTTTCTATTCTTCTGAAGGTACTTGGTATACATTTTTATTTGTTAATTCCCTAGAAAAAATTCGGTGGACCCATATCAGAGAAACGGACTGGCCAACGCATTGGATCTCTGTTTCCTATACATCTCTGAGATTATGCATCATTGAGAAGTTGGGTAACCATGTGCGAATTATGGGGAGGCACTCTGTTGGTCCCATATCATAATTGGTCGTTCAGATAGACGGATATGTTATGATAGTTCGAACAAAGTATTCAGCAGGAAATGTAAATGTCGTGGTTAAAATCCCTGTTTGAAGATATGCGGCAATGAAATATCCATTTTTGAAGTCCACACCAAAAGTCAACACTCATTTTATTTGATGTTTCTTCTATCTGAGGTGGGCGTTGAGTATGTTGACAACATGATTTTTATGAAATCTGCTTTCATTATTTCAACATCTGTAGAATATCTGGATTATCATTTGAGGCGCGCGATAATTATTTACCTAAGTTCGGAAGCTTTGAGCAGTACTACAAATTTTTGTTCCGCTTTAAGAAAAGTGACGTGCAATGGCAGATGACGATGAGGAAAACGTTCACTATATATTGGAGCTGCTTTGCGATAATTTCTTCAAGATTGTCTGTGATATATTCTTAGCCAGAACATATGTGTCATCTGTACTAGCTTAGATGAACTGACATTGGATTCATTATGGATGTCTGACTTTTTTGTAACTCCGAATGCTTTCTGTTGCCGACGAGGTTATTATTAATTCGAGTGGAAACTTTTTTATGAAAATTATGACAGTGGTTCATTATGACAATATCAACAGTGACAGGGAGACTCAGGAGTGTGAATTTTTCGAAATTGTCATTTTGATAACTGAAGTTGAAAATAATTTTTTGAAAGATAATTAGCTTGATGACGATGCTGTTCTTTCTCAGGAGGGTATTTTAACATCCCTTAAAGCTGACGGAAATATCGCGTATAAACTAAATTCTAGGACACGCTGTATGAAAAATAACATGTGAAAATATTCACACTGACATGGAGGATAAAACACCGTGGAAATTTTCCGTGGGTGTCATATGGAAGAACAAAGTTGCGATGGTTGCCATGATTTCATAGATGATCTCAGAAAGGTATTCCGATGTCTTTCAGTACTGTCTTAGTTTCATTGTGTGAGTGGACCATAGAAATGTTCCTTATTTTCGATAAGAAAAACACACAATGGAAATAAAATAGCAAATTATGTTTTGATTCATCATACCACATAAAGTGGTCCATTTATTCACTGGGAGATAATTCACAGGAAGGAATAGCAGTTTGAAAGAGTTTGGGAAAAATGCAATGTTTGAAAAAAAAAAACATGGAAACTTCTAATAAAGTAAGAAAGCGATCTGCATTGCACTGAAACATGAACCAAAAAAGACAGCGGGGAGTGGAGAAGTTATAGCGCTGAGGTCACACAATTTTTTTTTCTTCACGTATTAGCGTACTTACTTCCATATTTTCTTTTTCATTCTTCAAATTTGTTCTCATTGTTGATATTAATTTTGTTTCAACTCATCCGAATATTTCGGTCAGATTCTTTTAAGATTTTTGATAATTTGAATAATCATTTCACTTCAATTCAATTTTTTTTTCATAATAATGATATTTATTCACCGTTTGTGATACATAGCGTATATATGGTAGGTTAATGATTAATTAGGTAAAACAAAGAACAGTACGCATGAATAAAATAATGAAATCAAAGCTTAAATAAAAATTAATATTTGCATATACAAAGGTATAGGTACATATAGACATATAAAATACTGCTGATCACCCAAATATACACACATATATACTTACATATAAAATAAAGCAAAACAGCAAGTGAAAACTCAGAACGATTATATATCTTATTATTCTTCTGTGAAAGAATCCTCCAAATATTCCTTATGACTGTAGTAACATTTGTCCAGTAATAAGTTTTTAACTTTCATACTGAACAAATTTGCAGAATTTAACCTCTTTATAGAAAGTGGCAGTCTGTTATAAAAATTTATGACATTATATAATGGAGATTTTTTTTATGTAACCACTCGTATGCGAAGGGACCCTCAAAGCAGTAGCATGGCGAGTATCACGACCGTGAATGCTCAAATTCGTTATGTACAAGTCAAGGTTCCTGTGCACAAAAATGACACATTTCGTTATATATATTGCGGGTGTAGTCAACAAGCGTTCTCTTTTGAAAACGGGTTTACAATTTTCTTGGTACCCCAGGTTGAATATCAATCTTATCAGTCGTTTCTGAGAGATGAAAACTCTAGAAAATTTCTTCGCACATCCCCAAGTCATTATGATGAAACTGATGTGGGAGTATGCATTCGCAAAGTAAACATTTAGTAAACCAAACCTACCTAAACAATGTTTTAACTGTTTGATTGAGTAATAAGCTGAATTGAGTTTACTGCACACTTTTTGTATGTGACTTCTCCAGGTGAGATTCTCATCTAAAATAGTTCCAAGAAAATAAACTTCTTTTCATATATTTATGTCATTTAAAGTGACCAAATTACAACAGAAATCCCTCCTAACAAATGTTTTCATTAACACTGACTCAGATTTATTTAAAATCAGTTTGTTACGTTGACACCAACTACTGAATTCGTCAATAACTAAATTAATTTTCATTGATAATTCATTCGCGTTTTTTCCAGAAACCGTGATTGTAGTATCGTCAGCGTACATTGTTATGTGACAATCTAATATTGATTCAGGCAAGTCATTGATAAAAGTCAAGAATAACAATGGACCCAGAACAGATCCTTTTGGAACACCATTATATTTAACCACCAAACTACGGTTTTCCATGTACGATTCTATCCAACATAACACATTATTGGGAAAGCCCATTACTAGTAATTTTTTCAATAGAAATTTGGAAGAAACAGTATCGAACGCTTTTGAAGGGTCTCAAAAAAGTGAAAAAACCAGATTATTATTATCAACTTGTGCATAAATATAGTTCGATGCAGGTAAGATGCAGATTCAATTGATTTCAAATCTGTTTATATCTCTTCAGATAAAGGACGTATGAAGTTGAAACTTTCACCCAGAAACATTGTCAATCACATTCAAACAAACATTCCCTATAAGAACATAGGCTTTCACAGCGGAAATCACGATTAGAGAGAACAAAATTCGGGTTAGTAGGCCGTGATCGAATGAAACCTGAAGTACCGAACGTTTCATCTGCTACCGTGGCAGACATCATCAGTGGTTGACTGCGAAAACGAAAGTTATATCTCGAATAAATTGATGGATGTAGCCGTTATTATGTGGTAGGAGATCATGATGAAAAGAGAAATTAAAATTTCTATGTTTTTTACCACTTTTATTTGTAACTAACGTTACTGCACTCTCGTCCTATATGGACATTTTCAAACTTAAACAATAAACTAACTAAAGAGTTTATTGTTTAAGTTTGAAAATGTCCATAAACTAACTAAAGAGTTTATTGTTTAAGTTTAAAAAAGTCCATATAGGACGAAACTGCAGTAACGTTAGTTACAAATAAAAGTGGTAAAAAACATAGAAATTTACATTTCTCTTTTCATTATATTTCGAACTCTCAGCGATCGTTCGTTGCTGATATCACTGCTGATATCCCTGCTTGCCTCTTCTCTCGATGCCACAGAAAATAAAATGGTCAAATGATAACAAACAAGCAAAGCATGATGGGTAAGAGGTATTGTGTGGATCCTATGGTTACTAGATTATCACTCCTTGATTTTTTGTGGAGATATCTAAAATATAAACAGAACATATCCAGCGTTTCAGAAGATTTGGATCCAGGAACTGTCGACAAGTATATGTCGTCGAATATTTTTATAAATGTATCTGAATTTGCGGGAACGCAAGATTCTGAAGAAATATTCAAATAAGCAAGCAGTTTTCGGATAGTTGAGTAAATTGAATTTTCAAACCGAATTTGAAATTTGAATGATACTATAAAAATAATTTTGATGGCTCAAATGCCATTCGAATATATTGAAGTATTGTCTATCCTCGCTTAGGGTGTGACGAGAGGAGTCACAAATACCGAAGAAGAGTATACCTATTCGGGTTGCGGTGGAGAGTCGAAAAAGTTTTAAACACTTCTGACCTTACCTAACCTAACCTATTCAATCAAAAGTCGACAGGCGAATGACTGCTGAGATTCTAAAATTCACAGCTCAGTTGAAGATAACAAAAATTTGCGCTGGTAGGCCATGGTCGAATAGAACCTGAAGTACCAAACTTTTCGTCTGCTTCTGGAGCGAATATCATCAGTGCGTTGACTGGGAGTCAGAGAGTATCTATAATTTCAGAGGGTGGTAGAGGTGATAATGGGCAGGGAGGAGATGGCGAGGTGTCCATGCAAATGCTCACTCTTAATTGGTCCAAACTTTTGCTGGATCGTTCTGATTGCTCCACACTGTTTCTGATTGATCCACGTTGTTGATAGGTGTGCTACTGGTGGGATGTCGATCATATATGTAGTCTATTCCATTTTTTGTCTTCTTGAGTTAGGGAAGCTATATATTAGGCTGTAGACGACCCCTCCCGATATAGAAGGCCCCGACACTCTGTCGAATGAGGCCCTCATGTCCCCCGTTAATAGATGAATATATGTTTCATCCCCACACCCCAGCCAGGTAGGGGTACCCCGTGAAGGGCGGTACTGATATCCGCCAACATCCCCTCAGTCATGAACCCATTTGTCCTTCTTCGACAAAAATCAGCTAGAAGGGTAAAGGAGCTGGGCTCCAACCTGAATGAACTGAAGACACTTGGTCGGTTGTCTTCTTGAGTACCGGACACTACCTTCAAGTACGCAAACAAGTAATGAAGTACAGAAATGGACTAGAATACACCTCCAATCGATTTCTCGCCAGTAGTATACCTGTCAATATCGTGGACCAATCAGAACAACCTAATGACACTGCGAACCAATCAGGAGGAAACATTTGTATAGATACCACACCGTCGCCCTACTACCCTCTGAAATTAAAGATGAAAATGAAAATGTAGCTCGTCAGTCAGTCGTTCCTGACGTATCGAAATATAATTCTCGTCCGTGCAGTCAACGCACATACCACTGATGATATTTGCTGCAGTAGTAGACGAAACGTGTATTACTTCAGGTTTCATTCGACCACCTTCTACCAGCTAGGATTCTCTTCAACTCAACCTATAAATTATTCATTCGAGTGGAAATTTTTGATGAACATTTCGAAACAATATCGAAACAATATCCACAGTGGCATAGAGACCCGAATAGTTGAGTGTGAATTTTTGAATTTTTGAAAGATGGAAAGATGGCTTGATATCGATGATGTTCTCAGGAGGCATAAGACCGTGAAAGCCTATGTTCTCATATTAACAGCTTGGTTCCCCACTCATGCATTGTTGGAAGTTAATTTACAACCACTACAGGTCCTGTTTCCACTGTTTTTTTTTGAAAGACACTATAACAGGGCTCCTGTTTTCTCAAACAAAAATATGATAGGAAACATCACCGATTGTTGGTACGAAAGAAACAAATAAGATTTTTCATTATTTATACATTTTCTACTAATTATTTTTAAAATTTTCGATTTTTGAGTGATGCAAAGGAGATAAGGACCAGAATTTAAACAATGGAATACCAATAGATATGTTTGTAAAAAAATGTACGCAATCAATAATAAGTCTATAAATGATTCAAGGTAGACTTAGATTTCTGGTTAATGTGTGAGAAATCGAATTTTCCACTCAAATTCGAAAATCTATACTCTACAATAGACTGTAGACATACACTTTTATCACTTTCCATCGGCACAAATTTCATCAGAACATTACAATGTGTTGGTATGATTCAAACAATAATGTTTTTTCTCCAGAGAAATTCATGAAGAATTATCTAGGCTAATTTATTATTTATATTAAAAACGACTTCAAATGAATTTTACAAAGCAATCTACTTGATACTCCGTAGTTGCTCAATATTTTTTTTCATTTCTATTACCGTTTGATGTATAACATGCTAATAATTGGTAATAATAAGCTTATTATTACTATTATTTTATTATTACTCCACTTGTCTTGATCGTGCTAGCGATTCTCTCGACCGCACTCCAAATATTCGTCATTTATAAGCAAACTTTTGATAATCTCGTTTACATTATTTTAATTTTCGTAAGGATCTCTTACTTCATTGAATATAAAATGCAACCTATGTTTCTCGCTTATAATATTGTTCTCTACTCACTGATGACTTTTTAAATCGGATAACAAATTTTCTGTCTATAATATAATTTGGATTAGATAAGTAAAACTAATTCACTAATTGACTAATTTCAATACCGATCGGTATGTTCTTGAGACATTTGGTATTTTTTAGTGTCTTGTTCAACCAGACATTACTATCAACTAATCGCTTGTAGACGAGATCAGGTAACAGGTTAGATTTCGTTCCAGTAAAAATTTCACTATCAGACTTTTTATTCTTGATAGATTTGTAATGAAAGACACATTTCTTTTTGTTCCACAAAATTTCACCAAAATAATAAAATGCTTCAATGAATTAATGTAACGTGCAATGAAGGTAATGCATTGATGTTTATTGTGATAAAAAAAGTGCAGTTTGCCGTCCACAGACATTATATAGTTAGTACAGATTACCTTAAATAGTTAGTACAGTTTACCTTCAAATTCTTGTAACAGGAAAAACGAATTGTAACACACTATTCAACACACAAATATTTCACTTTGAAACATAGTGTTAATAAAATATTAACTGACACGACATCTCACACATTTTGAGATGATATAAGTATCCAGTTCCTCTAATTAATGGAGAATTTTCTTATCTCTGCTCTGTCATAAATTTATTAATTTATCAGTACTGACAGTTGTGTGCGATATACTTCCAATGAATTTATGGAAACCAACAATTACTGGGCAAGAAAATATTGGCCAATTCTATCAATGTTATTTTTTCGCATCACACTGTATCTCTGATTTCTATATGGTTCTATTGGTCCTATGTCATACTGCAATCTCAGTCATAAATATATTTATTTGATATTTATGTGATGTTCATCATCACAAGAATGTATGTCTCGCGATTATCAGAAAACATTAAAAACTATTTTCAGATACATCTAACGTGGTGTTTTTCACGGATACATATTGCCTCCAAAAGTATTCCTATTCTACATCAACGACCTATTGAAAAATACCAAAAATTCGATATTTTGCTTTGCTGACGACAGAAAACTTGTCATTTGTCACTTTTCTTCATCAGATGCTCGAACTCCAGTTGTATATTTTTTTAAGGACAAAACACAAGCACTACAGGAAAATCCTTAAAACACTCTGAGTGGTGCCTGTGCGAAAGTAGCGATTTACGTTGGATTTGAATCGCTGGAGAATAAATTCATTTGGGAAAACGTTCTCTGGAAGTTTACTCCACATAAAGGCAGTTCTCCAAATAGAAGAGTTCATTGACAGTGAAGTTCGAGGTGTACTGAGTTGAACCTCAAAGCGATGAGCAGCAACAGTCCGTCGCGTATTTCTGATATGTACCGCTCTTGGTGGAATCAAATGTGCCAAGTCACTTGAACATCTCATATGACAGTAGCTATGAAAGATAGACAAATCTATAACCTTTCTTCTATGCTCCAGACTGTCAAGGCTACAAGTAATGTTTGTAATCTAGCAGCTTCAGGGGAGGGTGTCCGTACATGTGAACAATACTCAATAAAAAGTCTGATCTGAGCATTATAAAGAATCAAATTTGCTGAGGTGTGTAGAGTTTTCAAGTTTGGATCAGTGTTCCAAGCTTTTGAAAAGCAGCCTTTGCAATTCTAGCGACATGATTGTTTTAAGACATATTGGTGCACATCTTCGTAGGCAAGTAGGCAAGAAATGTTTATATCATTCGAGATCTGAAGAAATTTTTGACCTAGAGAGGTGAAACATCTCGAAAATTGGGTGACCCACGGATCGTCACGTGTAATGGAAAGTGGATCCTCTACAAGAGGAGATGTTCAGGACAGTAATTGGACACCGATGAGCCACCTAGGCACTTCCCAAAAGTGAAAATCTTACAAAAAAGACCATGGTTACTGTATAGTGGTCAGTGGCTTGTGTGATTCACTATACATTGTGGGGAAACCGACGGAATGTATCAAAAATGGCGTCAGCAGCGGCAGGCACTGGTCAATAGAAGCGGTCCAATCCTGCTCCAAGACAACGCCCGACCCCCCGTCTTCCTAAAATCAGATGAATTGAGCGTCGAAGTTCTGCCACACCCACCATACTCTCCAGATCTTTTGCCAACCGACCAAGCAGTTCCATAACTTTTTCACCAGAAGAACCCTCGCAAATCAGGATAAGGCAAAAATGGCCTTCGTCGACTCCATCAAATTCCGAGTACACAATTTTAATGCTGACGAAATTAATCGACTCAGGCTACGTTGGTGAAAGTGCACTGAATCAAATGGCACTTATTTCGATTGAATTGAATACGTATTCACTGAGATATTACAGTTTGAAGTAGATTCATAAAAATGGACAAAACATTTGAAACAACCTTATACTATAAGTATTCAAACTGCTTTTTAAGTTGATTAGCAATGTGAATAAAAACGACTGTGATCGAAATATTCTGATGGTATTTCAATTAGTTCGCCATATTTCGCTGAAATTGTCTTAATCAAAGATATTTAACGTTACTTACCTTTCCTGACCTTTCCCAGCGGATATCGGGAGGAGGTGTTGCACTGAACTGGCATTCAAGGGTCGCCGAATCTCCATCACAACAACGGATATCACTGAGATCCTTTAAAATTGTTGGAACTGTTTGTATTTCTCTGAAATTGTAATGGCATCTTGTTAAAAACGTTTTGTGTCGCATTTTATATCAAAGCGAGAATAAAGTTGTTGTACAAATCGATTTTATTATTACTGTAAAGTATATTCAATGCTTTAGGTTCA
The DNA here is from genome assembly GCF_025532065.1 of Leptinotarsa decemlineata. Taxonomy (NCBI): domain Eukaryota; kingdom Metazoa; phylum Arthropoda; class Insecta; order Coleoptera; family Chrysomelidae; genus Leptinotarsa; species Leptinotarsa decemlineata. The sequence continues at coordinate 6,502,451 of NW_027412593.1, forward strand.
GCCTTATTCGGCCGAGGACTACAGGAGTATGTCCAAACTATTGGTAAGGGAAAAAATTCAACATAACACGTATACCTTACCTGAAGACAAGCAAATCAGAGCCCTCTTCAGAGGAGTCTCGGAACATCTGGAGAACGTTGACATCGAGGACGCCTTGGTTGAAAAAGGTTTCCAACCATCATCCGTCACCAGGATGATGCAAGAAAATGGACCGCTCCCCCTGGTTTTGGTTCAAGTGAACCAAAATCAGAAGCATATTTATGACATCCGGGATCTCCTTAACGTTAAAGTTAAGGTTGAGCCCTAGTACCAAAAAACATTGGTAGGGCAGTGTCACCGATGTCAGCGGTTCGGGCATAGCCAACGGAACTGCCTAGCTTTTCCCATTTGCGTCAAATGCGCCGGCAGACACCTTTCAGGTGAGTGCAAGAAGCCACGAGCAGATCCGGCCAAGTGCAATAATTGCAAGGCTGTGTATACTGCAAACCGCGGTTGTCCTGAGTTCCCCAGGGTTCGCAGGAGGATCAAAGTAGCTTCAAATGCTCTCCGAAGTGCACCCACACCTGGAAAGCATCCTGCCGGAGCATCTGGCACACGCCCGGGAATGAGCTACGCAGGAGCGGCCAAGAGCGGTAACACCTACGCCAGGCCGACCGAGGCGCCCAGTAGTCCCCACCCGTCGAAGGTTAGTGACATCTGTTCCGGTCTGGTCTAGATGAAGAAACTCTTCGTTCAGTTCCCCGTACTCGAAAAGATGTTTACGGTGAACACCAACGTGCTAACTGATATCTGTTAATGGCTAGACAACCAACAATGCCTAATTCTCTCAAGGTTGTATTTTGGAATGCCAACAGTATTTGAAACAAGAAATTAGATTTTGAGAATTTTCTAATACAACAAAACATCGATGTTGCACTAGTGCAGGAAACACACCTGCACAATGAACCTTTTGGTATTCCAAACTACCGTTTTTACCAAAGAGAACGCGTTGGACGTGCTGGAGAAGGAGTTGGCATTTTTGTCAAACGTAATCTTCCTCACGTACAATTCGGCATTGACTCGGATCAGTTACATGGCACGGAAGCCGTGGGCGTTGAGCTCCAACTGAGAAGAGGTCGTCATAGACTAATCTCAGTTTACAATCCTCCGCGGAATCGTCTACTTCCAGAATCACTGGATGAACTGCTGATGTCGACAAATACCCCCACAATTGCTGCTGGTGACTTCAACGCCAAGCACAATCTGCGGAGCAGACTCACCAATGCGAACGGCCGAGCGCTCCATGCGCATGCTGACAGGCATATGAGTATCGAGTGATGGGTCCAGATTAGCCCACGTTCTACCGTGGGGATTTAAGGCCTGACGTGCTTGATATCGCACTGCTCAGGAACGTCTCCATGTCCTGCGAAGTGTACACTTTGTCGGAACTTGACTCAGATCATAATCCAGTCATCCTGATGCTGGGTGATGATCTCCCTCCCCAGGATTATCGCATTAGGTCATTCACGAAATGGGAAGCCTTCAAGGCTCACCTAGTGGAGACACGTACAGACCGTGAGGCGCTTCAAACTCGCAACGGTTTCGACGCGGCAGTGGCACATTTCGAATTGTCTGTGAACAACGCTTTCCGCGCAGCCACAACCAGGATAGAGTGTCCTCTGCGGAGCTACAATGAGTTTCCTCCCAGGATAAAGAACCTTATCCGGGAGAGAAATCGACTCAGACGAGTTTATCAGCGGACTCTCTACCCTGGAGACAAGGCTGCGGCTAGCAGGATGGCCAACCAGGTGTAACAGGCCATCACTGACTATAGAAACGAGAGGTGGAGCGAGTGTTTGGAATCGCTCGAACCTGGGGATGGCGAGCTCTGGCGAGTCATCCGCAGGCTCGAGAAGAGGAAAACCGCTCCCTTCCCTCTTCACGGACAGCGCCGCATCTGCTACTTCCCCGCCGAGAAGGCATTGGCCTTTGCAGACACAATGGAGAGTCAGTTTCAACTTGACGTTGATCCGGATGATGACATTGACCGTGATATCCGGCTGGAACACCGGGTTCGGCTCATCCTTAGGGAAAATGATGACGACGTGATCCGTCCAGCTTCAGAGGAAGAACTGAAGGGGTACATTAGGGCCTCCAAACCCAAGAAGACTCCGGGAATTGATTCAATCAACAACAGGTTGTTGAAGCAGCTCCCGGAGAACTTCATCAGATACCTGCTGGACATTATCAACAGCTCAATCACTCTCAGATACTTTTCTCGAAGATGGAAGCATGCCGTAGTTGTCATAATTCCGATTAGGCTGCTTTACTCAACGGCTAAGTTGGCTGAACGTGTTGTGCTGCAAAGGCTAACAGAAGAAGTTGAAGACCGAAATGTTCTGCCTGACGAATAATTTGGCTTCAGGAGGGCACACTCCACCGAGCTGCAAGCCCTGAGACTGATCGAAAATTCCATCTCAGAGCTGAACAACAGGAAGACAGTCTATCTCGTCCTCCTGGATATTTCGAAAGCCTTCGACCGAGACTGGCACAAAGGCCTGCTACAGAAAATGCTCGATTTCGATCTGCCTCGGGGTCTGGTCTGGCGGAATATGTCATTTCTGAGCTTTTACGTGAGCGACCTTCCGAGGTTCGATCACGTGAAGGTTTCCCTTTACGCCGATGATACGGCTCTCCTCGCTTCTTCCATGGGTCGGGCGTTAGCGGTCGTCTACATGCAACGCGCATTGGACGACCTCGAACGCTGGTACCTTGACTGGAAGATTCGAGAAAATCCAGAAAAAAGTCAGGCGATAGACTTGGGGAGACATAAAGTTTTTCCAGACACAAAGGTCACGATTTCAGGCAGGGAGATCGAATGGCAAACGCGAGTCAAGTACGTAGGTCTTTGGGTAGACCGCCAACTCACCTGGGCAAATCACATTGATTATATCAAGAGCAAAGTGCAGATGAGGATAGCTAAACTCTATCCTCTGGTCAATAGAAATTCAAAACTCAGTCTTGAAAATAAGATTTTAGTATATGTGCTTCCTAGTTTAATCTTCCTCTTGAAGATGATCACTTGGTGATCGAAACACGTGTCGAGGTGTTAAAAATAGCGATTTGGTGTTGGTAAAAAAAACTCCAGTAATATTCGAAAAATAACTCTATACAAAGATGTGTAGATCATGCAAAGAAGTAACTTTCACACAAACTAGAAGGAAAAATCCTCTTGAAACACCTATTTTCATATGAATATTGAATTACCCGAATGGAAAATACTTCCGGAACAAATACTTTTATATATACGCTGAATTATAAGAGAAACACTTTTCTCTATTCAGTTCGTATTTCAAACATTCCTAATGGGATCGAATCAGATCTCATTCACAGGATTCCTACACAATATAATAAATGAAAGAAGTGAAATTTCACATGGAACACTGTCATCGTACTGGTAGACATCCGATGTTTCGCCGTAAGACACTTGCCATATCGGCTAGTCAGTACCGAATACGGATAACATTATAAGAAAAAACACTCAATTCGTTTAAAAAATTACGACTTTTTGTCACGGCATGAGTTGAATCCACCCATGTCATCGATGACAGTAAGTAAATAACATTCTATCGCTTTTTTGTACAATTGTACAAGTCCCCCCTTTTCAACTTCTGAATGGGACGATAAATTAAGATCGGACAAAATTAACGTAAAATAGTATTATTTTATCACAGTGGTTTATTTTAGAAGATCGAATTGATCATAGTACAATCACTGTATGCCACTGTCAATATTTCAAATGTTTTTTGAGCACCTAATTCTATTTTTTACACAAAATTTGATGCAGATTCTCTGATCTATTTTTTTTCGATAGCAGTACGTTTTATATCGGTACGAGTGTACCAACATACGAGTGTAGAAAACATAAAATAAAGTTTTTCTAAGCATAGGTAATGCTAAAATGATAATTCTCAGATAATATTGAAGAAGTATTATCATAAAAAACACACAGAAAAGTAAACGAACTATCTCACATAGATCTTACTATCTATCGATAAATCTAATGATACACGTGCGGAAAGTCGATAACAAGAGTTCTTTCAACTGTAGTGGTATTTTATTCATACTTTTGGCAATGTGATAAGATAATGATATTCTGTAAAATTATGTGTGAATCATTAGAAGAGTAAGTAAACTTTTTTGTGGAATGGTCATATTATGTACATCATAGCGATATGATGTACATAATATTGTACAAGTAGAGAGGGTTCTGGTATTTTAAAGTTCTGTAAAAGCAGCAAGCAGAATGAGGGAAACTTCAATCGCTCATATTCAGCAACTATTTTAGTGCTTTTGAATTCATTTGATGTCAATGGAGTTTATACAAAGAGCATAGGGAACATCGCAGTAATTTATCCTGGAAAACACTTAAGAGTAACAAAGTGACATTTTGATTTTTTCAATCAAAAACAAAATGATTATTCACCACGGAAATTTGATATTCAGAAAAAATTTCTACCATTTTTTTGTTGAAGAAACTTGTACACCAGAAATGTTGCTGTCATTAGCTTTCCGTCTGATGTTTTCTCATTTAATGAACTAATTCGTAGGTATTACGATAAGTAACATAACATGAAATCTCATTTCTTCAGTGGTGTAGGTAGTATCTTTTTTTATTATTGAGTATTTTTACGGTATCAAAATTCTGAAACGTGATGATTCATTCATTTGTAACAAGCAGCTTGAACAAAATGGAAAACAAAATGACGGAAATATGGAAAGCGTAAGTTATGTAAATAGTGATTCACTTACCCTATTTTCTTCTTTCCCATAGCTTCGTTTGAAGTATTTGGATCTGCACAGAATTAAATAATATAAGTGGTGGACTTTTCTCATTTTAACATGTGAAAATATGATACATGATGCGAATCAATTGCAGGATTGAATCAACAAACTTTAGTGATTAAATACCTCAATGCAAAAAAACTTGAAGAATTTTGAGAACATAGTCCACATCGCTATGGAACACCCTATTATCTTTCCATAATTCTTTAATGCAACGGTATATTATGAGATATATTTCAATAGTTCGTTCATTTGTTTCCTTCATTTGTGGATGAACATGGACAGTTGGCTTCTAATATTGTTTTTGGTCATAATATATACAATTTGTCAACTGTAGGAATATACTCGATGCGCGTTGAAAGACGATGAGAGCGCTTAATAAATAAATAATCTAGCTGGCAAAACAGCATGTGACAAAAATGTGTATTGAAAATTAAATTTTTTTCTGAGCAGAAACATTGAGTTTGAACAGGATAAACGAGGTGAATGATTGTAAATGTTATTTATGGAATGAAAAGTGAATAGTGGTCATCCTATTGACTTAAAAAACGTTCAAGAACGTAGTGAAAATTCATCGGATATAGATCTGAATGTCATTAAAAGAATACATAATAAACGAAAGAAATCGAAGTTTGTGAAATATCCTCATTTTCCACTTCAACAAAAAAAAAGATACAGAATGGCAAAAGTCTTCTTCGACGATATGTCGAAGAGAAAAATCTCTTCCTGAGGAGAGTATTGAGAGAAAATGAATATAGATGGGGAAAAGAAATAATAGGAGATTACCTATGGAAAAGTATGTGATGGGATTGGCCGATACTTGATGAACATCTATAACAGACGTGTAGTAAAGACACGCCTGAAGAAGCTATTGTATAGCGAAACACGTGTTACGTTTTTGTTTAGTGAAAATCTCACAGCAAAGTGTTTCGTGAATACGTCATGGAGAAGTCATGAATCCAACATTTGAGGAGAAAATATTTTGAAGATACAAAGATATTGACCAATAATTTATATGGATAAAACTCATATTCCATTCATCCCACACACATGCACCGATTTTAAAAGGATAGAGACCGATCAAAGTGAACACAGGGTGAGAGGAAGTGGATTAATGCAAATCTGTCATCAGAAATTGAAATCTCATAAAACACAAAATTGACTTACTACCACAGTGAATTACGAAAATCACAAGAAGTTGTTTTTAAGTAATGTTAATTCTAAATCTTCCTGAAAAAAGACAATGCTCTTTAGCACAATGTGGAAATTGAAAAATGCATCAACGTATCCAAAAAAGAAGAAATGAAAGAGTGAATGAGACGACGCAATATTCAACTCACAGATGGTATACTCAAAGTCGATTCGTATTCTAAAATGAAAATCTACAAATTGAAATTCAAACTAGAAGGAATTGATAGGATGATAGAAAATCCTGGACACACAGTAATCAGTTTTAGTCATCTCCTGATGATGCTAACTGGTGAGCAAAACGAGCGTAGAGAGACAGGATTTTTGTTCTGGTAAGGGAAAAGTGTTTTCAATAGACACAGTAATCAGACCATTCTCTTCTTTCGCGTTTCAGGGTTTTTCTTAATTTCTGAAAGTTTTATTCATTATTTTCTAGTCGACTAAAATGAAAAATGTATTGCAATTCTTTCAATTCCTACATAACTCTTATGAAATTTCCAATACAAGAACATAGGTACATTGCTTTATACGAATTCGCCTAAATATAATTATAAAGATATTATTTTGACCCACTTAATCTATAATCATTAGACAGTACCTATTCAAGTTTTCCTTAATAGCAAGTATAACACCCAAGGTATTGTATATCTATTGAAGAAAATCTTAAAAGAAGTCATTAAAATATCTCTTGTGGAAATCCAACTTCCGCCCTCTGTTATTCTGAATTTGTCAGGTAAATAAATATAGATGATACTCTGATAATAACTACTTTTGTTATTTTGCCAATAACATAGCTATAAAATGAAAATATTCGAAAATCAGAGCTTTATATTCATTAGACTGCCTTATTTGTGAGCGCTAGTTTTCATACTAATGCGTAATCCATCAGGAAATGCGTAGTTTGTGAGAATTTTCAAATTTTTTTCGGTATTTGACAAAAAGTAACTTACAAAACTTCAAGCTTCATGAAAAATATCGCCCGAAAAAACTTCTAATAAATATATCCATAATGATAACCAATGAAGGACAATCGATAATGTTCCATTTCAATTACTTCAGCTACGTTGAAAGGACGTGAAAAAGTTCCATCCTTCCTGATGATATCATTCGTCAACATTGAATCATGAATGTGTGAAATGGAAACAGGTTTCTTCACCTCTCCATTCAAACTAAACGTAAATTCATACGAAAAACAAATTTTACACAAGAAACTCTAATGCACGTTGATCCGTTCAGTGAGACTTTCACAAAACTCGATATTTCCATTAGTCCAACGTGCCCTAAAACTGTAGTACAAATAGCTTCATCGTTAACAACTCCTGAACGGTTATACTTTCTATTATTAACAGATCCAGTTTCCATTAATTTGGTCAATAATTCCGAAACGTATTTGTGTCGTACATTTTTTCCTGGATAATTATCATTGAACATACGAGCAGCAGCTTTAGCACTATTTACATTCTAGTAGTACAAACTCACTATTTCAATCAATTCTCGAAGCGTATAAACCATTGCTTCTCAAGAATTCACAAAAACAGAAACACCAGTTATTGTAACTTCCTCTGGTAGGTAATCGTTATTGTAGAATGAGACAAATAAAAAATGGAGAGAATATCGAATTCAAACTTAACTAGGCAAAATGGGACTTTTTTGAAGTATACTTCACAAAAAAACCTATGAAACCAAGGAAAGAAATCGTTCGGAAGTTCATTCAGGGTGGCTTGTTTTTAACTCAAAAATTTTTAGCTTCCAAACTATGAGCTTCAGACCATAATGTATCCTACTTTGTTGAAATCTGTTCATCATGAAACATCTGATAATGCCAAACAATTGATGCATTGAAAAAAATGGTGACATGCTCTGGGGGATACGATAGGGAGAGTTAGATCAAACGTGAATATGTCAAAATATGCCCCCCTGTATACTATTGTTGAGGTAATATTTTATTTTTCCTGAAAATCATTGGTCCAAAAGTTATTCAGGGTGGCTCGTTTTCAACTCAAAAAATTTGTAGCTCCCGAACCATAAGCTTCAGACCATATGTTTTATTCTTGAAATCTACTCATAATGGAGCATCTGATAGTGCGAAACAATATAGGGTGATCCATTAAAAAAAATGGTGACATGCCTATGGTGCGATAGGGAAAGTAATATTAAATGTGAATATGTCAAAATGTGTCCCCCTGTACACTATGGTTGACGTGTTTTCTATTTTTCCTGCAAATTATTATACCAAAAGTTATTCAGGGTGGCTCGTTTTAAATGGAATGCACGGTATTTAGATTGAATATGGTGCTGATCATGTCTACTTTCACTGAGTTGAGGGAAACTGAATATATTCCAAAATGATCGACAAACTGACTCACCTCTAACTTTTATTTGAAGTGATATAATTGCCTTGGCATCTCCATGGCAATTTTTCGCGTACACCGTGTAGGTACCAGTGTAATCTATTTTGGCATTTGGTATTTCCAATCGGTATTCAGGCCCATCTTCGATTCGGTGAAAATGTGCAGCATCGCGATAATAATCAGGCTGGAAATGATAATTGATATCAGATAACACGACACTTCACTTCATCACAATAATACAATAGAATGAGGTTTTCACAGAAAATGAATATCAGTTTAAGTTTAAATTATGGTGTTTATCAGCATGTGTAAATATTTGCGATTATGCCGTCGAAAAACGTGGGCTATATAATAGTAAATAGTAGTAGTAATAATATTCCAGTATTTTCAGTTCTACCCTGATCAATTGCGTATCATCCGAAATAACGTTTCATCTACTCCCTAATTCACAAAAAAAATGTAGACTTCGTTTTGGAGGACACGTACTCCAAAAAACAATTTATCACTTTTATTAGAGTTATTGTCCCTTTTAACTATTCACTGTTGTTTCAATTAGTTAAAACTTTACGAGTGTTCGCATACCTTTCAGATTTGATAATATATCAAGGAAAACACGAATTTTCATGCTGGCTTCATATTCATGAACTCAAGTTTCAGTTCTTGAACTGAACTGAATGTTTTCCAATTCTGAAGGACGCAGATTGTAGCCTCCGAAACATCAAGATAAGTATCTAAATTATTGAAGACGACAAATTACTGATGAATAGAATACATTTCTTTGTGAAACATACTTTTAATTCTGTGAAACATACTTTTAATTCTAAATAATATATCATAAAACAATAGTCATTTCCTTCTACAGATATTCCCTTTGATAAAGTCTCAAAAATAGCCCTCAGAAAACCTTATTGTTTTTATCTTCGAAACAAACAGACGAAACCAATTCCAAAATTGACTTTCATATATTTTCGTCAACCACGCTTTCAATAAAAAATTTGCCAGGATTTATTTCTATGATTACAAGGAGAATCCCGCAAGAAAACAAATGAGTCATTCGGTTCAAGTTTCTCGACCTTCCAAGAATAATCTTACATCTTACCATTAAATTTATAGTACGCTATTCTTGTGCCAATGGGTTGTCTTTCTCGAGATATCACCTTTGAGTGGGTCTCGCGAGTAAACGGCCTTCAATAAATTTGCTATTATATAAGAAAGCGCAGGCAGTGGTGTGCTAGATTTTATATCCCAGGTAAGAGAAATAGAAAACTTTTTAATGAAGTAGAAACACGATAAAACGAACGCATTTCTGATTATATGAGCAAAATAAAGCAATAAAATCAGCATTATACGCAAAAAGGAAAAGTTTCAAGACAAAGGCCTATTCTTGATCTATATAAGTAGATCAAGGTTTATATCAGTGTATCAGTAAGTCTTATGAGTATTTGCTTTTGACATGCAAAGAAAACCCTCAAATAAATCTTTAGTAGTACCCTATTGAAGGAATATTCACTTTTATATCCAGTGACTCAAGAAATACAGGCAGAGATAAGACTAGTGTGATCTGCAGGGTAAATACAAGTATTTCAGTGAATCTTATGCACATCTGCTCTAGACCTGGAAAGAAAACCCTGGAATGAATCTTCAGTACTCCCGTGTCAAGGAAGTATTCACCTTTATCTTCAATGACTCAAAAAATTCAGGCAGAAATAGTCAAGTGCAAGCTGTTCTTGAGAATACATCTTTGAGACACCAAATTTACGGCAATGCAAGACTCATCATCTTCAATTTAATGAAACTGGGATAATGGGTTTAACCCCATTATCAAGTTAAACCCGAAACCGGTCGTATAAATAAAATTAACTCGTGGTAATTAGACAAAACTGTCTTTATTCATTTCATTAAAGTGATCATGATTTATCAGAAAATAAGCAAGTCATCAATCACATATATCTCATCATCTTCATCTTCACTTGAAAAATATGCTATACTATCGTCGTAAAATCCACGATCTCAACATGGTAGAAATTCAGATAATCTTCCCATGATCATAAACAATTGTTTTGGTGTTCACAGAACATTGTATTTTTTTTAAATCTCAACTATAACTGGAAATTTTGAAACGATCCAGCTTGAGATTGATTGATATTGACAAAATTACTTTCATTGAGGGAATGATTAGATCTTCCCAATGAAATTCTTGCACAGGCTACTAACTTCCTGAAAAATCGGTCAGTAACTGACCTCAACGTCGTTTATTGAAATGAAAATATCAGTAATGAACATCAACAATAATTTCTGTCTCTCACATCTCTCCCTGTCATAGATAAAAATATTTGAATTGAAAAGACAAAAATTGGATCATTTTTTTTCGTAAAAAGTATTTTAGCTTGCTACTTCTTCATTATCGAACAAAAATTGTGGTAAATCTTAAAGAAAAGAAAAAAAATTAATTTCATTTCGTGTTTATTGATGGAGACATTTTTTCCCAAAAAAGTTGAAAATAATTGGACCGGTGTGTCATTCTGGTACCTGAAAATCTGCGTAATAGACAGAAACCACGTAATATGACGAAAATCTGAATCCACGTCAGAGTCCAAACACGGAGTCTAAAGTTATTTGTTCATAGAGGCCATGCTTAAAATACATCCAATACAATACAATACATTTGAAATCTTCAAACATGTTATTGAATTTTCGATATATTAGGTTGTTTTGAAAGTTTTATCCGTTTCGATGTTATGTGTTTTCATTCTAATATGTCGTCTTATATACTTGTAATTTATGTGTTACTGTTTGTTATTCGTACTATTTTCTACCTTCCCGATCTTCCATTACACTTTCAATTTCTCGGAATTATGCAATAGAGGATCCAAGGTAGAAGAAAATCTCTCAAAGAGTGGGTAGATTGAGATTCAAACACTATGATGAGTGATTGTGGGGAGTTGTATAATTTCCAACGATAAAAAAACTACATTTCGGTTATTTTTCGGTGTGAAAATAGGACAACAAAATAAATCGCGCTCTAGCTCTCTATTTCAACGTTATTCAAACAAATAGCCAGGGGTAACCGATATCGTTTATATTAAGTAAGGAGTCCCCTTTAGGTATCGATACCAAAAGTTCACAAAAGTAAGTATATAATATATAGGAGGACAAGATATATGTAGTAGAAAAAAACTTTATTTAGTTTTAGCCAGAAAAACAGTATGAATAACGATACAGATCACTTGTGATAGTTATTGTTTTTCACCCTGGGTACAGCTTCGTAGGAGGATGTTGTCTTGTTGAGAGTGACCGTGTAGCAAGGTAGGCCTAGGCGTTTAAATGAAGCATCCAAAATTCTCGCTACGTAATCACTTCGACTGAATGTCCAAGTTGGGGAGTGATTGCGCTCCTGGGTGAACTTATTTTCCAATCAATGATCTAGGCTTGGGTGATGAATACTACCACGGGCTATCTTCAACTAGATATTCGACCCTTATCTTCAATGATAAGTAAAACCAGGCTGAACTGAACCCTTACGTAAAGGCAAATTGATGTAAAGTAGGATAGTTGATAAGCCCACGTAACGTAAAATAACAAGTAGCAAAAGTGAAAAAGGCCCTAAAAAGAACATATTCATGAAAAGTTTGACCGGGTTCACATAAATTTGAATGTAATACATGCAAAGGCTGATAAAACCTACCTCGATGATAATGATAATGTAGTAATTATTCAATGTGAATTTAGTAAACTTGTGCAATTCGGGAACAAATCTTCTAGAAATAGTCAGAGGACCTTCCTTTGACTAACTTTTCCGCAAAATTACAAGAGTTTCAAAGAAAAATCCGCAAACAAGCGACACACGTCTTTCCAATCTTTCTAGAACACCGAAAAAACGATCATTCACCTCAACTCTTCTTTTTTATTTAACTTTAACGTTGTTAACTTTTTTTCGAATATGAAGTCGTTAAGCGATTTTCGACCAACTTTTCTCGACGAATTCAAATTGAACCAAAGCGCTGCCGAAACAGTCGGAGAAATCATCCAGGCATTTAGCAATCATTTGGCAATGAACGCACTATTCGACGTTTGTTTGCGAAATTTCGTTCCAGAGATTTCAGTCTCGAAGATGAGTCCTGAAGTGGTCGACCTACAGTAATTCAAGACGGAGATTTGAGTACCCTGGTGTAGACTGACCCATCACAAACGGTGCCTGTCATGACGAAAGAACTGGGTGTTAGCTCCCATGCGGTTTTCGATGGTTTAAAACGTATGGGAGAGGTCAAAAAGCTCGATAAGGTGGTGCCCCATGATTTGAACGATCGACAGAAATTGTCACGTTTCGAACTCTGTTCTTCGCTTATTCGCAACTAAAACGATCCTTTTTTGGATCAGATCGACACGTGTGATGGAAAGGAGACGTACAGAACAGTGGTTACAGATCGATGAACCACTCAGGCACTTACTGAAAACGAAAATTCACTAAAAAGAGAATATGGTTACTGTATGGTGGTCAGCGGCTGGTCCACAAGGTCCAATCCTGCTCCACGACAACGCTCGTCGGCATATTTAAAAAATTATCGTTCTGAATTTGCAAAATACAAATTATTTCTGAAAGTAGGAACATTCAACTAATAGAATATTATGTTGATATTGGATATATCAGCTGTTGAAATTATTTGACATAAGCCTCAGCTCGATATAATTCAATAACAGGAACAGTGAAATGCGAAGTATGATGAATATAAATTCGTTGGTAATACTTGGTATAATTTTTTCACCCATACAATATTATTACTTTCGATTCGAAACAGAATCGGTTGTACGCCTATGAACTAACTTTCTGCAGAAATTGGCGCCAGAGTAGGAGATATGCTAAAGAAATAGTTTGTCAATATTCATTTGGATTTACTACACTGCTACCACAGTTGACAACAACAATAAAAAACAACTGATTGACTTATATTTCATTTGATATCGAGCAATGAAAAGTACCACAGGATTGGGAAATTGACGAAATTAAATAATTCATGATGTACAAATGATGGAGCCGATTGACTTAAAATGTCGATACCATTACAAGATCAATTTTCAACTTAATGCAGCCACAGGAATATACTTGATACGCCAAACCATAGTTGAACATATCAGAGATAAGCAGTAATTAATGGAGTAGCATTATGTCATCACCCGAAGACGATTGTGAATACTAACAATCGAAACGTCGTGAAGTAACTTGGCATGAACTTTTTTTATTTTCATTTCCTTTTTTTCGTTTAATTGTTCAATTTTTTTTGCATATATTTTATTGCATTGTAATTTGATTTCGGGGTTTTTTTTGCTTGATACTATTGTTTTTTTCAGCTATTAATTTCATTTTTCAATTGTATTGATTCTATCAGGGATTTCAAATCATTTAATGACATATTGGACAATGGAAGTCCGAACTAAGGAAATTCACCATTATGTATAGGTATTTCATATTCCGCTGAATATGGAGTAAATATTTTTCTTGTAATCACATGGAGGTAGTTATTTCGGAAGGATTTTTATTGAGTTTGTATCTGAAAGTAACTTTTATGCATCTACATACATTTCGAACTGAATTGCTTCCTTCCTTCATTAGAAAGTTTTCCCAAAATTTGTGTATAAAAATAGGAAGCCAAAAACTTTTTTTCACGAAAACCAATCTCTTCTGGAAAATTTTCCCGTTTCAATTTAAACAAAATTCCTATGACTGCGATTAAATCAAATGAGCAAATGAATGTCATTACGTAGGTACTGTCATCGATGACACGAGTACATTTACTTCATCCGTGACATAAAGTAGTAGCTTCATAAATGAAATGAGTATCTTATGTTTTGATATTAAGGTGCTGACGAGAACGATTCATTGTCGAACAATACCTCTTAAAAGTCAAATATGTTTTGCCATTTGAGCGCCAGTTTTCAACAAAGTACAGTTGAGATGGAAGGAATTTACAAGCTTGCAATGTTTTCACAGATGTCAGTTCAATAGTGAATACAGTGAATAACAGAGGTCCATCTCTGTATCTGTAGAGTAGGGAGGGTGATTGTGAGCCCACGCACTTAGGCCATATGTGACCCATTGTACATCTTCCCGAGGAGTTGTCCTCCTAGGTCATCGTCCATCCTGTCCTTTCCAGGAAGGTGGACAGGTCTCTGGGAGACATCTCCTTTATATCGGCAGATGTAGGCGAAGACTCGCCGAACACACACTCTCTTATTGACGATAACTCCGGGCACTCGCACAGGACATGCCTGACAGTATCATCTTCCTGTTCACACATCTTGAGGTGTTTCCACTAGCCCCATATTATGGAGGTGTTTCCTTAGTTGACAGTGGCCAGTCAGAAATCCTACTGTAAGGCGTAGATTTTCCTGGTCATCGCCAGATATTTCTTCGGTGCCAGCTTCCCAGGGTCGCCCAATGTGATCCTGACAAGATTACATTCTTTGATGTCATCCCATCTCTTCAAGTATTGAGCATGGGTGTAACTAACATTTCACTAGTTCCGCAATTGTCGAAGTCATCAGGCCGTGGGTGCCACTGGGTCCTAAAATTCTAAGTCCAGCCACTTTCTTGGCTTTGGCTAAATCTTGGTGGCACTCTAGTACTAGCCCTGAGGTAACACGCTGCCTGTTCAAGGCTAATAGTGCTTGTCTGCTATCAGTGCCGATTGTTATGTTTTTGCCAGAAATTTCTTTCTTGGTTATTTCTTTTGTGGCGATTGAGATACCAGCCAGTTCTGTTTGGACCACGCTGGTATTTCTTCCCATTCCCCACTTAATCCTTAGGCTTAGTGATTTGGAGAACACCCCACATCCTGAGCCTTCTTTGGTTTTTGAGCCGTCTGTATATCTGTATTGCTTATCTTATAGAACATCATGCAGAGACACCTTTAAAAGTAACGAAATTCTCACGGTTCCCTGTATTTATTTATTAAAACTTTTGACTCACATTTTCAAGAACTTAAGCAGCTTTAGAAGGCATTGCGATGTTCACATGTATGATACCAGAAACAAAAGAAATATCCTACCGAAGAAAATTTGTCACTCCATGCAAAAAAAAGCTCCAGTGACTACTGGAATTCGTCTATTCAACCTTCTGCCCCTCGAATTGAGAGAGAGCGGAAGTCCAAATATCTTCAAATGCAAATTGAAGAAAGTACTGGCCGAAGGATGCTTTTACTCCCTCCGTGAATTCGAACTTTTTTGTCGTAAGTGACTTTCAGTACTGACCTTCTCATATTTCTTCATATCTTGCTTTATTTTTGTGTGATTTTTCACAGGCGGTGAAGTATGCATCACTGAAATACCCGATTCAAATTCGGTTTTTGACTCGATGTTTCATAATTTTCAAGAATGTAATTTTTGTTTTTTAAACCATTATTTATGTATGTCATTTTATTTGTATATATTCATCAGACACAATTTAATTTGTGAACTTGGACTAATCCGATCTATTTCTTGTTAATAGGATATGGATGCAATAAATTTGAATTTGAATTTGATTTTGAATTTGAATTTGAATTTGAATTTGAATTTGAATTTGAATTTGAATTTGAATTTGAATTTGAATTTGAATTTGAATTTGAATTTGAATTTGAATTTGAATTTGAATTTGAATTTGAATTTGAATTTGAATTTGAATTTGAATTTGAATTTGAATTTGAATTTGAATTTGAATTTGAATTTGAATTTGAATTTGAATTTGAATTTGAATTTGAATTTGAATTTGAATTTGTAGCATCTGACTCTGTGTTCTGCTTAATTTGTATTTTGTACGGTTTATTAAACACAAACCTGGGTTCAATTGCATCACTTGTTGCCTGCAGCAGAGGTTGCGCAGTGAGTGCTTCCCGCCATAGGCCCGCCTCAATTGAAAGAACAGAGGTTTAAAGTTGAACCCTATTCGATGTCGAAAAATATGAAGTAGATGAAAGACCGTGGTAAAAAACAGTTCGAAAGGTATATAGAAGATAGATCATTAAGAGCAAATAACAAATGGATTCAAGTTTATTTAATAAATATAATTGAATTGTCCCGTTTATAAAAGCAATCTGATCTTATGATCAGCACTATCAGTAATAACTTGTGGCGGTTATCATCAGATGATTTCATCAGATGATGAACCCATATTGATGAGGTGAAATTAAGGAGAATTTATTTCTCATATAGTATAACATTATAGAAAGTAAAGCTTCATAGATTCAATGCTGAAGATAGATCATTGAGAGCAAATAACAAATGGATTCAAGTTTATTTAATAAATATAATTGAATTGTCCCGTTTATAAAAGCAATCTGATCTTATGATCAGCACTATCAGTAATAACTTGTGGCGGTTATCATCAGATGGTTTCATCAGATGATGAAACCATATTGATGAGGTGAAATTAAGGAGAATTTATTTCTCATATAGTATAACATTATAGAAAGTAAAGCTTCATAGATTCAATGCTGGATCTGAGGACTGAGATACCTTCTCAAAAATGATTCACTCCGGATAATAATACTTCTCAATTCTACTGAACTTCTCAAACAACTCCATTCTTCAATCATTGATAGTTATAGGAGCGACATTGCAGACTAATTCGAGAAAAAGCCCATTATACCAGCGTCAATAACGAGGCGCAATTATATTTACCGGTCGTTCAATTCAGTACACCCATATGTGTATTCAAAAAATCTTGACTCTCAGCATTATATAGCTTTCACTTATTCATTACTATCAGCCGTCGTAGATAAAGATCTCTGACATAAATGCAGAATCTAACAAAATTAATGTACACACTGGAACAGCTGTTACCTGACCTTTCAATTTTTCATGGAACTTTATTGCCGATCGATTATAAGATTATTTATACGTTATATTGTTGATATTGAATGTCTCGGTATATGCAAGAAATATGCAGGAAACATGAAGAAATAGTTTTTACGTTCGAATTGAAAATCATGTACAGTAATCAGCTGATATTTATTAGTACCTACGCTTCTTATGGGTCTATTGAATCTAATATAGAACTGTGAACAAAGCATTTTCATATGTGATGGAATCGGCCGATATTTGATGAAAATCCATAACGTTTTCAAGAAACACGTTATTGTGAGATTTTCACTAAACAGTAAAGACACGCCTGAATTAGCTATTGTACAGCGCAACACGTATTGCGTTTTTGTAAAACTATCTGGTGGAAATCTTACAATAAAGCGTTTCCAGAAATCATTTTATAATAATTTCTTCATAAGTAAGGATTGTAGAAAAATTACGAGTATAGGCGATGTCAATTTGAAAGTGTACCATATTTCAGCCAGTAAAGAACACTTTGAACCTATTTTCAAAAATTTTTTGAAAGCTGGTTTTCATATTCAAGAAACACTTCATTGTGAGTTTTATAAAAACACTACACGTGTTTCGCTATACAATACCTCCTTCAGACGTGGAGTATAGGCACGCCTGATGATGCTATTGTACACACGCTATTGCTATTGTGTCTCTACACCACACGCCTGAAGGAGCTATGGTATGGCTAAAATTGAAAGTATTATATTTTTAGGTATGATTACTTTTTAGAGAAGAAAGTCTTCGGCTTTCTTCTACTCCATCTTGATACGAAAAAATGTGGAAATCTTTCAAAAAAAGAATGGAAGGAAGCAATAAATTTTAAAAGAAGTAACCCTATATATAGATGAGTAGATCATGCAAAAAAGCAACTTTCCGACACGAAAGAAAAATAGTTTAGAAATTAATACTTTTATATGAATACTCAATCATACAAAAAAACACTTTTCCCTACTCAGTTTGTATTCCAAATATTCGTTATGGAATTGAATCAGATACCATTCATAGGATTCCTACACAATTTACTGAATGAACGAGTGGAATTTCACTTACATGGAACATTGTCATCCTCACTGGAAGACATCCAATTTAAGCGTAATCGAAATAATGAGTTCATTCCATTTGGTTTTTACACACTGTATATGTATATGATATGTTCTCTCACATATATTGCTCAGAAACTACTCTAGAGTTTCAGGCACTCGTGAGTATATTACCAACGTTTGGCTGACCTGTCACTTGTCGAATAAACGTCATTATCATTATTACTATCATTATTATTATTACCGTAGTATGCGCTGGTCAGGCGCAGTCAGTGCTTATTGGGTTCGAGAATCATGAACGCATTGAGACAAGAATGACAGCCTTCTGCATCTGTCCGGCTCAGATTTCTGCCTTAGTGCGGCAAGTCGGTATAAGTTTGAGATTCGGGAGTAGAGAGGACATCATTACACCAAGGACCATCAGAACCAACCATTTTGTAAGAGTGGTCTGGATAGTCTGCGTAGTTTGAAGAAAAAATATCGATATTTTATTCATTTTTCCTTCTCTTTTTAGGCGATATTCGTCTGGCCAGGAGCTGAAAACTCCACGACAAATATCTTGCTCTGGTGGTCGAGAAGGACTACATCAGGCTTATTGGCTTGTATAAGCCTGAGGGTGGGGAGCGAATAGTTCCAATAAATTTGGCACTTTTCTTTTCCCACAACGCTCCCTGGAGCGTAGGACCACACCGGTGTCTTGTCAGTACCGTAAAAGTGCCGTAGATAGTGATAAAACACTCTTAGGGCCGCATTATGTCGACGGATATAGGCCGAGACTGCATATGCTGGACATGCTGACAGCAAATGCATTAGAGTCTCGGACGCCTCACGCAACTGCGGCAGACTAAGGTGTTGAAGACATATTCTAGCATACCATGATAAATCCCTCAGTTTCCGATTCCAGCCACCTCGACCTGAGGAAAGCGAGATGCACATCTTCTCCATAGTATTCCGCATCGTCCTCTTTTGAGATGGACAATTGCATATTTTTCTATCCCGAATTCCATACCGATAGCATACGTGTAATCTTCCACCAACCTCAAGGACTAATGGAGATCCTTCTCTCCAGAGGCATATAGTTTAAGATCATCTATATGAAACAAATGGGTGACCTTGTGTCTCCGGTTTCCGGTGGTGCCACAGTTATACCCTCGAGTATTTCTGAGCGCAATGGATAATGGCAATTGTGAGATGCATTTTGTTTTTTATATTAGTGGGATAAATGTTTACCAAAACAATCAGCTACTGAGACGGGATCGGAAAATGTGGTAACATCTATTATAAGAGTTATACCGCTTTTATTTTTTTACTTTACTGTACCTTAAAAAAACGAAATTAAGTGAATGAGAAACACTGAACTATCACGTATACGAAAATTATTCGTAAGAGAACCTCAAAAACATGGCACATAGTTTTTCCTAATGAATGGATCCAGATAAAACAATTATGTTGTTTAGAAGTTTATATGTTCCGGGAATGAATAATTCAGGTAATTTTTTAATACTACTACATTCGTCACTATTATTAGGATATCTTTTTGAAAACACCAAAGATAATGTTGTGAAACATTCATCAACAAATGAGTCAAATAAGGAATTAAAGCGACACCCGAACACGTTAAATAAATAATCTAGACACATATCATGAATAAACTATCTGGAACATTCAGATTGCAATCTTGCTCCTTGAATGGAAGATGTATGAGAGTTTATTAAAGGAATTCAGAAGCTGACATCAGTAATTTCTCGCTTCATACTGCGAAACAGATTGCCATGTGATGGCTAATATACCATCATTTTATTGTTTTCAGAACGGAGAAGGTATCTGAGTTATCCATAAGTGAAATTTCAGTTGAAAAATATATGTGAACCTAAAAAAAAACAAAAAATTAGACTAAGAAATGAATCTAGAACAGTCTCTTAGTAGTATAGGAGATATTGCATATATATATATATATATATATATATATATATATATATATATATATATATATATATATATATATATTTCAAATAATGTCAGAAGAGGCAATTAATAGTATGTGTAATAAATAGAAATAATAAAATATATAAAAAAAAAGGTTTTCAGTATGAAATGGCAAAAGGCTATAAATTATTTATTTGAATTATAATACATATTTCATTTCAAACTTACATCCTGTTACATGAGGAATTAAACTTATAATAATTTCTTCAGTAGAAATCAAATGTCAGATGTGTCCGGTCTGCAGGTTCTTATACCTGACGTTTCGTCTGCTACTGCGGCAGATATTATCAATAGCGACGCGGCAACAGTCGAACCGACCCACCTTGCTGTGATGGCACTAGGTGTCGGATGACTGACTGCTCTTGTACCTGATTGGTCCAACCCTTCTTCAATTATTGGGAGAATCCTTGTGTTATGAATTGCCGGTATCCTTGTCTTGTTGATGTTTCAGCTCTCTTACTTATGGATATGAATACCAGTACTTCACGATACAAAGATTCTCCCACTGATTAAAAAAAGGTTCGGACCAATCATGTACAAGAACAGTCGGTCATCCGACACCTAGTTCCATTATAAGTAGAAACGCACCAGGTTCCTGTTAAATCCGCGCATCGCAGCAAGGTAGATCACTTCGTCCGTTGATGCATCGCTTTTGATAATACTACTGCCGCAGTACCAGAAGAAACGTCAGGTATAAAAACCTGCAGACCACAGCTAATGATTCCGGAAGCATTGAAAGATTTGTTAGACACCTGCCGTGAAAGCCTACACAATAGAAGAAGACTTCTCGAATAAGTTGAATGAGCTGCATTCTAAATATAAAACGTGTATTGGCCAATGTAACATGACATTATATAAAAATTTTCTGATGAATGGGTGCACAACTGAATCGGTGTGCCGGGTAACAAACTCTAGTTATGAAAAATTAAAAATGAAAATTTTCATGTTTTTTACCACTTTCATTTGTAACTAAAGTTACTGAAGTTTAGTCCCATAACGACCTATTACCATAAATACCTATTACCCCTTATATAACGCCACTTAGGTATTTAACTCAATTGAATACCTGAATTTTGTTAACCTATGACAATGTGGGTGGGCCGATTTGAAAACTGGTGAGTAAACTAGATCGTTTGATCACCTAGCAGGTTACACCCGCAATGCTTATGCTTATGAATTTCTAGACTCCAAGTAACTGAGTTTCCAACCTTTGCTTGCATAGTGCAAAATTTCCGTATCGTTCAGATTCGGGAACTTGAAGCTGCATTCCAAGGAATGGTTTGAAAACGTCGTATCATTTTAAATAACACGCTTTTATTAGCTTCACCTGTATGTATGTTTGTTAGTTTCTTTATTTGTTTGTGACTCTCACTCTCGGGATCTGTATTTGACAGAATTATCGACATTATTGCTTGATCTATTCGCGGGCATACGGCGCTGTACGTTACCTCCTTGATATATCGACATTATTGCTTGATCTATTCGCTGGCAGATGGCGCTGTACGTAACCTCCTTGATATAATTCGAACTCACTCAATACGCGTGCCTGCTGCCTTATTTGTAACCCTTTTTTGCGTGCCTGCTGCATTGGGCTCCGTAGCTGATTTTCAAGTTCTTTCTCCGGAATCGGAAAATATCAATGGTCATTTTTTGTAAACAATATACGGCTGATTGATCTCAAAGTTCAGATAAATTAAATATAGTTTAAAAAGAGTAAAAAACACGCTTTTATAGCATACGAAACTGAAAAATTAAAAATAAATATAGTTTAAAAAACTAATAAACACGCTTCCAAAGAACATCGAACTGAAAAGATAAAATTATTTTTTTTATAAGTTTAAAACAATAACGAACAAAAACTACTAGTATCATTGTGAAAAAAGCGTGGGCGCTTTATGCCATATTTTTTGTTTATCAAGCGCCCGTCGCTTTTTTCACAATAAAGGTATTTTTCGTTCTTTATTGTTTTCAACTTATTGAAAAAAATATTTTTAACTTTTTAGTTCGATGTCCTCTAAAAGCGTGTTTTTTAGTTTTTCAAACTGTATTCATTTAGTCTTAAGGACCTTTCATGTTCAGCATAACGTTTTGAGAAATTTTGACTACATTGCCCCACATAAACACTATTACACTCCGGACACTTGTGCTTATTAACTTCAGATTTTTCCATTCTGTCCACTTTATTTTTCGCATTAAAAAGAAATTAGATAACCTGGAATGTGGTCTGAATGCCACTTCCACATTGTTTTTTCTGAAAAATCTCGCAATTATCTCTGTTCTTTCACAAATTTCTTGATTCCTGATTGTTTTATCTGGGGTATATTAATCTGTAAGTGGATTTATGGATTTGTTTTCTAACTAACTTCTGAGGTGTGTCTGTCTATCTAGATGGTTAGCAGAGAATGCTCTGTGCAACATTGAATAGGCTGCTAATTTATGACTGTCGGGATGGAAAGAACCATTTGGGATTGTGATGTCTGAATAGCTCAGTTTTCTGAACTCTAATTTATTCTGATTGTGTGTAATGGTCAGGTCTAAATTCATGTGTTTCTCCATCTCTGTTTCGAGTGTGAACTGTATGTTTCTATTAAGATTATTCATGAATGTCATTATAGGGAGAAACTCTAGTAACTTTAGTTACAAATGAAAGTACTTGTGATGCACTGTTTGGAACCTTTGATGTAGTAATGAATATTACTCCAACCCAACCCCAAACCATCATTTTTAACACCGCGACACGTTTTTGAATCACCACGTGATCAGCATCTCCAAGAGGATGATAAAACTCCTATTCCTCTTGAGGATAATCAAGGTGTCAGAAATGACGGTTTGGTGTTAGGATAGAACTCCAGTGATAGTCACACATAAATGTGGTAAAAAACAGAAATTTTCATTTCTCATTTCTCTTGAAGATATCCCACCTCGTAGCGGCTACATCCATCAATTTATTGAAACTCCAATTGATCTATTTCATCAGGCAGATATAATGTATGCAGGGATTCAAAATTATATTGACATTGTGAATCGATTTCGGAATCAGTTTCAAGCTCTTGTTGAGATTATGTAAATATGAATAATGAATAAATTTTTAGCTTTGATTTGAACGTATCTGTAGTCAACTGCAATAGTTTGCGATTTCTATCATAAATCTTGTATTTTATTGCTTGGTGATAAAGTTCGTATATTCATTGCCAGTGTTGAAGTGACTAATATCAATTTTCCGCGCAACAAGCAATATATGGTGTCATTTATGTCATATTAGGCATTATACATTTATATGAATATGCTCTCATTATGACACTTTTCAAATATTTACTGAGAACTGCATAACTATGATATAAATAAAGATTCATAAATTCACTATCATGATACTTGAGACAAAGGGGAACATAATTGTATTAAATCATTTATTGTATCGAATTGAAATCGCCTACAATTCTCATTTCCGCACCTTCCTTTTTAGAAAAATATTCAAATTCAATAATAAGAAAACTGAAAATCGCACGTTGAAAGGTAAGATTGATAATTCCTTAGCTCACTCAAATTTCGGCTTCTCAGGCGAAGGGGCGGCAGCCGGTTAAGAAAAACAAAAAAAATTCGAAACTCACATCATCATGATATGTCGATTACTAGAACGTAGCTTAATGAGAAGAAATCGCTGAAAAAAGAATAAACAAATAAAACTTTTCATTTACTGAATTCCAATATTCATAACATTTGGAGTATTCATTCTGACTGTAATTCTGGCTAGAAAAAGTCGTCTCCCATTGTTCTTTTATGAAATAAATACTTTTTTAAAAAGACAAGTTTCCCTTTCGAGTATTTAACTTATCGAACACGCAAAATACTTCTAACTATTATGCCTCTCACCAACAACAAACTAAACAAGCTAAACAGCTAAAACTGTGAACATATGTTCGAGATGAGTGTAAAACATAAAAAAATCGCTAAGCGAATGTACAAAGTCTACGAAATATTTTTCTAATAATCCATCACGTCATTACATTTGAAAAACCTCACATTGATACGATCTCAATCTCAAACTTTCAATGGTAGCTCAATGTGGCACACTGTGTAGTATGTTTCATTCCTATGATTTTGAATGACGGATACGTCCTAACTATATTCTCTTTTAAAAATCCATAACACACCTAGGAACTGTTTCACCAAAAACGTTAAATCATTTCAATATCTTCAAAACATGGACAACATTGACATATTTTATAAAAAATGAAGACGATTCCAGGTAACACTCGAATAACCAATGAGCATTTTTGTGATGTCCGGATATTCCGGAATGTTGCCATAATGAGAAATATCGTTTCCATACAATTCGTTATGGAATATTCAATTATCAGACAAAGACCTATTACATTCCACAAAAACTGATCATAATTCGGTGTAGCAAAAAGCGGTCGACAATTCGCCGGAGTTGGTTGTTAAAGAATTTTCATTACGAAATTCATCGAATATAAATTCACCTTTACGAACATCACTTTTTGAAAATAATTTGACATCGACCGATTTCAGTCAATTACCTACAATTACTTCCCATTGTCGGCGTGACCGTGTTTTATTTTTCAGTCCAGTTTGATGACAGATTCAAAAACATCTTGATGAGTCGTCAGTTTTTCAGCCTGATTGACAACATATGTGAAAAATGTTGTAAAGAGGCATGTGTTTGAGAGGAGTATTGTATCCATTTTTGTTAAATGCTCAGGGGAGCATTCCAAGCAATTCCGTAGTTTTTGCTATCCCAGATTTCGAATGAATTCAGCTTGATTATTGACACTGCGTAAATTATTAGAACTCTTCACCTCAGTTCATCAATTTTTTATGACAAGTATTGTTGAATTCCACTACTAGAAAAGGAAAATGATTATACCGTTCACCATCAATCATATACAGTGCACGCATTATTTCCACGCATCATACCTTATTAGAGAAATGAATATAATAAAAAAAAATTGAATAGTAATTTCGGTTCATTATTCTCTCTTTAATGTATCCAATAAACTGGTTCAGGATTCCACACATACACATTGAAAAGGTTCAAATTACCGGAAACAAATAGCTACATTAATTTTTAGTTCACTATTGCAGTGAAAAGAGGTCATAATAATCGAGTAATTTTCTAATGTCATATACCATTCTAAAATTGTAAATATCAGGAAGAGTAAGGATGAGCAAAAAAAATAATATTTTTATTGACTTTTCTTTTCGAGTATTTTCATCTTTCATGATATTGAAAAAGTAGAAATTGTATTAGAAAATAATTTTTCAGATTGTAGAAGGTGAAAATAGCCAAAAAAAGTCGATAAGAACTTTGATTTCCTCCACAAAAAATGACTTTCTTTCAAAAAAATAGATACTCTTTAATAATATAAATAAATATTTTCCATGGACGGAACTCTCAGAACAACATTGCAAAGCCAGACTCCGACATCATCCATTTTTGCCTTTGCATCTACACTACACCACAAACAAGAAACTAGAAGATACTAGAGTCCAGAAGCTTTTTATCCATTTCAGGCACATGTGAAATTCAATTGTATTCAACATTTTTGATTTTATGGTACTAGCCAAACAAATTGGCTTGGTACGGGTAGCAAACCATGTACGAGGTCCGGCAATTGAATAACGAGACTGGTTACGAAAAAGAGTTTTATTATGAAAATTATTCTACATTCGTATGCTCCCCTTCAATATACTCCCCTCCTCTCGCCACACACCTTTCCATACGTTTTTTCCATTGATCAAAGCAGTGCTGAAAGTCAAAGTTGCCAAAACTGACAAATAGTAAGTCTGGTTGACAGTCTGACCCTTTTGAACTCATTCAGTCATCACGATACCGTTAATGTCGAAAAAAACAATCAACGTTGCCTTGAATTTTGATTTGGACATGCTTGCTCTTTCAGCCCTCACTGAAGCGCTTACACCACTCAAAAACAGACGTACGAAATAGAGAATTGTCCCATTGGCCTCTTGCAACAATATATAGCACTCAGTAGGGGTTTTTTCATTTTAACGATAAATTTGATATTGTAATGTTGCTCCTGTCTTTCGTTACACATGGTTTTCGGCACGAGAAAAAACGTTCGTTTCAAACCGCTACTGCACTAATACTATGATAGTAATGAAAACGTGAATAGAGGAGATTTCCAGATACCCAACGCACTACTCGTTTTTCCCCCACCCCTCTAGGACGCCCTCTAGGCGCACAGTCACGTTATTTAATAACCGGGCCCCGTATGCTTACATATTTTTCTGTCATAGTATCACATCCGCTCATTGCTAATAAAATAGTAATTCACATAACAAGTGCGGAAATTACTGTTTTTTGGACGAGTAGACAAAATTCTAGAATAAGCCGTAGGCGAGTCCTGGAAGTCTGCGAATCCAAAAAAACTGTTTTCGGACGTGTTGCGTACACTATGTTTTGGCAACCATCTAGAATAACAAATCAGTGAGACACTTTTTATATTTTTTTGTAAAACAAACTTTCGAACATTTGATTTCTTATTTGTATTAAATATTGAAACTCGAAGAGAAGATAGGTAATAAGAGAAACATTTCCAAATTCGAGCAATTGCTGATATTGAAGGCATTCAATTTGTTTGAAATGCTTGGTATATTTGAATGTCTTTTGTTGAAGTTGTATGATGTCGTTGGGCGATTTTCGGCCAATTTTTCTCCACAGATTCAAACTGAACCAAAGCGTTGGTGAAATAGCCCGAAAAATTGATCAAGCATTTATCAATGATAATGTTAATGAACTCACAATTCGACGTTGGTTTGCGAAATTTCGTTCCGAAGATTTTGGCCTCAAAGATGGGCCCCGAAGTACTCGATCTACAGTAATCCAGAACGAGGATTTGAGGATCTTGATGGATACTGCCATCACAAACGATATGTGGGATGGCGGAAAAGCTGGGCGTCAGCTCCTCTGCGGTTTTTGAAAAGTGGGTGGCCCCACGATTTGAACGATCGAGATAAATTTTCACGTCTCGAGGTCTATTCTTCTTCAATTTTGAACAATCAAAACGATCTTTTTTTGGATCGCATCCGTCAGGTGTGATGAAAAGTGGATCTCCATGACAACAGAAGACATTAGGGCAGCGGTAAGACACCGATAGGCTATTCAGGCACTTTCCAAATGCAAAAAAACATCATGGTTACTGTATGGTGGTTAGGGATTGCTGATCTCTAGTCATTGTTTCATGTCATCTCGATTTTTATCTCTTTATATGTTTTTGACAGTTGAATCTCATTCATTGCTTTCGGATATTTTATTCATAACTAGTTTTCATGTAAGGTGAAGTGAAGTGCGTAACGGAGGCAGGTGCGTTTATCGACTATATTTATTATTATATGAATCAAATTGCAGTTAGTCACATGTAGAAAGAGAGAAACGGATATAGATAGCTAAGTGAAATGTGAAGAAGCCGCCTGTTTAACCAACTGACAGATACAGGTGTCTGTTTGTGGTAAACAATCAAGTTATGGGAGCTGTTTGAGTTATTTTATTAATTGGACAATATTATGTTGAAGGCTGTACATTTTGGTAAGTACATGAGAATATAGTTTGAATTCTATTTTAGACTTGGAAATATTTAGTTTTTTTCATAAGTCTACTCAAAAATCATTTTGCCCCGTTGATATTACCATCTGGGGCTTGTGCAGACCAACGTGACAGGGAAATTGCATATCGATCTACTCTTGCCCCAGCTTCGTTTCTTGTTGAATTAATTTTGGTTTTACACTTACTTATTAATTTTGATAGGGACTTCATTTGGATTTTTTTATTATTAACTTTATTTCGAATTTTTGTGATTTATTAATGTTTTTATTCTAGGGTTGCCATGGTCCGCAATTATGTTAGAAAAACCAACAGGGGTGATTATTCGAGAGAATCGCTAGAATAAGCTTTTGGGGAGATCAAAGGCGGACGTATTAATGCTTATTAAGCTAGCAAGCAATATGGCATACCATTAAACATAATAATGGACCATATATTAAAAATCCTTTGGCAGAAACATCGCGATTTCAATCCAAGACGAAAAACGACTTGCTAAGGGTCTTCTGAAGTTGAAGAAATATGGATTTGGTTTGTCCAGAAAGAAAATAATTCAGCTTGTTGGGCAGTTCGTTCAGTCAAACAAGATAAAGACTCCTTTCGAAGACGGAACTCCCGGTGTTGGTTTCTTGGGTTCGCCAAAAGAAATAATTCTCCGATAAAAAAGCCACAAAGCGTGGAGGTAGCCCGCAAAAGAAATTGTGATCCAGTCATAATTGATACATATTTCACGTTGTCGAAAAATACAATCAGGGAGTTAAAGTTATAAAACGAACCTAGCAGAATCTGGAACATGGACGAAATTATTTTAATGTCAAAAATATTCGGGACCAATGGCAGTATAAGTACATACTTAGTTTATTTTGTTTTAGAGTTTTCTTCCTTACTGCATAACAGTTTATTTACGAGTACAAAAGAGCTTGCTTAAATATTCCACAGACGTTTCAATCAACCAAACCCTTGCTGAACATTTCACCAAAAGATGTCTGTATTCTTCAAAGAAAACAACTCCTAAACCAAGCAAGATAACAGAATGCGGCGAAAAGCAGTTGAATATAGATTTGTTATGAATTATGCTCTTACCCCGTTGAGGTTTAAATAAGGTTTCATTAAGCTTTTAACTGGAGTGTAGCTCTGTTTTGACGGGGGAGTGCGGATTATTGACATGTAGTGAAATTTTCTGTTATTATGTGAGTATAAAAGTAAAAACGGGAACAGTGATAACAAATTTTCCTAAACAATACTTACATAATGCTTTGTTCACCAGCGATTTAACGTATTCCTGTTAATTTATAGGTTTAAAGTCTACCTTTATAAAAAACCTGCACTTACCCCACTCCACCTTACTGTTTGATGATTTTGATGTTAATGAGTAGGTATAAAAGCCGCCCATAGTTCAATCATTGAGAAATATGATGTTATAAATTTCTCCGTTCTTTCACTACCTTGAAAAATATTTTTTTCATCATTATTGAAATGTCATTGTGATCATTTTGTTTCATTGTTAACATGTGACAATTTTCTTTCCTCCATAAAATATTTTCTTCTCCATGTAAGTATTTTATACTTCATCGTATAAACTATTGTTCTGTTGTTCTTCTTTTATTGCAGAATTTTAAATAATTAGCTAATGATGAATCTATATAGGTTCGAAACATGTACTGATTGATGGTTTTACCGTTCTAACATCTGATGGTGATATTCAATTTTAGAGACGACTTTGAGTTTTTATCCTTCGCGAATCCGAAGGTTTGATTATCTTGTAATCTTCAAAAGACTCTGGCAATGGCAAAAAACTATCACATGAAAATCAGTTCAAAACATTTGGAAAATTTGAATTGAAGGGGTTATATTTTTAGAAGTGATTAATTTTTGGGAAAAAAAATAAAATTTGGAAAATATTTTCAAAAAAGGTTTATCTCAGGTTACATTTATGAATACATTACTTGGTATCCGAGAAATTGGGCGATAAAACAATGAATCCACAACAAGCACTTTGTACAATCACGAGAATTGAAATACTCTTCTTGATGCTCGTTTCACCAAACAAGTTGTCGTCTTCAGGACATGAAGAGAACTAATTTCTAAACTGAAACTCTCTTTTCATATCTAACAGTGTATACCTTCAATGCATCTCTTGTTGGATACAAAAAAGTGTGTTTTAAAGTCAGAAATTAGTGTTTTTCATCTCCTGTAGACGCGCATCGAGAAGAGTTTTGTATTTTTGTTGGTTGGGAGAAGTATTTTATACATACCATTTCGAGATCACATTTCCCCTCAGAAAAAGCTATCAGTCACTCATCATGATTGATGTAATAACTATTTCAAAATTATAACAGTTGGCTCGCGGCAATTTTTAACCTTTACTTTCATTATTTAGGTCAGTGTATACGAAATCTCTAGAATGATTCATTGAATAATTCACAGTTGATAATCGGATAGATATGGAACAAACTTTATCAGTCGAAGATTACGATTGAGATAATGAGACTGGAGCAACGGACGGATCATGAATAGATATTCGATGGAATCAGCCGATACTTGATGGTAATTCAAAACATATTCAAGAAACACTTCATTGTGTGAAGTAAAAATCTCACACTACTCATGATCCTTCCGTTGCTCCAGTTCATTAAATCGTAAGCATTCACTCCAAAACTATATAGTAAAAATTTAATTACATAGTTTTATAAAAACGCAACAAGTGTTTCGCTATACAATAGCGTCTTCAGTCGTATATATATATATATATATATATATATGTTAACTCGAAGATTCTCACGGATAAAGTATGATGAGCTGTTTTCTCGGGTTTCGCTCCGTGTTCTGTGTATTTTCTCCCCATCAGGATTATTTTCACAACGTTTCGGCAAAGTCTCATTTGCCATCTTCTGGTGATGTCTGGTTTTTTCAACTAGACTAGTCTAGTTATTTCTATTAAGTACTTTTCTTGGTTTCTCACATTTTCTCTTCAATCGAGGACCGCCTGCCCGGTACTGACGATGTCCAGTAGGCTGAAACAGGTGTCTACCGGTGGCTCTTAGATTGAAATCAATATGGGAGTGATCAAAATGGTACTTATTTATATATCAAATCAAACTCTGCTTTACTTTGCCAAGCTTTAGCTTCTAATGGGAAGCTTCTTCAGGGCAGTAAAAAATGAGTGAAAAACAATAAATTGAAGATATAAATTTACGTGAAAGTTAACGTGTATACGATTTTTTTGTAGGTTTTTTACCATACATTTCTCCAGTCGCTAAGATTATCCACTTTATATATATATATATATATATATATATATATATATATATATATATATATATATATATATATATATATATAGCCAAAATTAATGTTAAATGTGTCCCTGTAATGTAATGAATGAAATGACTTGCGTTCATGTATCAGTTTCCACATTTGAAAAAGTATTCAGTAACGGATAGTTATTCGAATCTATTTGGTCATTCAGTAAATTACCCAAACTCTCACACCTATTCATTTCTAAACATTCTAAAAGATTGAGTTTCAAACTTTTCTCTTCTAAATATAACATGACTGAACTCATGTCATCTCGTTGAAAGGTAGTTTGCAAATGTGGAATCCTCAATTCTTCAGTTGAAAGTTCTTCCTGTTTGGCCAATATAAAGTTTTGGGTGAGAGCCACAAGTGAACCTATATAGGTACCCCTGATCTATCCCACACTGACGTTTTGCCTTTATTGTTTTAATAAATTCACTTAATCTATTATTCGATCTGTGAGTCACGTCCAAGCATTTTTTTTTTCAAAAAACGACAATGTATGACATTGTTTGCATTAATTTTCGTAATAGTCAAGTTAAGGTAATTCATTTGATTATTTACCCTCCTTTCAGTGGTGAAATTTATCGACGCGACGGGTGAATGGAATTGACAAATTAGACAAACTTACCTAATTGCCTAGCTGTACCAGTAAACAGACTGAGATAACATCTACTTATTTGTACCAGTACAAGAAACTGTTGACTGAGTATTATGGATTTCTCTCTCTAGGTTATCCATGAAAATTCCAGCCAGCAAAGGACTCAATAGATACCCATTAGTCCATCGCTTCATGAATAACACTTTTTGTCGAATTGGTAATCATTTTAAGACAGACATTGGGTAAGTGAACCTACAATTTTCTGTTTTATTAGTGGACTAGCGACCCGCCCTGGCTTCGCACGGGTGCAATGCTGATACTGAACGCTCCTTTTCCCCGCGGCTGACGTCCCAGTTGGAATATTCGGAAATACTTATTACATATCTTCAACATAAAACGAACGTACATACAAAGTTTCAACCTCCGAAAATATAGCGGTACGGAGATACAGTGATGAAAAAGTAAATTTGTTTAATGAACGTCTCTTTCCCCCCGCGGGTGGCACCCCCGTTGTAATATTAAAAAATCCTTTTTTATTTCACATCCAGAACATTAAACGAACCTAAAACAAAATTTCAGCCTCCGAAAATATAGCCGCACGGAGAAACAGTGATGAAAAGGTAAGTTTCATATGTAAACGCTCCCTATTTACCCCCACGGGGGGAGCCCCAGTTTTAATATTTGAGAACCCTTCCTTTTTTCGCATGTAAGGCCTCAGAGGCATTTATATACCAAATTTCAGTGAGTGGCTTTCGCATTCATAAGTATAGATTAACATTTTTTTTTCTAAGAAACGCTCAACCAGATCAATTGTTTTAATTGGCGAATTACTGGGTAATAACTTTTGAACATCAAACGATATTTTTTAGTGTTTTCAGGATGAATTACGTTTTTGATATCATTCACTAATCGGTGAGTATTATAAAAATTATTATGATAAACATTGTGAAATTATAAAAAACCGATAAAAATAAAAACAACAATAAAAATTATTTGGCGCTCCGGGGCGACTTCATTGATTCCAGTGGCGCATTTGCTTTTTCAGCTGCTGGAAAAGCCGGAAAAATCTACAGCACCACATCATCTGAAGATCTTGATCTGCCAATGTCTCTCTCTCATGAAACAAAATGTAGGGTGTCTCCAGAGGCTCCAATAGATTCAATACATTGCCGGAACACTTCGTGACACGACTATCGTCAAACTTAAACCAGTCCATTTCGTCTTTGACCAAGGCGTAATAGTCACCAAATTCTGCAATAACTGCATGAATATTATAATAGTGGTCTGCTAGATTGAAATGTTCATCCAAAATGAACCGTTTTCGAGTTATTCGAGTTTTTTTAGAAAAAGTGAGAGATGCATACGTCATCGACAGATCGAACATACGTCATTTTTATGTAAATCAACATTTTAAAAAATATGCAGATAGTGAATCGTAATGATTGAAGGTTGAATGGATCACACATCATTTTGACGTCCACTGAATAAACCACAGGGTGCGCAAAAACTAGGATCCAATAAGTGAATAAGAGAAATTAAAAATCTCAACTTTTTTCAAATGGGAACCCCCATTATTTTTCCTCAAGGTTCAATTCTATTATGAAAATAAGCCCTAGTTATGATACACTTCCCTATACCCAAAACTTATAATTTGGAAGATATTCCATTGTTTACATACTTTCCCAAAATGTTGATATTTCTAGTAGGCTGCTGACCATCTTGCAACACAATGTTTGGTGTCAAATGAAATAAAGTGGTTTATTGTTAGATTCTTGCTCTTAGAAGGTACAATATGGCTCGTGCTGGTTATAATAATGACGATTTCTTTAGCTTATTGGTGATTTATGGCGAATGCAATATGGTATTAACAAGAACATGTGATGCTCCAAGGTATCCAGAAAAACCGAAACCATCTCCAGATATCATTAAAAGATTAATCTTCAATCTTACGAACTCTGAATCATTCGAAAGGAAAATTATCAAAACTAAAACGGTGGTTGACAATGAAGATAATGCGATGATTACAATGCTTGGATACTTCACTGCTTTTCCAGAAGCATCTTTGAAAGATGCGGCACGAGATTTCGGATTGAATAAAATATTCATGTAGAGAATATTAGCAAAACATAAATGGCATCCGTATTCTCATACTTTAGTCCATGACCTGAAGCTATCCAATTATGAGAGAAGAATTAACTTTGCGGAGTTCGTGATTATGAAAAATCAAGAAAACGACCAATTTTT
Organism: Leptinotarsa decemlineata; assembly: GCF_025532065.1. Classification (NCBI taxonomy): domain Eukaryota; kingdom Metazoa; phylum Arthropoda; class Insecta; order Coleoptera; family Chrysomelidae; genus Leptinotarsa; species Leptinotarsa decemlineata. The sequence goes on from NW_027412593.1 coordinate 6,536,408, forward strand.
AAGGAATATTATATGGAGCGACGAAGCGAAATTTACCAAAAATAGGATATTCAACAAGCGGAGTTCTCACTACTTTAGCGATACAAACCCGCATTCAGTTCGGGAACGTCAATTTCAAGACCGTTGGAATTTCAATATTTACTGCGCTGTTAAAGACGACGACGATAGTGATGCTTCACTTCTATGACGAAAATTAAAATGGTTAGTTGAAAAGAATCGGAATTATATTGTTTCAATGATTTAAAAAAAATTAAAATACATCACTCAAGAAAATGACACCAAGGTAGCTATGTATTAAACATTCATAGCATCTAGAAAATACATAACAGACCAACAGGTCGGTTTGGAACCTACGGTCCTTAATTATGGCCACCGCGATCGCCTCATTCAACGTCAATGGATTTTTTATTTGGGGTTATATAAAAAACGAGGTACATTTTAACACGCCAAAAACAAAAGAAGATTTTCAGCAGAGAGTTCGTACTGCTTTCAACTCTATTCCACCGCACATGATAAAACGAGCTGTAGGAGACGTCATACGTATCAGTGTAAAATGCTTAGAAGTTGGAGGCAATGTATTTGCAAATTTGTTGCAATAAAAAAAGTGGTTGACAAAAGTGTCACATGTTCTTGTTTAGCATTGAAACTAAATTTGAAATTGTTGTTTATTCTAATCATGACTTTTGTCTTGAATATGGGATTATTTTTCATGAGATACTCAATGGAAACTAGGCATCAAAGAAATTTTATCGGACAGAATTGGGAGGGCAAAACGTGAATCCTCGCGTGATAATAACTTCTATTGCGGAATATCACCAAAATTATAAGTTTCGGGTATAGGGAAGTGTATCATAACTAGGGCTTATTTTCATAATAGTATTGAACCTTGAGGAAAAAAATGGGGGTTCCTATTTGAAAAAGTCGAGATTTTTTATTTTTCTCATTCACTTATTGAACCCTAATTTTTGCGCACCCTGTGGATTATTTGGTGGAAGTGAAAATGATGCGTGATCCATTCAACCTTCAATTATCACGATTCACTAGCTGCATATTTTAAAAAATGTTAATTTACATGAAAATGACGTATGTTCGAGAGGCTGCATCTGTCACTTTTTCTAAACTCGAAAACGGTTTATTTTGGGTATAGGGTATGATTCATGAGTTAGAATCTAAATCACGGAAAGAATTCAAAAATGAGGTTGAATACAGGGTGTGCCCTTAGAAATAACAAAGATGACGTCACTTCCGGTGAAATCCAAAACGTCACCTCACCAAAAATATTTCAGTTGAATTTTCCATTAGTTTTTCATCTATCCTACCAATTTTCAGAATCGCCCTACTTTCAGTTTTCTATTAATAGATCGCGTCAACTCGTCAAGATATACCCTGTATACTAAATCGCGGCTTGAAATTAGTATAGGTTTGAATAAATCTTGTAAGCATTTCTGGGATTTTTACGGTGGGAGTAGTTACAAACGAGACCACATGTCTCATCGGAAAATTGGTTATATGTTGTTTAATAAAAGAAAACAGTTTGGGTGGTTGTGGATTCATGTTCACTGCCCTGAATTCATAACTTCCATTCCGTGTTAGGAATCACATGTCAAAAGATAAAACCTCGTTAGTCCTTAGCTCGCACAAGTTTCTCAACTTCTGAGAGTTGAGGTTCGTATGGGGGCGACAGCTGATTAACGGAAAAACAGATTTTGAAACAGAAAACAGATAACCAGAATTAAGGAAATTTAGAGTTTTGCCTACGTAGTCTTTTTTATTTGATACAATAACCGTTCGACCTTTATCTGCTCTCGTAAAAATCACTTAATTATCCTTAGCGTTTTGTTGAATCAATTTTGCAATAAACAGGTTCTCATCTCAAAATATTTGAGTAAAAATAAGAGTCAGCTCCGTTTTTATACCTAAACATTAAGAGTATTTTACAAATTTTCAGGTAGACGACTGTGAATATGACAGAAAATGATTTTGTTGGCGAATGTATACATATCTTTTTTGAATGTTGGTAAAATTCTTGATGATACTAAAAAAATTAACCATGAAGAGTTTCATTTGTTGATTATATTCTACGTGAAAGAAAATATCGAGTATAAATATGATATAAAGAAAATTATACACCTTCCTTCATATTTCAATAATGAATATTCAGGTTCGTCGGGAGTGAAAACGTAATGGAAAACGGACATGGAAAGTTTAGCAAAATTATGTATATACTATTTGTGCATATAATAACGAGTGGAGTTACAGGATTGTATTGAAGAAGAACACTTGAAAAATTTTGGTTTATAAAGGAAATGAAAAAAAAAAAAATTGAAAATATGTTTCATTACTAGACATCATAAGAATATAGCTAAAACAGAAATTATTCTGTTTATACTTTTGAGGTCATCTCGAATATACTCAAGAAGTTCCTTTGTGTGAAAGAATACAGTTGTAAATTTTAGAAAATTTCACGTCGAATCAATCACGAGAAGCCCATCACCTCAACAATACGAGTATTTGAAATTTCTGTATCCGAAATTATCAACATTTTTATTTTAAAATAAACTCCATGTATCATTTTCATAACTTTGATTCATACGCAAAATTCTATGCAAATCTGTTTTCCGGTGAGTGAAATATATCTAATAATAATAATGAATATAAGTGATTTCAACTCAAAATGTGAGTTGATTCACAACTTTTTCAACCAGTCATGCTCGTAGAATATCAGAAACTGTGAAAAAAAATGAACAGTCTACCAAGAATGTTTCCTCAAAATATATATCAATGAATGGAATTGGGACTAATGGTGAAACCACGTTCTACTCAATAATTAAGTAATTAATCAAATTGAATTTAAAATGAGAAATATCTTTTAGTTCCGCCTGAATTCTTAGTTTCCAGTGAATGCGTTCAATTAGATCGCTATTTGCAAAAAACATATTTTCTGTCAATTAATAATCGCAAAAGCCAATTAAAATCATTCGCAGGACAAAAATAGTGGAACGATTACATGAATGTTTTTCCACTAAGTGTTGAGATTTGAACTTGTTTTGGTTGTTTTATCACTCCCTTCTCAGTGTCGAATTAGGATAAAATATAGTACTTACTTAATAAAGTATTTACTGAAATGTTGGATCGCAGCTTTATGATAAAGAATCTACAAGTCAAAAAATCATCAACAAATACATTTAATTGTGTGGACTGTATACGACTATATGATACTGAAACTGAAAACAAATTTTACATTCGAAGAAAATCATAGTAAAACAATTATAAGCGGATTTGATTTCAACAGTATCAAAAAAGTGACAGAAGTGTTCCAACAACTGCGAGAAGAGGTTCCAAAGACGAGGTGATCAACTGTCGATCTGACCAAATGAATCAAAAACTCAGAGCTATCTATATAATGGAGATGAGTGAAAAAATACTCAATCACATTGTGGCTAACGAAATAGTAAGTTGAGTAAATTTCATTTGTGTAGAATGGAAATTCTTCAAAAGTTCTATGACGACGACTTCGAAAAAGACTTTAAGTTTGTGAAAAAAAAATGGATTTTATGAATGAAAAAAAAAAGTTGTACAATATTTCATTTACTGATGATTGTACGCGTTTTCTCAAGGGGCATATTAACAAACAAAAATGCCGCTATTGAAGCGATCAAAATCCATGACTTTTTAGAAAAAGTGATACATAGAAAAATCAAACTGATGAGTTTCACCCAAATCTGCAATAATAGATCCATTCATAACTAGATTGGGAAATTGAATTGATTGTTGCCAGTAATATGATTTTGCAAAACAATCTTATTCACTTTCAACAAGATGGAGCTTCACCACACTACTTCCTTCCTGTTAGATAGTGGCTAAATTATCGATCATCATGATCACCCAAATTTTATCTACTCTAAATTCGTTTCTATGGGGTCCATCTGGAATCGATTGTATGTAAAACACAACCCTGAGATTTGGAAGATTTCAAGCTGGGTGTATTTAACTTTCAGGCGGAAATTTTTGAAAATTTCTGAGATGAGTTTGGGAGTAGAGTCATATTCAAATATTAGATATCTTATGAATGTATATCATTATCAAAACGATATTAGCTATAGAGTAAAGAATTTTCAATAAATAATAACATACATATGGGAAAGAAGGTTTTGGCTTTCTACTTCTCCATCTTCCTACAAAAGAATCTTTCATTGAACTTTTTTTCACTTATTATTCCTGAGACCATTTCTGCTTGCCAAAAAACATGGTTAGATTTAACTCATTCGTGGCATAAAGTCGTAATTTTAAGTTTGAGTGTTTTATGGGTGCTCCATCTTTCAGAGTTTTATTCCGAAACATCGGATGTCCCTCACTGAGGATGACAGTGTTCCATGTGAGTGAAATTTCAACTCATTCATGAAATATATTGTGTAGCAATCCTGTGAATGATCTGATTTTGAATTCCACGACGTACGTTCGGAGTACAAACTAGATAGGAGAAAGTTTTTTTGTATAATGTCAGATTATTTCGTGGAATAGAACATTTTCAGTGAAGAAACTTTTATCAGTTTGAAGAAAATGGTTAAAAAGGAATTTCGTGTGTCGATGAAACATTGTTTTTTTATAAAAAAAAACATTTAAGTGGACTGTACTTGATGAACCGACTCCAAAGCGTACAGAGACGCAACAGTCGACTGGTAAAATTATGATTTCAGTATTTTGAGATGCGCATAGTATAATATCCATCAACTATCTTGAAAAGGAAAAACCATCAACAGCGACTATTACATAGCGTTATCGGATCGTTCAAAGGACGAAATCGCCGTTAAACGGTCACATTTGAAGAAAAAGAAAATATGGTTTCATAAGGACAATGCACCGTGTTCCAAATCGATGAAAATTGCATGGATTGGGCTTTCGCAGTCACCGTATTCTCCAGATCTGGCTTCCAGCGACTTTTTCTTGTTCTCAGACCTCGAATGAATGTTCGTTAGAAATAAATTTAGTGCCGATGAAAAAGTAATCGTCGAAACTGACTCATTTTGAATTATCGCCCTGAAAGGCGATATTTTATCAAAATATTTTTTTCCAAGTTAGCCTACGAACTTTTCAGACCAACTGTTCATTAGGTTGTTCATGGAAATTTTTACTGGAATTTTGTTCAATTATCTACTTTTAACGACTGCACTGGAACGGAAAACAATGCAAGAACTAATATATAAATTTGGAAGTAACCGAACCACCCAAGTGGAATTAATTATTCCGAGATCGGAGGATTTAATTAATAACTGAATGTTTTATGGAAATAGAATTCGAAAAAAGAAGCGAGCATGCTCCAATTGCACTTATAAATTTGAAGTACCGTACGTTTGGTCCAAAATAAGGAGCAAATGAATGCCGTAATTTTGTAATTCCGATGTGCTGTATCTTTCGGTGAAAAATATTAATGATATTTGGAATTTCGCAAGTCAAGTTCATCAGTTTTAGTTTGATATTGTCGATAATTCAAAGATTTTATTAGAAACAAGATGCTGGCTAGGGTAATGTTTTCAAAAACTCTAAACAACAATGTTTACATGTTTCGGCATAAGACACTTGCCTTATCGCTTCTTCAGCACCAAATTTGGATAACATTATGAAAAAAAGGACTCAATTCATTAATAAAATTAGGACTTCATTCCACGAATGAGTTCAATCTGCTCATGTCATCGATGACATTACATAATGATATTTATTTGCTTATTTGATTGAATCCCAGCTATCGGAATCTTGTTTATATTGAAAGGGGTATATTTTCAGGAGAGAAAATGAAGGTTTTGACTTTCTACTTCAACTTCTTGAAATGAAAATATATGGGAATCTTCCAAATTGAGGAAGGCAAGTGTTATATGACGAATCATCGAATGTCCACCAGTAAGGACAGTGATCTATGTAAGTAAAATTTCACCTCTTTCATTTACTTCATTATGTAGCAATGCTGTGAATGATATCTAATACAATTCTATAACGAATGTTTGGAAGACAAACTGAATAGAGGAAAGTGTTAGGAATCACCTCGTTAATCCTCAGCTCGCACAAGTTTCGACTTTTGAGGGTTGTCGTTCGTAGGGGTCCGACAGCTGATTAACGGAAAAACAAATAATTCAGTTTTCATATAAAGTATTCGTTTCGAAAGTATTTTATCGTTTTAATAAAAAGCTGTTTCGAGAGGGTTTTCCTTTCAGTTCGTGTCTGAACGTTGCTTTTTTGCATTGCTTTTTTGCATGATCTACACATATTTGTATAGAGTTAATTTTTGGAAATTGATTACTTCCTTCCTCTCTTTGGAATATTACAACATTTTTTGTATAAACATGGAAAAGTAGAAAACCAAAATCTTTCTTTCCTAAAAATTATTCTCTCTTGAAAATATACAGATGTATATTGAAGGAGAATTTGGATTTCCATATATTTTTTGGCTAAGAATAATTCTTCAGATGAGACTTTTGTACGGAAACAATGAAAGGTTCTGTACTTTCCAGATTGCTAGTTATTGCAAAGTTGAATTATTGTTTCCAGATTTTAATTTTTATTAGAAGTCACTTTACACGCGATGATTGAAGCTATAAGAGACTTGATTCGCGTTTTTTTTTAGTCCCAATATCAAATAAATTATGCAGGGTGGCTCGTTTCAACTAGAATGCACTTGTGATGCACTGTTTGGAGCCTTTGGTGTAGTAATGAACATTACTGGAGTTTTTCCCAACACAAAACCATTATTTTAACACCTCGACACTTGTTTCGGTCACAAAGTGATCATTTTCAAGAGGAAGATCAAGAGGGAGAATGCACTGTTCGAAAAATCGGAAAAATATGTTTTCCGTTAACCAATCATCTCACCCTTGAAAAAAACAATTGTGTGAATTAGGAATAAAAAATGTTTTGGGTTACAATGCAGTATTCTTTCTAGCACTGTATATATCCTGAATAAACGTTTCTAAACTTGAGAATTTGGAAATTATTTCGAATTATGTGATGGAATCGGCCGATACTTGACGAAAATCCGTGATTTATTCGAGTCACACTTCATTGTGAGATTTCCGCTAAACAGTTTTACGAAAACGCAACACCTGTTTCGCTTCACAATATCTTCTTCAGGTGTGGCACTATACTGTTAGTGTTTCATGAATAATTCATTTCGAAAGTTGAGCTTTTTACTTCGACTTTGACAGCAATTTTCAGAAATGTAATTCCATCAGTAATACATCGGTGCAGGTGAAAAAAGCAGACGACCGTACGAGGAGAATACTGTATATCGTTGAATAGTTTGGTGTGAGAAAAGAGCCTGCAATTTGAAGAAGTTAATTGTGAGAGAAACAGTCAGCTGTTTTCCTAAGGCAGTAGCAACGAAAGTTTCGTTTCGAAGACAGGCACTGGAATTGGGAACAAAATGGAGAAAAAACATATTTCGAACATATGGAAACGCAGTGCTATATATTTCAATTATTACTTCCCTCTAGATCCCATAGATGCCGCTTTCGCGAGGGGAGAATTTATCGCCCTTACTCACTTACGCTTATCCTTCAAGGACATTTGAGTCCAACCATACATTTGTAGTTCAGCCTAGCACCACTGATGAGATCTACGGCAAGTCGAAATAACGCTGTCTGGTGTTGCAGCACAAATGCCTTGTTCTTGAGCTTTGTATTCCAACCATTTGCCTTGCAGTGGAAGCTACAGTGAAAGACAGAGGACGAATCTCGTCGACACTCGATTTCGAAGTTTGGCTTTGCAACTGACCACCTTAGGGAGTCCCATTCATCTTCGATATACGGAAATTGAGTTCCCTGTCCATCCCATAAATGGCGTCTTTTGAATGGGAGTAATCATCGCCCTCATTCGAAATTACGACTTTAAACTCAAAATTACGACTTCAATCTCAAAACTTCGACTTTAAACTAAAAATTTTCACTTCAAACTCCAAAATTTGACTTTAACTCGAAAGTACTCAATTTAACTCGAGATTTCGACTTTACCCTCGAAATTTCGCCTTCATACTAGAAATTTTGAATTTAAATTTTCCATCAATGTCTTATTTGACTTTCTGAGTTAGGTACATCATGACAGATGAAACGTATATCGACTGTCATGACATTTTTCAAAAAGTAGGTGTTTCTTTAATATAAGAAAAATAAGTTCCAGTAAAATAGTTCTTAAGAGTACAAACCTGTTTTATGAGTTGACTTTCTATGGCGCAAAAAGGCCACATATGTTTCTCATCTGTTTCTTGAAAATTATGACATTGAATACCGAAATTTCGACATTGATCTCAAAATTTCGACTTCAATATCGTCATTTCAAAATTACGACTTTAAACTCAAAATTTTGACTTTATTTCCGAAATTTCGACGTCAAACTCAAAATTGCGACTTTTCAATTCAGAAGTACGAATTAAAAATCAAAATTTCGACTTTAATTTGGAATTTTCGACTTTCATCTCGAAATTTTCACTTCAATTTCGAAATTTCGACTTTAATCTCGAAATTTCTGCTTCAATCTCGTAATTTTGTAATTACGACTTCAATTTCATAATTTTTAAATAACGAGATTGAAATCGAAATCTCGAGTTTGAAGTTTTTATTTCTGAATTACGAGATTGAAGTCGAAATTTTGAGTTCAAAGACAAAATTTCAAGTTTCAAGTTTCCAAGAAACAAACAATAAAAATATGTAACCTTTTTGCGTTTCTATAACTTTCTGTCTCAGTTTGGTATCTTTAAATCGAAGTCGATGAAATAGAAATAGAAAAATTCAAGTAAAACTTTTCTTCTCGGTGAAATTATCGGTATCATAATAATTAATGGCAATTTTAATAACTGGGCAGACAAAATGAAAAAAAAAACACGAAATTCACTTTTGTGAACTGATTCCATAGAAGTGAAATATTATTGTAGTCAATCAAATAGTCTCACCGACGTAATACTTTGATTCTTCCCTGAAAGCTTCACTTGTGCGCGAAAGATCAACTGAAATATCACACCGGTAATGTATCCAACAAACAAACGCAATCGAAGCTGGATCAATACTGATTGTATGGAGGTCGTACCCTCTTCTACAAAATTGACTTGAGACCTCGATCGGGCGTTATGGAATCGTCAGACCACATGTGCTAGAAACTGGTTGATATGAAGTTTCAATACATAATGATTTTTTTGTTGCGTCATATTCATATGACATAAGTGGAAATGATTCGTGACGGTTGAAAATCAACGTAAACGGTGATTCGAACAGAAAATATTGCTCAGTATTTAGAAAGATTTTGAATCCAACTGAACATGAAACGAGGAAAACATAAAAGCCCCCAGAAGAAATTCAACTACATCATCTTCAATATATCAGATGAATAGCAATGCATTTCTCACATATTAATTATTTTCTGAACTGAATTAGAAAAATATCTTGGCCGTTTTGTACCAAAAATCTCGGTGAAACACAATAAATATCCTTTACGAGGTTCATAAAATAAGGTAAATGTTCAAATTTCGCGGGCTACATACATTCGATTAGCAATTTTTTCATGTTGGCACACTGATTTCGAACATATGTTCACAGTTTCAGCTGTTTAGCATGTTTAGTTAGTTGGTGAGAGACTTAAAAGATATTATAAGTATTTTGCGTGTTCGACGATTTTCTGCTATCGAAAAATATTGATCAAAGAACATGTATTAAATTATGTGTAAAAAATGAAGTTGGGGGCTCGAAAACACTCGAAAGGTTGACAGTAGCATACCACGATTGTACTCTGAGTTAGAAACTTTTTCAAAATTGGTACAAGCTTTTCGCAAAAGGTCGAGATGTAAGTGACGACGCTCGCTCTGGACGCACCTACACATCAATAAACGGTGAAAATGTTGAGATAGAGAGTAAAATTTGTATGGAGAATTGTCGGATTACTATTAGAGAAGTTGTTGAGGATGTCGGAATATCGGTTGGCTAATGCCATGCAACTTTTTTGGATTTTGGGCATGAAGCGTGCGGCAGCTCGTTCCAAAATTGCTAAATTTTGACAAAAAAAATGTTGAATGACGTCAATAACATCCTCATTTGCTTAAAAGGGTCATGCCTGCTGATAAATCATAGTTATATGATTATGACACCGAAACCAAAGTCCAAACGTCCCAATGGAAGAGCCCAGGAGTGCCAAAACCAAAAAAGCCTGCCAAATTCTATCAAATGTCAAGGATTTGCTCACTGTTTTCTTTGATCACCGTGGCTTAGTGTATTATCTTGAAGTTATGCGCCGCTTGCGAGAAGCATTACGAAGAAAACCTCCAGTATTGTGGAAAAACAGTTCATGTTTCACGATAATGCCCCTGCTTGTAATTATTTGGCCGAAAATAATATCGTAATTATGCCTCCGATTTACCTCCTGCGACTTTTCCTTATTCCCATGATTGAAGAGACCCATGAAACGATTGAGGAGATAAATACCAAATCGCTGAGAAAGCTTGAGTATATACCAAAAAGTGCAAAGGGATTTGCATATCAAGGATTTGAAAAAACGCTGACACAATCAAATTATATCTGAGGGGAACTTCTTTGAAGTGGAGAAAATAGAAATTGATGAATAAATAAACATTTTTTGAAAACGCCTTATTTTTTCAAGAGACCTTGTATGTTTTTCCACCATGAAACAAAAATAATAAAGCTCACAACATCTCCAAACGTTTGAGGTATCGTAGAAAATCAGTACCCACTGTGAGAGGTTAATCGGACATGTAAAAAACTATATAAAACGTGACTCACGGTCGGTGGTAGGTTAGACGTTTCTGCAAAACGCAATGCAGGATACATTTCCTAACCTGATCTATCGATTGAAAATATTTTCAGCATTGCGGCGTTGCTACTTACATCAAAAAGTCCTAGCAACTTTATTTTTTTAAATAAAACATCCCGTATATTAACACAATTTTGTAATCGCTCTTTCATTATATTATTTTTTTGTGAATAATATCCTATACCTATCTCTATCGGTTTTCGTGATACAAAATAATTTGTGTTAAATATGGTCCAAAACATAGCCCTAATTGAATTTGAGTACATCAGTACTCTCAATTGATGAAAAACTAACTCGAAATATTTAATTAACACCAAGAAATCGACTTCATATCATACAGGGCGTGTTAAAATTACTATTATTTCAATTATGCATAAAAGTGCAAAGTTTTAATGAAACACCCTGTATATCACTTGATAAATTGAAAGATAATGGAAAATGCTTTTTCAAAATGATATATCAATGTCCTTATATCTGAATTATAAAGTTTTCCTAATAATGTCACTTCTTCTGGAAATATTATTTTTTTAAGAGTTTGTTTTTAGGTAGCAGTGGAATTATCAAGCTTATAACAGTTTGGTTACTTTTATAAGTAATTTATAAATAGTTATCGACGGTGTTTTAAAACATCTTCCAAATTGAATGCACACATCGATTATTGAAACGAAGTTCTTATGAAATTATTTATTATACACGGACAGTGTGATCGAATCATTGCCAAAACTTGCAGAAAATTGAACCAAATCTATCCTGAATTAACACCAATGAGCGAGAGGCTATGTTTTGGACCATATTCAGCACAAATTATTTTTCATCCCAAAAATCTATAGAGATAGGTATAAGACATTATCAACAAGAAAGTATTATAATTGAAGAGGGATTTCAAAAATGTGTTAATATACGGGGTGTACTATTAAAAAAAATTAAATTGCTAGGATTTTTTGACAGAAGTGGCAACGCCGTAGTGCTGAAAATATTTTAGATCGATAGAACAGATAAGGAAATGTAAGGTGTGGAATTTTCAGGAGAATCTACCACCGACCGTGAGTCACATGGTATATGTGAATGCAGACAAATTTTGTAACTTTGTCTAAAATTCGGAGCATGATACAATCATTCTTTCTTTCGTGGGCTTTAAAGATGAACAAGCAATTTTTTCGATAACTTTTTGTAAATTGTGTATTACCGATTAAATTTTCGTTGATTTCTTTGGATTAATCACGATATGGGTAATTTTGTCGACATCAGTGTTATTCCTCTTATTACTTCAGTAACAAAATGTTACTTTTTGACCAACTCTGATACTAAATTGTTACGTTTTGGGGACATTTCAGTCCTTCAATTTCATAATTATGCCACAGATTACTGCCACAATTGCAGTTGAAACGTTTGGAGATTGTAACCAAAGAAGACCACGACAAAACCCCGAAACCAACCAAAACAAACATTGCATAATTTCAAAATTATGTCTTCTCGTCTTTATGTACTTCCAAGACATGTAGCTTTCCATTCTCGTGAAGTGATTGACTATTCCAAAACTTAGCCAAGATTTCAAAGGGGCAAACAACGGACACTACGTAACCGATGCCTTTCACGTCTGCTATAAATGTTGATTGAGATACGACGATTTGTTGGTCGAGACCGTGCAGAAAGAACACGAGCTGAAGCCCCAGAAAACGCAAGTTCTTAATTTGTTGTTCAGGCGGAGCGGTATGATCCGACTCGAATAATGGCCCCTAGGGATATTTTGCTTACCGTCTGGGAATGGCCGGATTTGATTTTTCATTGGTTTCAGTGGATTTTACACTCCGTCGAAAAGTGCTTCAATTAACACTATCATTGCCAAAAGCACGGTTAATTTTACGGGCTGCTTCGGTAGCGCTTTGGTTCGATTTGAAATCGTTGAGAAAAATTGGCAGCCGAAAAACGCTCAATGACATCATATATTATTGAGCTGAAAACAAGCGAAAAATCAAACATATTACTCTGCTGACCATAGCACACTTGTCTCGTCATTCCAGTTGAATTCCAGGACATCGGCTACGGATGCACATCTTCAGCGGTAGCAGGAGGTTAGATATCTCAATGAGGATTTAGAAGTTATTTCGAATCGGGGTGAAACTAACCAGAATCAATTCAATGTCACAAAAACCCAGGCATCGGTTTTCTCTAATAGTTATTTATGTATCAAGGGAATTAGGAGGGCCTTAATTACCGATGGCAAAGTTTGCGTCCCGAGGGCCTCTGGCCCGAGGGACAGCAATTGCATGAGGTTATTAAGGCTCATTAATTCCCGTGGTACATAGATGATTTTATTTCTGACCGATTTCAATAAAATTTTGTTCATTTTTGAAACGGAAAAATGTACCAATTCATTACCTTCCCGGTATATTTGAATCAGGTACCATTGATTATAGTAGAGTTTTCTTGTTGCTAGGTTGTTGCTATGTTACTTGTTTATAAACAGAACTTTGTTATCAAGCTGTGTTTGCGGTGAAAACGTGTTTTCTACCCCAAATATAATGGAGGATATTTTGAAAAAAGCTGAACAAGCAAGAGAATCATTAATTCCATCGAAAAGTGAAGCCGTATACCAAAAAGAATACAAGATATATCTGGACTGGCTGACACGGAAAAATGTTATGCCAAAAGATGTCACTGAAACTGTATTTCTGGCATATTTTCAAGAACTGGTAAGGAATTTTCTATGTTTTTCGGTAGATTTGGTAGTAATTGTGTTTATTCGTTTCAGTCAGAAACGTATAGTCCGAATTCTTTATGGACTAAATGGTCAATGCTAAAATCGATGGTGACTATACATGAGAAACGAGATATCACCAAGTTCAATGAACTACAGGCTTTTTTGAAACGGAAGAGTAAGAGTTATAAGCCGAAAAAGTCTGCTGTTTTATCTCCTAAAGATGTTATCAGATTCCTAAAGGACGCTCCTAATGATATTCATTTATTGCATAAGGTAATTTTTTTCTTATTTTCCTTTTTGTGTGTATTTATTTCCTTTTTTTTGTTATAGGTTGTTTTGATTATGGGTTATTTTGGAGGATGCAGAAGTCAGGAACTTTTGAATATGAAGATATCGGATATAGAGGACCGGGATTCCGTTATGGTAGTGAACGTACCAGAAAGTAAAACTGGTGTATCGAAGAAATTTACAGTTGTGGATGAAAAAGAGTTCTCCGCTTTGTCTTTATTAAGACTTTATATGTATTTGCGTCCTAAAGGTATTGAACGATTTTTTTTGAGCTTCCGACAAAATAATTGGAAAAAACATGTTTGGGAAAATCCCCAGCAAAATCGCAATGTATTTACTATTGCCAAACTCATCTTCCTATACGGGACATTGCCTTCGTCGCACTTCTGCTACTGCTCTAGCCAATGCAGGAGCAACTATGACTAACTTAAAAAGACACGGAGGTTGGAAAAGTTCCACGGTGGCGGAGGGGTATTTGGAGGATAGCATCGAATTGAGAAATAAAACGGCGCGTATGTTGTCTACTTTGTCATCAGAAGAGGCAGGTACCTCGACTGTAGTGAACAGAAGCTCCAGCCATACAAAAGAAGAAATTGTTTCCAGTGGCGGAAGTAATTTTCAGGGAACATTTCAAAATTGTACATTTATTATTTGTAATGACGTGAATAAATAAAATATGGTTCAGTTTTCATTTCTATTTATTTTTACTTGTGAAAGGTAGAGGGAATTATAAAATCTATAATGTCCCAAGGGAGTTATGACCCTCTTTATTGATAGCGTAACTATGACGATATAAGCTTATAATATCCCGGTCAGAAATAAAAAGATTTATGTCTCCGAACTGAATATAATAATATCAGGACAGCAGACAATTCTGCTTTCTGATTCGATATGTTTGTTGAGGACTGGAATGGACCAATATGTCTTGACACAATAATGACGCTGGAAATGCAAAGGCTGCTTCTCAAAATTTCTGAACAGTGTTCCGAATCAGAAAATTGTACCCACCTCAGCAACTTTTAATGCTTTGCAAAGCTCAGATCATACCTTTTTTTGAGTATTGTTCTCATGTATGGAGCTTTGCCCCTGAGTATACCCTGAAGCTACTGCATTCCTTCCATAAAAGAGCCATCTGTCTGATTGGAGACACGAACATCACTTGTAACCTTAATAGTCTGGAACATCGAAAAAAAGTTGGAGATTTGTCACTCTTCTTTAGATATTTTCACGGGAGATGTTCAAGTGACTTGGCACATTTGATTCCACCAAGAGCGGTACATATAAGAAACACGTGACGGACTGTGACTGCTTACCGTTTTGAGGTTCAACTCAGTACACCTAGAACTTCACAGCTGAAGGACTCATTCATTTGTAGATCAGCGTTTATGTGGAATACATTTTCTTAGAACGTTTATCCAAATGAATTTGATCTCCAGAGGTTCAAATCCAACGTGAATTGCTACATTCGCACAAGTATGTTCTTGTAGTGCTTGTATTTTATCTTGAAAAAACGACCGGATACCTTGTTTTCGTGGTGAGACTTATATTGGTGAAACTTGGAGACCATTAAAAGAGGATGAAACTGAATATTAATATCATATCAGAACTACACCAACGGTTCTGAACAGTGCACCACAAGTAGGATCAGAATTATCAGAACACATTTTGAAATCAGACCATGAACGTTGAATTGGATTGAACAAAACGAGAATGATTGCCAATGAACCCCATTGTAAGAGACGTAAACTTGAAGAATCAGCGTATATATCTGGAGAGAAGTGTATTTGGAACAGCTTCTTAGAAATGGATCGTATTCAGCTTACCGTCTTGAAGAAAAATATGGATAATGGTAAAATAGCAATAAACTGATATCATAGAACATCGAATGTTTCGAAAGTCAATCAACGTTTGTTTGATGGTGGTTGACAATATTTGGTGGTGTATTTCATCAGTTCGGAAAAATTTTTTGTTAATATTTTTTAAATTTCAGCTTTTATTATAATTTCAATTTTTTTTTTGGTTTTTGCTTGTTTGTTATTTCTTTGTAATTTCTTTTTTTTGTTCAATAAAATTGTTATTTTCGGTTAATCTTTTTAATTTTCCTCAGGGATTTCAAATCAATTTATATTATATTAGACAATGGAAGTCCGAACTGATGAAATACATCAATCAACAACATTGACATATTTTAGAACTTCTTTGACATATGTCAAGGAAGTTTAGAAATAAGGCAAATCAACAAAAAAAACTAAATATACTCAGATTTTTTCTGATTCTGAAGGCGGAGACAGATTTTAGCCTTCGAAATATTGAGATTTCTCAGCTCTTCATTTGGTAGGCAAAATTATTGAATACGACAAGTTACTGGAAAATGGAACATTTCTCTTTGGAAAAAGTACTTTAGGGTTGAATTGAAAAGTTCACCTTTTCCAGAATGTGGAAGGTGAAAATACCCAAAACAGGTAAATGAAAAATTTCACTTCCATCATAAAAAATGACTTTTATTTTATAAAGTTTCACATTATCTATATGTATTTTTCAATAACATTTTCTGCGCAGTGAAAACGTATGTATCAGCTATAAATAACAATAATTGTATAACCCCTTTACTTTTTAGAAATTCGAATGATGTTTTGTGAAAGTCACTACTAAGATATCAACAGAACTTCTTTTTGGCATAAATGATTCAAAAACCCGTATGATGGTATTGTAAAAGCATTCCTAGAACATTGATATAAAACATATATCATTTAATAAAATATATTTCATGAACGTTCTATCATATTTTTTGAAATGAAACGTTGCAGGTTTCAATAATATTCTGAAAACCTGCAAAAAAAATAAAGTAACAGTTGGGTTAGGTTCGAAAAAGTTTTCAATGAGGACCCTACCCTGTATCTGTGAATAAAGAAATATCACTTCAGTAAAAACATGACAAGGATATGGAATTCTCCACGGTTGTCGAGCAAGAACAGGATGTTTCATTGATTTCCATTTTTGGTAAACCCATGCAAAACACACGCTCTAAAAAGATATAAAATTGTGAAAGTCGAGGATTATCTCGAAAATAATCACCTACGACCTCTCCGAACAATAATTCCTCAAATTCGATTTCTTAAATGTAATTGTGGCGCCATCAGAAATGTCGAATACTTGCCGAAGATTGTCGTAACGAATCTCTCATTGTACTTTGTGTAATATCTGTGACCAATAAATGATATATATTTCTCTTATGGCGAAACTGAGACGAGAACTTAAAAAAAACTGTTCGCAATAGTCTTTAAAATTTATAGTCGTTATAAATCAAAGTAAAAGTACGTCGACATTAATAGTCATTGAAAATTTTTCAAACTCCGGTACGTGAAGGTGTTTCATATTTATGACTGAAGGTAACATGGCTTGAAAGAGTCAGGTATTCGAGTGAACAATTTTGGATAGAATTGACCAATATCTCCTTGATGAAGATTCATATCAACACAATTTATTGTAAGATTTTCGCTATGGGGGTTTTACGAAAACCGCGCTATTCAACAGCTTCCTGAAGCGATAATGATGAAATACTTACATTTACAACCATTTTACACTGCATACTGATTGGACCGAGGATATTATATAGGGCCCAATAAGATAATTCATTTCAATTGATCCCATATTTTTCAGATGGTTGACTTTATTTTTTTTTAATGAAACTGAAAACTATTTATATATGATAAAATTGGCTGATACTTGATGGAAATTGTTTTCAGAAAACACTTTATTCAACAAACATGTCCGCTGCTTAGTGAAAATTTCATAGTAAAGTGTTTTTAGAATATGCAAGCTATTTCTATATTTTTTCAGGCGTGCTTTAGATGTTCTTTCGGTTTGACCGATGTGAAATGACATACATAATTACCAAGAAAAATTAAAAACTCCGGATCTATTTGTCATCAAAGTTTTACCTTTGATAATTTTGATATGCATGCTTGAGTTATTAGTGGTTCAATGTTTGTAAGCACGACCAATAATAACCTAAGCATGCATTTCAAAAGTAACAAAGACACGAGTTGAGATCAGGAGTTTATAAATTGTCATTTGGATAATGAACAATGTACAAATTCCGGATATATCTATCACCAAACTCTTGCCTTTGTTATTTATGGTATGCATGCCTTAGTCACTAGTGGTTGAATGTTTGTAAGTACGGCTCATAAAACGAATAATAACTTAAGCATGCATACTAAAACTGACAAAAGACACGAGCTGGGATCAGAAATTGATAAATTATATTGATAATCATATGTACAAGGTACATGTGATGTACAAATAAAAAACTCCTGATCTATCTGTCACCAAATTTTTTCTGGTGTTATTTTTTATATGTATGCTTGAGTTATTGGAGGTCCCATGTTTGTAAGAACGGCTCATAAAATCAATAATAACCTAATTGCATTTTGAAAATAAGACGAAAGTTGAAATCAGAAGTTCATGAATTGTCATTTGGGAAATGTACTATGTACATGATTCGGAAGCCAAATTGAAAACTTCGGATCTATCTTTCACCAAACTTTTGTTATTTTTGATGATCAAAAAGTACTTGACAGCTTGACTGCATTAACCTTTCTAGATTTCATATCATTTCCAAAAACATGTGGATTCGTTTTCCGATGGCATTTCAGGTTAGCTTCCCAAATTTCTGCTACCGCAGTTGTCGGTTGATTGGTTAAACCACCAACACTGACATAAAAAACTTGCCAAGTTGACTTGGGTGTCACACCAATAGGTGGTTCTACTTATGTTTCGCTTGCGTTTACGCAGCTATTTTTATCAAGTACTTTCTTGGTTTTTCTCATTTTGTCTTCAATCGAGGACCGCCTGCCTGGTACTGACGATGCCCAATAGGCTGAAACAGCTGTCTACCGGTGGCTCTTAAATTGAAATCAATGATCAATGGGAATGATCAAAAAGTACTTATCTATTTATTTTTTGATCAGAGAACAACTACTCCCCTGGCTAATACCACGAAGGGCGTTGGATTATATCCGACAGGTGTCAGTGCAGGATTCTTCACTGAAGTTATTCCTGCATATGCTGTTGGCAATATAATTGCCGAAATAGATTTTCAATTATTGGAACACACTTGCAGACCGGTTTTGGGCTTTTTGGCCACTCAGTGGCCTTGCACTCAGTGCAAGGTAGTGTCTATCATTAACAAAAGAATGAAATACACGATAGAAGGCATAGATCTAACCTGTCAAATGAAAAAAAAAATATACGTGTTCAAAAAATAAAGTGAATGTTTAAATTTCGCGATCTACGTACTTTCGATTAGCGACTTTTTTCTTTTTTGTTATGTTGGTACACTCGTCACGAACATATGTTCACAATTTCAGCTGTTAATTAATCATGTTTAGTTTGTTTCATTATTGAAGAATGAAAGTAAATAAATACAGAGAAAATCCACAAAGGCTAGCCTGCGCGTGGATCATTGAGGTTATTATACAATGAATATTAATGAAATATTGGAAAGCAATTGAATAAATAAATAAAACATATAAAACATTTTGCACGCTAGTAAACAAACACAAACATAATCACATAATGAACACATTAAAATACTTATGAGGAACAAAATGAAAAAAATCGATAATATTTACTTATTAAAGCAGTCACGTATATATAATTGATATGCTGAATGGAATTTATAATTTTGGTCACGATAATGATTTAATAATAATCGAAACACAATCATATATATGTACATATAATAAATACCAAATGATACACAGGTAGATACGATTTTAGAACAAGGATAAGTTTCAATTTGCATTTTTGAGGTCTATCAAACAAAGTATCTCATTTCTAGGTTTCACAGTAATCCATTTCTTGGCTTCTTGTTTGGATAGGGACACTGAATTTGGTCAAAACCACCACCGTGTTCATGCCTAAGCCACCGTACTTACCAGATTTGGACCCTGCGACTTTTTCCTGTTCTCGAAGTTGAAGAGATTCATGGAAGGACGGCGTTCTCCGACGATTTAGCAGGTTAAAGCCGAATCGCTGGGAGAGCTCAAGGACATACCAAAAAGTGCATATCAGAACTGCTTTGAGGATTGGAAGCAACGCTGGCACAAGTGTATTATATCTATGGGGGACTTCTTCGGAGGGAACAAAATAGAAATTGATGAATAAATATATATTCTTTGAGAAAAATGATAATTCACCTTAATTTTTGAACAGACAGTGTACGCTCAGAGCGCAGTGGAATGCTATACTTCTTGTCTTATAGAAAATTTCAAATAATTCATTTTGAAATGAATATAATGAATAACCGGTACGGCCATGGAAGCTGTGAGTTCCATCGACAATATATTATATATGAGAAGATCATGACAAATAATAAATCAGTGGTACCGATTGAAAACTATTATTGCATATGATTAATGACCACGGATTTAATTGGTTTTGATTGAATGCCAAACGAGATGATCTTGCGTAATTGAATTAGGAGGAATTAGCAAAAAGAAAGCAATTTACATATAGGCAAGGCGCCGTCATTCAAGCAAGTAGTTCAAATATATTTCTTAATTCAGACGTTCGTGCCGCAATCATTTTACCTTTTGATAATTTATAGGTCTTTGCATTCCTCAAAACAGTGATTTTGTATGTCAGGCAGTCGTTTCTTCTCGTATTGGAATTTTCGATAGGAATTCAAAAATAGTTAAATGAAATTCCGCAATCGTTTTTATTCACTTATGACACGGTACATTGTCTTGATGAAACATCACCTTCTTTTTCTTTTCAAACAACGGGTCCGTCTTTTAAATTCACCTATAACGCTATGAAGTAGTCGCTGTTGATGGTTTTTCCCTTTTTAAGATAGTTATTATATTATATTATATTATACCGTACACCTCCCAAAATACTGATACCATAACCTTGCCAGCCGACTGTTGTATCTTTGCACGCTTTCCAGTCGGTTCACCAAGTGCAGTCAGTCCACTCAGATCATGATAGTTTTGGTTCTGTTGTGGAATGATAGAGCCATGTTTCATCCATTTTCACATATCGACGCTTAAATTCGGGTTTTTTCATGGTGAAACAGTTTCAAACACTGCTCAGAATAATCAATTCGTTGTAGTTTTTGGTCGACTGCGAACTCACGCGGCACCTACTTTGAACAGAGCTTCCGTGTACTTACCCAAATATTCATGGACGATATGTCCAACACGTTCCTTTGATAACTTCAGAGATTCAGCTATCCCATTCAACTTCACTTTGCGGTCAAGCAAAATTATTTTGTGAACTTTTTCGATGTTTTCTTCGGTAACAGTTTCTTTGTGTGTTTTTTGGTGTAAAGTAAAACGTTCATCGAAAAACTGTTCCACCCGAACATCAAAATGTGGAGGTACACCATCCTGCTGAAATTTTATTTCATTTTCTACTGAATTGTTATCATTTTCTAAAATTTGTGTATTCATAGGATCTACACAGTCTTGTCATAGATTTGAGTGTGTGTCTCCATTGAGATAACCTTCAATGAAGAATGGTCCAACAATATGATTACCAAGAATGACGGCCCAGACATTCACTTTTTGTGGAGTTTGTGAATGTATTTCCATCATCGAATGAAGATTCACATCGTTACACTAACGACAATTATGTCTATTTACTTCACCATTCAACATGAAAGAAGTTTCGTCTGAAAAACGTGTATTGTATAATAGGTTTAGGTTATTGGTCAATTTCCCACTGAACACTGAAGTTTAAAGTATTGATGGCTCACGTTGTAGTCTGAATGATTCGTATTATAAATTTTTGCAGCAGTTTTAGCACAATCATTATTTTGATAATAGGCTGCATCAATTTCTGTTCTTTCTTCAGTAGAATAAACCATGTTGGGACACAGTGAACAAGGATGACTGAATGATAATTCGCGAAGAAGTGACAGTGGCCAACTATCTAATTTTTATTCTGCGACAACTATATTCAACAAAAACTACCAGTGCAGAAAAAATTATCAGTATGTCCATTTCAAAACGTTCAATACTAATTAAATAAATTCTTTAAATCTAGAAGACCTGGGACAGGGAATTGTTCGGGAATGCCGATTTCTGACTTCGAACATCTTTAATAATGTAAGGAACGCTTCCGAAAATAGACTGTATTATTGTATTGAACTAAATAGAGGTCGTTTTGAACAACACTTTATCCGTTGCTTGTGTTGCCATTGATATTACTTTTGTTGATTTCCTCAATAAAATGAGCGACAGCGAATTTTCTACAGAAGTGATAGAGGGGCAAGAGTCCTGTCAAATGATGTATCACCCGACCCCTTACGCTATTGAAAAAAATATGGCAGGTAGTTGCTGACCTTAGGGGGGTTAAGTTTCGGGTTATGATTTCCATTTCAGAATCAATCCCCCTGGAAATAAAAATTGACGTGCCGTTTGAAATTTTCGAAAACACGTCCGTTTCTGACTTACAGGGGGACCAAGTTTTTGTTGGAACGCCCTATATAGAAAAGTAACGATAATGAATTTAATTTAATTAAATTTAAATTGAATGGAACACTTTCATCCTCTATAGCAAACTTCAAAGTTTCGGAACCATATTTCGATTGGAACGGATTTCACTTCTAGGTAGTGCTCCTGAATATGAAACTTCGTAACTCCCATAATTCAGAATATACTTAATCTCATTCATTGTGACGACTCTGTATAACTAGACACGGTTGAAAGTAAAAAAGTCATTCCATAAGCTGTCATCGCCTCATGAACAACAACCCTCCGGAGTCGAAACTTTTGCTAGCCGAGGTCTTACATTCTACCTTCACGATTCAGACGAAATGCAGTGAACAGCGATCTTTTTGGAGTTGAGATTGAACTTACCTTCATACTAGCGATGATTTCATAAGTAGGACTCATCAACCAACCACCTTCGGTCTGGGTCTGACCAAAAGTACGTAGCATATTATCAGTTGAAGTGAATAATTCTTTTTTTTTTAATTGCGAGTAGTTTTTTTGGAAGTAATTCAAGTTATGAATTCATGAAACAACAACAAAAATTAATTGCCGCTCCGGGACAACTTGAATCATTCCATTGACGCATTTGCTTTTTCAGCTGCAGGAAACCCCGGAAAACCTGCAGCACCACATCATCTGAAGATCTTGATCTGCCAATGTTCTCTATTTCATAGAATACAATAAAGGGTATCTCCAGAGGCACCAATAAATTCAAGATATTGCCAGAATATTTAGTGACACGGCCATCGTCAAACTTAAACCAATCCGTTTCGTCTTTGATCGTGTTCATCTATTTCGAACCTTCGTAAGAGTTTGGTGCCGTCAGAGGTTGAAGATCATCAGTGTTATTATTAGACTGACTGGTGTCTCAGCTACACTTGTTGTCTTATAGTCAGTTAGTCAGGCGCATATTTGGCAATACAGTTGATCATCACTCATTGAAACTTCTATTTTCAGATTATTCAACAAAAAGCTTTACACGGATTGGTTATCAGTCATATTAGATAACGCTAGTTGAAGTTACCTCTAGAACATGTACTACAGAGTAAACTAGTGAGGAATTTCCAGCAAAAGATCTACAAGCACATATTTAAACACTTGTGATCTTGGTTATAGTCATTCAAATTTCTATTGAACTGAAAAACTTTGAGTACAGCACTGAAGCTTCTCTACTGTGATGAATATCAATTGTTATGGTCCAAAAAACTCGCGATACATTTGCATATTTACAATCTAAATTTAGATCACCGTATTGTTGTAGGAGTGTGTTTCTGTGTCTTTGGTCGGTAAAGACGTCAAGTGATTAATGAGTCACGTCATACCTTATATATTGTGTAAACCGCATTTCAGACTTATATGGAAATTCGTGTACGTACGTATAATGATGAAATATTGGAATTACAGCATTACTGTCTTCGTGTATGATTGTCAATAATAATCGTTCGAGAATATTTAGAGATTATTTTATATAAAAAGGTCAGCATGATGTTTCCATTTGTTTATATTCGTTCTATTGTAATGAGCTGATCGATGATCCAATATACTGATTGACTCGACATGACCATTGATCGAGGCTGATAATCATTTGTTTCGAACTCAGAGTAGTAGGTGAAAATATTTCATATACCTACTCTCATGTTATTGAATATTTAAATTTGTGGAAGTGTTTTAATTGTACAATTACATTATATTTGTATTAGGTGGTGTCAAAAGTTTCATCCGTTCTGATGTCATATATTAATTAATATTTATTCTATACTATGTCATGGTATATATACACTGATGTTGTTCATTCTTTACAATTTTTTTTCAGCTTATTTTTATATGATGTCAATGTTTCTCTGCGGATTCGAATTGAATCTAAGCGCTATCGAAACAGTCCATAAAATTAACCAGGCACTTGGCAATGATAGTGTTAGTGAACGCACTGTTTGAAGTTGTTTTGTGAAATTTCGTTCCGGGAATTTTAGCCCTGAATATGAGCCCCTAAGTGATCGACCTATAGTGATCCAGGACGATGATTTGAGGACCCTGGTGGACACTGACCCTTCACACACGGCGCGTGGGATGACGGAAGAACTGAGCATTAGCTCCCATTTAGTTTTTGATAGTTTGAAACGTATTCAAAAGGCCAAAAACCTCAAAAAGAGGGCCCTACGATTTGAACAGTCGACAGAAATTGTCGTTTCGAGGTCTGTTCTTCTTTCCAAGTGGATCCTTCTTTCCAAGAGGAGACGTTCAGGACAGTGATTGGAAACCCATGGACCATCCAGGCACATCCCAAAGGGCAAAAACACACCAAAAAGACAATGGTTACTGTATGGTGGTCAGCGGCTGATGTGACTCACTCTAACTTTCTGCAACCGGGCCAAACCACCACAGCAGAGTCCTATTGTGAGGAAATCAACGAAATGTACCTGAAACTGCGTCACCTGGAGCCGGCACTGGTCAACTGAAGAGGTTCGATCCTGCTCCATGACGACGACCGTCCGCATGTTTCACAAATTACCGAGGAAAATAATCAAAATATTTTTTGTATGATGATGAAGATTTTAAAAGCCAAAACCTATTTTTTCTTAAAAATCAATCTCACCCAAAAATATATCCCCCCATTCAATTTGCATTATTAAAAAAAAATTTAAAATATTTTGCAAATTTACCTTCATATAGAGGCGAAACGAACCACGAAAA
The DNA here is from genome assembly GCF_025532065.1 of Leptinotarsa decemlineata. NCBI lineage: Eukaryota > Metazoa > Arthropoda > Insecta > Coleoptera > Chrysomelidae > Leptinotarsa > Leptinotarsa decemlineata. The sequence continues at coordinate 6,561,389 of NW_027412593.1, forward strand.
ATGTCAAGTTTGTTTATGAGTGGGACAAGTTTTGATCATTAATCTTTAAAAACTTTCTTGCGCAACTTTCTAGCGGGGGTGTTATTTTTCTGAATAGTAATGAGAATTGAGTGATAACTCATTGATGAGGGCTTTCGATTCCTCACCAATCTGTTTTAAAATCTGTTTAAAATCTGTTTTTCCGTTAATCAGCTGTCGCCCCCATACGAACGTCAACTCTCAGAAGTTGAGAAACTTGTGCGAACTAAGGACTAACGAGGTCTTACCTTTTAACGTGTGATTCCTAACACGGTTGCAGAATCATTCCAGCTTCAACCAGATAAATTCTCTCGAGAAAAATATCTGGTCGAAGCGGGAATCGAACACACGGCCTTCCGATCGTGAGTCGGACGCACAACCACCGCGGCCAATTTCACAACCAATACCTGCATCTCTTTTGAAAATTCGGTCTTCTTGTTGAGAAGATATCAAGTTTTGAAATGCCAAAGAAATGTTTCCTCAATGATGCAAAAGTCAAAACAATTTCAGTTATAAATTAGAGATAAACACCTTCTGAATATTTTACTCATCTGTTTTGGAAAAGGTGAAAATAATTGAACTTCATTTCAAAAATTTTATCCAACGGCAGAATGTCCTGACAGACAATCTCTGGGAAAATTCTTTGCAACATGGTGATGAAAAGAGGCAGGGTAATAAGTTATAGATGTAGTATAGTATTGGGATGAATTGCAATGGATGGTATATTTAGTGAAACAGAGAATTTTTCACAACATGATTTTTCATCAAGGCAACTCGCAGTTAGGTATCTACTCTTTTACATTCCACAAAATTCGCATTCTCACATTTTCATTCGTTTCGTTTACGGTTGACCTTTCTCCTTCTCATAACAAGCAATACTGATTTTTTCAACATTGTTTTTGAAAGCAATTTGTCTTATCGATTTGTATAGATTATCTCTGATGATAACTAAAATGATCATTTCTTTTCACCTTACAAGAAAATCCTACCCAGTATTGGAATACAGCTGATATCTGCAGTCTCATTGATTTTTATTCTAGCTTGTTAGCTGTCATGTCAATTCAAACAAAACATTTATGTGAACCTTTTTCTTTCGTAACTGATATATATTTGAATGTCCGAAATCGTGTCGGTTCTACGGCACATTTGTTTGTATACCTGAGTTACAGATTCACTTTAATTCGAAGTGGCCGATGATATCATGTTGAAAAGTGTAATTTTATGAACTGACGTTTTACATGATTTCGTTAACGTAAAAAATTAGGATATCAGTTACCATCCTATCGTGCTGTATGTTTCAGTGTATATCTGGGTCCTTCAGTCACATTAAAAATTGCAGGATTCGATTTCAATTGTGGTAAAGTACATACAACACAATAAGCAAGATATCGAAGCAAAATGAGATGAATGGGAGCCTTCTGTATCTCTAGAGTAGGGAGGATGATTGTAGGCCCATAGCACTAAGGCCACATGCGACCGACCCATTATACATCCTCCCAAAGAGTTGTCCTCCTGTCCTTTCCAGGAAGGTTGATAGGTCACTGGGAGACATCTGCTTTATATCGGCAGGTGTAGGCCAAGACTCGCCGAACACACACTCCTGCATAGATGCGTGTATCCTCTAGCCCCATATTGTGGAGGCGTTTCCTTAGTTGACAGTGGCCAGTCGAAAAATCCTACTGTCAAGCGTAGGTTTTTCCTGGTCATCGCCAGATATTTCTTCGGGCCAGCTTCCCAGGGTGATCCTGGCAAGATTGAATCCTTTGATTTCATGTGGAGCCTTATTTGATTGCCGACCATTCATTATTAGAAAATGGTAATTGACGTTACAAGGTCGATATGTAGCAAATAACGGATGAGGTTGAATATTGTAATCCCAGGCGCAGATGAGGATTATAACAACCGAATCCGTTTTTCACGTATCAGCCGTGTGTCGTTCAAGACTTTTCGTAATCCCGCTGAAAGATTGCATTTTGATTTCGAGGAAAGAACAAACCACGTACCTCGTAATTTTACAGAAAAATACCAACATTGTGTTGTCCTGGAACAACAGCTCAGCGATATTATAAACAACGTCAGTTTTTTGTGTTCGCGAAGTCGCTTTAACAACGACCGTGGATGAAATTGAAGAAATTGATGAAGAAAATGAAATTTCTTCAGAAATATTGGGAGAATAATGTGCAGCGAGTGTTGATTTACTGGCTAAAATAACTCAAGAGCGATATCAAAAAGAATATGAAAATTTCGATAGGGCCGCCGGCCGTTAAAATAATCTTTACGGAGGGAGGCTGTTAATATTAACTTTTCAATTGTCATCTGAGTACCTTTAAATCAAAATAACAGTATGCTACTCCAACTTTCCAGGTTTTCCATGCTTTGTTGAGAAATTTAGATCTACTTACAAAGTGAATTAATGGGTCTGATGGATAGTACTCAACCAGTAAAAATTACTAGTATCTTATAGTTAAATAATGCCTCGTCGGTGTGTTACAAAGCTCACATTCTGAACTTCTATTGTTCAATTTTTTGTTAACGACATCGTCAAAGTAGTTGCTTAGAGAAGGCTTTTTCGTCCAATTTATGTCTGATAGATACTTCTCTAGGTAGGGGAGTCCGGGGTTGGAAGTCACATTGTTTTGTCTTTTGCATTTTTAGTGTTTTGTTTCATAAATTATCAATGATATTTCTATATCAATAGATGGTGTTTTTATAATCCTTTGAAAAGAAATATTCTTTTTTTCTCCAACATCATCCATAAAGGAAATATAACAATTCTTATGGTAGAGAAAAAGTGTGACTTCTAACCCCGGGCCGGGGATGGTTGTCACAGTATATGGGGCAGATAGTCACATAGGTAATTGATGGGTATAAAAAACATTCAAATGAATATTTTTTTCGAAAGTGGAATAATATAAGTAATTAATTATATTCAAGAAGAGAAAAAAGTGTCTCATTCGTAGGAAAAAAACATATTTGCTCCAAATAAAAAAAATACCATCCGGTAACTTCAATACCAAAAACATAGGTCCATCAGGCCGCAATGCTTGTAAACTGAAAATACCCATTCTAGCGAAATTATATCTAGTCTAAAATTCAGTGAATATTCGAATTCACAATTACGGCAAATGTAATCTGGCAAATATAAATGTTTGGAATATTCTTGGGAGACAAACCGACATGAATACTTGAAGCTATATAGGTAAGTATGTATTTTTATAATTCTTTCTTCTATTTATCGGTGAAGATTTGCCTATACCTTTGATAAACAATTTTTGTTGATGGTATTGATAACACCGTCTTGCCTATCTTTTCGACAGTGTATTTTTCACAAAACAGTGTTGGATTGGAGTTATTCCAAAATAACTTTCTTGCAGCACGCAATATCACTGCGTGAAATACTAGTCGATCAGACTTTCTCATATGATGCCATGACATTTCTATGATTTTCTCTAAAACAAACAAAATTGTATGAAGTAGAAGCTCAAAAAGCTGACCAAAAATGCAGCACAAATATATGTTGGTTGTCACATGTGACTACCAGCCCCCGTCAAGTTGAGACAACGAGCCCCAAAACACATTTCAAAACATAACCCCCAAAAATAACTCTGAATCAATATTTTTTCGTGAAAACGGATAGTGATATCATCAACCACAGAAGTCTCATCAAACATACATGAAATACTACATATCTATGGAAAATTATGAGACTCGACACAAAAGCACAAACATTTACTCCAAAATAAAAAACAAATGTACGTATCTCCCCCACATAGTATGGAGTTAGAATTGAGAAAATGCTCTCGCGATCCTTCGATTCTGTTCGATAAACTCTTTCGTTCGTTCAATTTTCAACTATAGCCCCTGTGACAACCGACCCGTGAGACAACCATACCCGGACTCCCCTACATATCCTTGTATAGAGTTCATTTTGGCAGAGTCCCACATTTTTTGTATGAAGATGAAGAAGTAGAAAGCTAAAACCTGTCTTTCCCAATATCGTACCATTTTATCAGATTCAAAACTAGTGGTTCACTTTGAATTCTATAAAAAACCAGTGTGGTTCACCATTACCTGATAACTTTGTGAATGTAGTTCATTTCTATAAAAATATTACATCCAATTGATGAATGAGTTTCTGTCACAAAATTTCTTCCTCGAAGAAAACAAACGGCACACCCAACTAAATCTTGAAAATTCTTGTTTTGAAAGATTCTTAACGCATCTCAGTATGTATATCACAGTTAAGGAGTGTCTGTTTCTCAATTGTCCGAAAGGCTTTTATGGATGACATGGTGTAATTGAAATACTTCTCAAGATTTTATCGTCGAATATTTTGCATACGGAACATATTACTGCAGGATTTCATGCAAATTTTTCCACTTATGCAGAAATATTCAAAATAATGTGGAGCATATTCAAGGCAGCAACTGTTTCAAAATAATGTTATTACACTTTCTCGAGTGGATACTTTTCAAATAGATAACATTGGGCTGCGTTCTAGAATTTATTCTGAGGATCATAGCTGCCTTATCTGAATCGTTCATAATCTTACCCTAGTATCATTAGGCTACGACATATATAATAGAAATTAACATCTTTTATATTTTTAAAAAAAGAGGGCCTTGCAAACTAAGTTGCTATGTTTTTGTTTCTATTTGGTACTACAGAACGCGCATCTTCTATAAGTGGAAATTACAAGTAAGTGGCTACCTACGCCCAGTAACCGAATTGAATTATGTACAGCCCCCCTCGCATATCGATTATTATTTTTTCGGCCAGTCCCTTCTTCATCAATTGGTCTCCCCCGTTTCTGTATACTGGAAAAAGTTCCAATGAGCTGATCTATCAGGCAACTCTTGAATTGCAAATGCGTCATGCACTTGGAAGCGTGATTTTCACTAATATATTGAGTCTTGTACATTATGTACGAATTCATCATAGATGCATCAACGAAATAGAAAAATAATTTCATCCACCACCTACGCGATTTCCATGAAATATTATATGTTGGATGTAACTGATCAAAGTGATCAACGCCTCCCATGTGCAGGTTATAATCCCAGATCGCTCTTGGACAAATTATATCCTCTTTATCTCCTCTTTTATTTCTCCTCTGAGCCAAGGCTTTGTCAGATGGATCATGCATATTGCTCGCCAATATGACGGGTTTGGTACTTCTGTCTTTTCATTTGTACACTGTTATGTCACCTGAAGAAGCAAAATCGAATTGTCCTAACGATAAAGCTTCATTTGGAAAAAGTTTGTCATGGGGAAATTGTTTTCGGTTGGAACGAAATGTTCCGCAAGCAAATATTTTGTCATCCAATAACCTTCGAAGCAATGGAAATGATGAGAAAAAATTGTCAAAATACAAGCAGTAACCATGCCCTGAGAGAGGTTTCGATAAATTCTCAACAACTTTCTCTCCCAAAGCAAGATTGTCAGGATTTTCAGACTTTCCTTGGTACACATCGAAATCTACCAAATATCCTGTGTTTGCACAAGCCATTGCCCACACTTTGATCCCTCTCTTGATGGGTTTCAGAGGCATATACTGTTTCAGCGTTGACCGACCTTTGAATGCCACCATACTCTCGTCGATAGAAATAAATCTTGATGGTGCGAAATTTTCCTTGAATTTGGAAGAAAGATGGGTAAGTAGAGACAGCACTTTATATAATTTATTGTATCCATCTTCACCTTTTTTGGGCATTCGTTCATTGTCAGCCAAATGGAGAAACCTCAATATTTTCAAAAACCTTTTCATTGTCATAACGTTTGAAACTCTCTCATTATGAAAATTGTGATTGTTTGACCAGTACATTCTGATACTCGGTAAATTGTTGATTCCAAACAGTAACAATAGTCCAAAGAAAGCTTTCAACTCAACAATATTCAAATCCAGTTTCACACCTTTTTGTAATGCATATAAATTGCTCTGTTCTACAAAAGTTTTCATAATGATGTCGTTAAAATTTTTTTCAAAAATGGATAGGACATCATTAGTGGAAATTCTACCTACCACTCCAAAAGGTCGATGAAAGATGAATAAGGTTCCGATTCTTCTGGATCAACAGTTGGAGACTGACGACGTATTCTTTTAGGAGGTAATATTTGACGTCGCGTCTTTGGTCTACAGCCTGATGTGGAGGGGAGAGAAGTCGAATCTACATTCAGAGTGGGACTAGATCGGAAAGAAGAACTTGAGGAACACAAATGGCTATTCGATCGAATAGAAAGAGCTGACTCATACGGAAAATCGTCTTCTGCGTTCGAGTTCGCACCTATGTCTGAGTCATAGCCTGCCGGTCTGTTATTCCTTCTTGATCTGATGTCTCCTCAGATCAGTTAGTACTAATCTTCTAAAGATAACTGTTGAAATTTAATGATATTCTACTCATAAGTTTGTGAGTTATTGTACTAAGGGTGACACTACTTTTATTATTTTCAAAACAGTGGACCAAAAACAATTTTTCGTGTTTTAATTTTACACTGCTTCTTGATGAGAAAACTGCCGTTCAAGCAAAGCGGTGACTTGAAAAGTGGACTCCGCTCCATCAGAAACAACAATTATACACCTATTGAAACTCTGGCCATTGAAGAAGCCCACAAGGAATCCCGAGTCTGGTTGGAATACATAGACGCTACCTTCATAATATGGAATAATGAGAATGCAGAACTAGACACTTTCCTGAAGCACATCAACAATGTGAGTCCTTCCATCACTTTCACAATAAAAAAGGAAGTCCTTCCTTAGACGTATTGGTGAAGAGGACCGGCATTAAATGGGAAACACCTGTATATCGAAAACCCACTCACACAGGACAGTATCTGAACCAGAAATCCAACCACCATCAATCGACTGAGAGAGGAATTTCACTTCTTTGATTGACGACTTGTTTATTTTGTGGAAATTTATGTTCACTGAGGGTACACTACAAAAACACACTTTTGTCTATTTTCCACGATATTTCTTTATTGTTGACTAGTTTCGGCTATTACTATTTTGAAAATGGTGTAATAGCCGAAACTAGTCAACAATGAAGAAATATCGTGGAAAATAGACAAACGTGTGTTTTTGTAGAAAATATGCAAAAGTGTGTTTTTGTAGTGTATCCTCAGGAGGAAAGGAATCATCAAGACTCTACTAGACGGTGTCTTCGGGCTCTGTAATAAAAGGAAGGTCTCGAAAGGGAACTAAGCATCATCAAAAACGACCTTCAATGGAATGGTTACTCCAGAGTGATGGTAGAACAGGCTTTCGCTAGAAGACAGCAAGAGCTCCACAAGGAAGAGAAGCCTCCACAACCAGTACTTGTACTTCCCTACATCAGAGGATTATTGGAAAGAATACGAAGGATTGGGTCCAAGTATAACATCAGGACCTGTTTCAGATATGGGAACACTATCCGTAGCAGCCTCACGAAAACCGGGCCCCCAAACGCGGACTGCGATTCCAAGAATTGCATTTACCGGATACCTTGCGAGTGCAGAGAATCATACATCATACATGAAACTAAGAGGCCATTAAAAGTTCGCATTGCTGAGCACAAGAAACACACACAGCGAGGAGAAACCAGCAAATCCGGAATAGCAGAGCATGTCTGGGCTTATCAACATAATATCAAGTGGGCTCAAGCTGAAATCATCCACAAAGAGGAACAGTGGTTTAGAAGAAAATTCAAAGAAGCCGCGTAGATGGGGAAAACTGTAACAGATTTAGGTATTATCCGAACAGAAGTGCACCTTGCAGTGATTGAAATTATTGATGGGATGGAGGAATAAGGAGCAAATTGAATCGGTCCAAGTATTGAGCCTTGCGGTACTTTGCGCTGAAGGAAAAAAAGAGGTGAACAAGTTCCATCAAACGTTATAATTGATTTTTTTTCATTGATATAGTTGGCAAAAAAGGTAATAGCAGAAGTCGACAGACCAACGTTGATCTGGAATACAAACTTCAACTCGAATATTTTCGGCACAGTGTCGTATTTTATAGTTTCTGTTATGACTCAGGCCTACAGATACAATTTGTCATTTGAGACAACTTTTCCTCACCCATGAGCTTATCGAAATCGTTATCTGAAGGATTATGGCTGTGACATCATTCATTATGTTCTTGAATCCATGATTATTTTCACCGTCGTTGCTGATTCTTCGACATATTACTTTCATCCTCGCAGTCAACGCACATATCACTGACGGTGTCTGCCGTAGTGGCAGATGAAACTTTTGTTACTTCACGGGTATCACACATGAATCAACCGAGGTTTATACTTGATAGATTAGGTTTGATTCATAACTGGCATTCGCAGAATATGAATAATAGAATAAACATTTCATCTGTACCAGAATTACTTCAATTTCTTACAATTTTATATATCATTAGTCCAACAACGAAATTATTTCGATTCGCATTCATCATCTATCGAAACATCTTCATTCAATAAACAAATTATGAATCACATTGAAAGGATAATATTTTATGAAGTGACTAATTTTTGAATATGTTGTCGGTTTTAATTGTGAGACATTTTTGCAAGCTTTCCTTTATTGCTAAATGGTTTTTCGGAATATAAGATGACAATAGGCATTTTTGATTGGAATTTGGTATCATGAACGGTTGATAAAAAATGACATAAATTTGTGAAGCCATTGTATTTCTGAGTACAGTTGGTGAATTGAACAATCACCAAAAGAAACATACAGTTAGATATCGCATAAACTGCTGTCAGTTTTACGTCAATCATTTATGATACCCAAACGCCAATCGAGAACGACACGTATGTCTTTGATCAAGTGACCACACTCTGCTCCAAGTCACAGAAATAAATAAGTTCAATAACGCAACCGTGCAGGTACTTTTGACGATTGAAGGGTAAATGGAGTGGTGAAGCAACAGCGAACAGTACGTCAACACGCTTTTCCGGAAGTTTTATTGATTGGAGACTTTTTTTCGTAATGTAAATATTCGTTTGTGAAATACATAGTGACAATGTTTGATGCCGAAACACTTTTTTCGTTACAAAGGATTACGGAAACATTTATTTGTCAATAAATAAATAATTATATATATATATATATATATATATATATATATATATATATATATATATATATATATATATATATATATATTATATAAATATATATATAAATAAATCGTTGCAATCATCGTCTAGTTCAAATTGGTGTAAATAACTGCGAAGTTCTTCGAGATCTAGGTATATCCTCCTATATTCCATAAAATTAGAGTTAGATCTTTTCTGGAATTTTAGTCTCTAGAAAATATGCATAGATATTTTAAATTATCCAGTATCACTGGCTCAAATCCAAAAATAACCAAAGTTACATGGAAAGTATTATTGAAGAATGATTTGTTCAACAAATACATATACCTACCAGTACCTTCAATGTCACGCAAACCAACATTTTTTCGTACCTAAGTCGGTAGTTGTGGATAAAAGGCAATTTCTATTTCAAAATCATGACATTTCGAAGCCAAAAACTCAACAGAGAAACGGGCATGAAAGATTTCAAAATATTCTTACCTTCAGGAAATCTCGAAGCCACATAACCTCTGGTTTTGGATCACCAATCACTTCACATAGAATGGTGATGTCATCGCCCTCGAAGGCTTCTGTTGATCTTGGCTTCTTGAGGAATTTGGGTTCTTTGGAATATCTGGAAAAGACGTCCCATCATCAACACACAATATCCATTGTGAAGGTAAGTATAAAGAATCGTCTAATATGTGAGTTATAAATGAAAACCACTACAATTTTTTAGATAAAATGACACCAAATAATTGTATTTTTAACTTATTTGAAGCATCCGATACAGTATCACATGAACAACTTGAAAAATTGGCTACGATTTTGGGAAAAGATTCTGAACTTATTTCATTTTCTAATTTTGTTGGGCAATTATTCTCATTCTGTTTAGTTCATTTTAGTGCCTCAGTATTACAAGATAATATGTAATGCGTTATTTTGTAGCTGTATCTGGACTTTGCATCTTTTTCAAAGTATACTGCTATTCTACTAGTCAAGCATTGTCATTTGATACCCATATTGAGGTAGTTATGAAAAATTATTAATTCAGCCATTTTGGTGATGCGGCTTCAAAATATACACATATACACACACACATACACACACCTATACACAAAATATACACATTCAAGTTGGTCACAGCTACAAAATGTCGGAATACATATATTACCTTCTGATACTGAGGCACTGAATGAACTAAACATAATGAGAATAATTGATTAACAAAATTAGAAATTTAAAACTTGACAATAAAATGAGTAAAAAATGTTCAATGTTAAACGGTTTATTGAAAAACAAATGTTGATGGAGATAATGTAGGTACTATAAACTAAAAAGTTATTTGGAAGGTCCTTGGTAGCAGTCATCATACCACTTTTCTCAGCAGGGTTAAGTGGAAGAACATTTTTCGTGATGTATTTTATTACGGACAATGAACTTTGGCCTTTAATTTCAATTGATATTTGAATATATAAGTTATGTTGAGTTTTTTGTTTTGGTTATGAAATAATGAAGGCGATATAATCATTATTATTATTAATATTGACGGTATTGATCGGATAAGAAATGATAAAATCGTTGGGTGTAGTATTTACGTATTTACTCAGATTACGCTACGCCCAACGACTTATTATTTTTTTATCTTATCAATACCGTAGAATGCTGAGAAGTGTGGTGTGATGAGTACTACCTAGGAGCTTTCGAATTATTTTTTAGTTTTTAGTTCAACATGAAAATATTTTTTGATTCATTTTAGCCGCCTCCTCCTTGAAAGACGTTTGGATTTTGAATTCACATACATGGCTTCCTTTACGTAGTTATCCAAACCACCCCGGCCTGAAAATAGGAGGCCTTCACTTCACATTCTGACTAAAACTGTTACATATCAGCCCCGTCATAGCACAAGGCATCCGAGTACCTACGTTCTTTGTTGACGGACGACGGACGTTAATGGCACGCCCCTTCGTTACCACGGCCACCACGGAACTCATAAAAAATGGAGCTGAGGCGTTAGTAGATTCAAAAATATGTAATGTAAAGGATGAGACACAAATATTAAAAATTAAAGAAAAAGATACATTCGCCACAATATATTACAAGTTAACGTCAAGGCGCTCAAATGAAGTTTATCGTTCCCCTTCCAGGAGGATAGATCTAGTAGAGATAAAAATACTTATAGACTTTTACATATATCAATGGATGTCAATATACTTACGGAATGTCAGTTCGGACAATGGTAGGTTTATCTTGCAGTGATACAGATTTATCAGTCACCTCAATCCTAGCACTACTCTCCGCTCGTCCAATTTCGTTGCTAGCTATACAAGTGTAGACTCCAGCATCTCGTACTGTTAAGTTAGCAATGGACAATTCTAGTGTTCCATCATAAGATAGTGTCATAATTGATCGTCTGGAGGGCCTTAGTCGAGTCTGAAAAAATGGTTTCATTATTCAATCAACATAATAATATTGGTATTAGGTTTTTTCAAAAGTTTTATCCAGTCAAACTGTAAGGCGCGGTTCCCACTGGAACGATACGATAAGCGATGCAACAGGTACAACCCGATCCTGATTTGACATCGATCACTCATAATCGTGAATACATAATGGAAGCAATTAATCTCGTGCACACTGGGGCGATCACGATACTACACCGGTAATTATCGGAGTGGCGTCGGTGAGGGGGCACAGCGGCCGGGTCGCTTGAGCGGGAGAAAGGCGCAATATCGTTCGACGCGTTCGTGCCGGGTCGGCAAGAAGGGGTGCAATCCTCTATTTCCTTCGTGGAATTGGTGGAGCAGAACCCGTGCTTCTCTAGTCCCCTTGACACCAATCTCAATAAAACATGGTAACTATTTGAGCTCATTATATAAAACTCTCTGAAATTTTTGTTCATGTTGAGAGAGCTCACGAAAAACCACTGCCGAATTTAGAGAGTTTCATAGAATGAGCTCGAATAGTTACCATGTTTTATTGAAATCAGTGTCAAGGGGACTGGAGAGGCAATGGTTCTGCTGCACCAGTTTTACGAATGGAATAGAGGATTGCACCTCTTCTTGCTGACTCGACATGAACGTGTCAAACGATATTGCGTCTTTCTTTCGCTCAATCACCTGTTGCATCGCTTATCGTATCGCTCCAGTGGGAACACCTAATATTTACTTCAAACTGTAATATGTCACGATTTTTATTTTTTCTCACATCTAGAGGTCTTGAGGTTTTATCTACATAACTTTTATCCACAAGAACAAGGTATATTGTCGATACACTCTTTCGTATTTTCTGGTTTACTTTGTGCCAGAATAGATCTCCATTCATTGGTAGTTCTGAAAGTTGTTCTTCACATCACATCTGCAACCAATTCGTCCCAATTATTCAGTCAAACCGGGAATAATAGTTTGACGTGTTTTGAGTGACATGTGTGTTGTTGTTGTTTTTGTGATGATTGTGGAATATTCATATGTTGTTTTTGCCTTTACCAACTCCATTGGGTGATTGGGTGCTTTTTTTACCAGGCCTGGATAAATATTTCCCTTCAAAACCATTTTGATTATAGTTATTTTTTCTTCCGAATTATGAATTGAATTATAAAATGTTTTAGCTTCATCATACAAACATCTGACTATACCTTTTTTAACGTGATCATAAACTTCCTTTTCTGACGTGAATTTTTCTTGTGGGTTTTCTTGGATTCAAGATATCATCCGGGCTAGGGTCCCAGATAGCGAATACTCGTACATCATCAACACATCTCTATTATTAGACAATTCTGATGTATTCTCAAAATGTTCTATGAAAATGTTACTCAGAATCGATGACGAGGATGAGCCTATTGCCATTTTAAATTCTTGCTGATAAAATTCCTCTCTGAACTGGATTTTAACGGTACATAATTTTAGATTGTGGAAATATTTTGATTTTTTTTTAATTGGAATGAAGGGGTATTTTAAAAAGAGATTAATTTGTGGGTGGAAAAAAATATCTGGCTTTCGCTCCCCATTTTTGTGAAAAAAATTGTGGAAAACTTTCAAAGGAAGGAAAAAAAGCAGTTGAGTTCAAAATGACCTCCTTACAAAGATGTGTAGATCATGCATAGCATTTACTTTCTGGAAACTGAAAAAAGGAATCCTCGAAACAACTAACTTCATATAAACATTAAATTACACGAAAGAAAAAGTTCTTTCGAAACAACTACTCCCGTATGAACATTGAATCATACGAGAATCACTCTTTCCTGTTTAATACACATCTTTGTGAAAAGCTTATTTTGAACTTCCATTGGAAGTTTCACACAATTTTTTATGTAAACATTGAGAGGTGAAATTCAAATAACATTATTTTCTATAGTTTCACTTGCAAGTGAACTGTTCTTATTGGTATGTTTTTTTACTGCATCTAAAACGACAGTTCAATCCTGAATGATAAAACCAGAAAGTTGGTACTTGACAGTACATTTGTTTGCAAATACTCCGACAATAATTTACGTAAGTCCTTGTTGAGTACATACCTGTTATGAGAACTATGTCAACGAACATACCTAGGTTGACGAACAACGACAGACTAAAGTGGTATGTAGTACCAAAATGAGGTATCTTATTTTAATATATTGAAGTAGTTATTCAAATACATGGATGTATGATTGATACTAAGAATATAAAACCAGCTACCTGCTGGTTTTCCACTCAGGATAAAATTGTCATTCTGTATATCTCTGAAAACACTTTACCTGTTGTTATTCGAAGCTAATACTATGAAAAATTATATCGCAGTTCATTTGAGTTTGTGGCAATTGTGTAATAGGAACATTGTGAAATTACAATTATTACTGTCATTAAGAAGTATATCTTCACGCAGTTTTTCAACGATTAACGTTTGAGCTGCTGCACGTAATTTCTGACAAATATTAAATTTTTCATTTCAATTCTGTTTTCTTGCATTATACAAATCGGAAATAGTATCACATCCGTAATTGAATGATATTAGAATATATATTTTTTGAATTGAAGGGGTTATATTCTTAGAGTGATTATGATTCCATAGAAAGGAAGAAAGTAATCAATTTGAAAATAAGTAACTCTATACATGGATGTGTAGATCATGCAAAGAAGTAACTTTCAGACACAAACCGAAAAAAGTCCTCCTGAAACAGATACTTTCATATAAACATTGAATTACACGAAAGAAAAAAATTCTTTCGAAACAAATACTTCTATATGAACACTGCATTATACAGAAGATACTTTTCTCTACTCAGTTCGTATTTCAAACATTCGTTGTGGAATAAAAATCATATCATTCACACGAGTTCTACTTTGAATGAATGGTAACAAATTGCACTTACATGGAACACTGTCATCCTCACTGGTATACATCGATGTTTCGCCTTAAGACACTTGCCCTAAGGATCTTCAGTATCAAATTGAATAACATTATAGACAATACACACAATTCATTCATGAATTACGATTTTCAATGTCACGGAATAAGCTTGATCTGCTGATGTCATCGATGACATCGTAATGACATTCATTCACCTATTTAATTCAATCCCAGCCAAGAGGAATCTTATTTGAATTGAAGGGGTTATATTTTTAGGAGTGATTATTTTTTTTTTTTCGTATCAAGATGGAGTTGTAGAAAGCCAAAACTTTCTTTCCCAAAAATCAATCACTCCTAAAAATATAACCCCTTCAATTCAAATAAGATTTCTCTTGGCTGGGATTAAATCAAATAGGTGAATGAATGCCAATATGATATCATCGATGACATAAGTAGATCAAGCTTATTCCGTGATATTGAAAATCGTAATTCATGAATGAATTGTGTGTATTTTCTATAATGTTATCCAATTTGGTACTGAAGAGCCTTAGGGCAAGTGTCTCAAGACGAAACATCAATGTATACCAATGAGGATGACAGAGTTCCATGTAAGTGCAATTTGTTACCATTCATTTAAAGTAGAACTCATGAGAATGATATCTGATTCTTATTCCACAACGAATGTTTGAAATACAAACTGAGTAGAGAAAAGTATCTTCCATATTTCTGTCAGTGTTCATATAGAAGTATTTGTTTCGAAAGAATATTTTTCTTTCGTGTATAGCTAGTAGCTGTTTCAGGAGGACTTCTTTTCAGTCTGTGCCTGAAAGTTACTTCTTTGCATGATCTACACATCCATGTATAGAGTTACTTATTTTCAAATTGATTACTTTCTTCCTTTCTTCGGAAGATTCCCCCATCTTTTTTTTGTATCAAGATTTCTTCATCGACAGGTATTGAAGCCATGAATATCTTTTGATTGTACAATTGAATGTTCCGCATGACCTTCTGCTTGTACACTCTTTTTCGAAAGAAACTGACGAACCCATATTTTCCCAAATTTTTTTCTTCTAATAAACAATCGATTGAAGCATATATCATATATATTCACGATTTTTCCCACACGCTTTAGTTCTATCATCAACATTAGCGTTGGTGGAGACGTTGTTACATGAATATCTAAGTATATGGTCTCTCATTAAGTACTTCCTATCTTTAAATTTCAATGAAACAAAGTATTTGAAAGACGAATTGATGCCATTATGTGTGGAATATAACATTGTTCAAATGTTTGCAACGGCTTTTCTGTGGAGCACATCCGAAACATCCAATTTTCTATGACTCTAGCAGAATATCCAATGTGGCATGAGTTGTGTGGCACGTAGCGCCATCCTGTTTAAACTACATGTTGTTGGTGTACAGACCATTTTATCCAGATCAAGAGAAGTTGGTAATCATGGACCTATAGTCTATGAATACTATAGTTTATGATAGTCAAACTCCACATCAAACAGTAATTTTGTCGGAGTGCATTGGACGCTCTTGGATCCCATGTTGATTGGTATCGCCCCAAATTTGACAATTTTGTTTGTTCACGTAACCATTCATCCAGAAATAGCCCTCATCGAGTCCATTCAACGAACCAACGTCGCCGTCTTTGTCTATGATCGTTCACTTTCGATTCCTGGGTCAGTTGAATTTTGTAAAAGTGCGTTCTTGTGAGTGACGGGAAATCGACTGCTTCGGATTCTCCTGCACACTCTCACAGACAGCGGCGATGTTTTCGGCAGATCTTGCGTTTCGTCGGCATACGGGTGCTGGTTGATCGTTTACTGAACAGTAGGAATGCGAGTAGTCCTCTCGGTACGACGATTATGGCGACCGTTAAATGGGCGAAACGCGCGATACGTTGCTCGAACAGAATACCCATTTTGATAAAACAATTTTATTATTCGCACTTGATGGTGATTTGACAAAACTAGCTGAATAAATGACAGCTAATTTGACAGATATATCTTCAACGAGATGGCTGTTTTCAATTGTCAAAGTTTGAAGACCCGTTAATATAGTGTTGAAAAACAAGGAGAAAAATTATAAAAAACCGATTTTCGTATACAGTGTGTCAATTTTAAAACTTACAATGGGCTATATCTCACGAACGAAAGCTGATATCGAAAAATGCTTGAAACTGTTTCTAGGATAGTAAGAGAACTCACCCCCATCAACCGCCTAGGCCCCACTCAAAAAGTTTAGATTGCAAACTCCTACTTAATTGAAAAGACTATAAAAAATGCTATCCAATGGTATAAATAATAACTGTACAGAGTGAAGCAATAATTGTGAATCTTTAGCTTAAATGGAATATTTACTGAGGTTTTTGTTGAACTACAAATTTATTGAAAATGTCAATTAAGTGAATGTTAAAAGTGGGTTCCGTTGTTTTGTAAACAATAATACAGCCTATTGTCAAAATCTGCACAAACTTTAATATCAACTATGACTTCTTTATTTGTAATGCTACCTCCCGGACTATTATTTTACATGATAAGTGTCCGTCGATACTTTTTTCGTTAAATAAAAACTTAATTTGCCATTTTTGAAAAACAAGTTGGAAAAATCTGTTTTTTGGGTTCTGTCAGAGTCAATAATTTTTGGTTTGTTTGAGACTATTGAATGTCATTAGTTTTCATCATTTGTACGATCTGTACTGTCATTCAGCTCTAGTTGTCACGATGGTTTACAGTATACCTGAGCGCATGGAGATAATTTTCATATTTGCCTCCCAGAACCAGTGTTATTTAAAAACAGCTCAAATATTTCATAAAATGCATCCGGACAAAAATGTTAGTCACGTGTACGTCCGCGATTTAGTTGAAAAGTTTAGAGAAACGGGATCAGTGCAAAATAAAAAAAGGAATGCACCAAGATTACTGAATGAAGCAACCCAAATTGAGGTCCTTGGAAATTTTGCAATGGAGCCTACTGCATCAACACGTCAAGTATTAGGACAGTGACAGGACTTTCACATGAGTCGGTTAGGAAGGTGTTGAAATTACATAAATTTCACTCGTACAAAACACAAATTCTTTGAACATTTACTTAATTGACATTTTTAATAAATTTGCAGTTCAACAAAAACCTCATCAAATATTCCATTCAAGCCAAAGTTTCACAATTCTTGCTTCACCCTATACAATTATTATTTATACCATTGGATAGCATTATTTGTAGTCTTTTCAATGATGTATCACAAGTAGGATTTTGCAATTTAAATTTTTTGTGTTTAGGTGGGTGGGGCCTAGGGGGTTGATGGGGGTGAGTTCTCTTTCATGTCACTTTAGTTCCCCCTCACTATCCAAGAAACGGTTTCAAGTATTTTTCGACATCAGCTTTCGTTCATGAGATATAGCCCATTGTAAGTTTTAAAATTGATACACTGTATATCAGACACATTGTTTGAACAATATGATTGATTCTGATTTTTTTAATTTTGTTTCCTCTTCAAATGGTTTCTGATTTCGAATAAATATACCTAATATAAAGAACATACATTTGAAAAATATCATCAAAATCGTTGATTTGACTAACGAAATTTGGTATACAATCTTCTATAAAAAGATTCTGAGATATATTGAATTCCAGTGAATATACCACTTCTATTGTCAGTAAAAACAGTTTGAAGTTTCACCATATAATGTAACTTAAACTTACCCCATCTTTGTACCACATCAATCCTACTCTTGGATAAGCCTCCACTCTACCGGTAATCCGTAATTCTCCACCTATCGGTAACGTCAAGAACGATGGTTCTAGCCAGTTAGAGAATTCTGGGGAAATGTATGCTTTGATTCCTTTGTCAACCGCCAGATTACACTTGCAAGACACTGAACCGAAACTATTTTGGGCGGATACGATGTAAGTTCCTGTATCGTCCAAGTGAGTTTTACTAATTTCTAAAGTGTAGAAATTATCATCAGTGGAAAATACATGTCGATCTGAAAAAGACAAGAGATCATCATTACAATATTGGTAATGACTTAGGTATAGCATCTTGTTTAGGGTGGGCAAATTGTTCCTGTCACTTGTAGAAGAAAATGTTGCTGAATAAAAGTAGGTACGTGTGTCGCATCTTGTATTCTTGCTTCGGTACAACTGTATGGCCGCCCTAAGCATAACATGGTGGGAAATAATCCCTCGAGAAAACACAAAAAGGGGCAAACTCAGCAAAAAGCATAGCAAAATCTTCAAGCCTCTAAGTGAGGGTGTCATTTTCCAAGTTTTTCGAATGATATCAGGTGTCAAGTGATACCTCATCATTAAGAAATTATATTCAGCAATGGATATATTATCGACTGGAAAAGTTATATACTATCGTCAGCATTATGCCAAATGTGATGCTTTTTTGATCTCCTGATCAATCTCACCTACTTGAAATTAACATAGATGTAAACTCAGTTTCACTTAAATAGATTCATTTACACAAAAGGTTCGAACCCTGCCCATCAAATGAGATTGATCATTTGTGTAGAAAACAAATTTTTGGGACCTGAAATGGAAATGAGTTTTTAATATGAGTTAGAAAGAGATATTACAAACACAAAATAAAATGTCAATGATGAACAATAAAGGAAAAATAAAATTGAATCAAAATCGAATTAAAAAAATCAACACTAAATAAAGGAAAAATTAAATGGGGTCAAAAAAATCAATTCGATTTTTCAATTCAGTGCACCGTAGCTAATTTTCCCACTTGATTAAAGGTTTACATGCATTGCGGATCTGCACACTAACTTGACTGAATGCAAAACTTCTTTAAACATGATTTTGAACTTATTTTCCGTGAATAGTTTCATCTACGGACCACTTGATGTTGTATACGCACGTTCAATAGCTTCTTGTTTTTATCGATGTAAGACTTGTCGGTTTCACCGATGTAAGACTTGCCATATTCACATGGAATCCGGTAACCGGATACCATGGATAGGTACTTGGTAAATAAAGGTGGGGAACCAAGCCATTCGTAGCAGCCTCACAAAACCAATGCACAAAAAGCGGACGACTACAAGAGTTGGGTTGCGATGACGACTCAAACAGTTCTGCTGTGTTTCCAATACACCAGGAGTGCTTTCATTAGATCATTTCTATGGTTCAATTGAAACTTGACTTCAATTAATAACGGAAGATACAAACAATATGCCTAATACCAGTGATTGAATTTGCGTTATGCAGACATAAATGAAAAAAATAGTTAATTGAAACAATAAGACTCAACCGGGATCCGAACCCGGCTATCCCGCTCTCTTCACAGGCGCATTAACCAACTCCGCTATCGGAGCCACCATGATGTCTACATACGCAAGACACTCAAATATTTCATACAAATACTATAATATACAATATATAACATACAAACTGGTTATATATCAGGATTATATATAAATTGATGATTATCACGGAAAAACTGTCTAGAAAATGAGACCATGTGTGCCACATATATTTTCAAGGAATATTTATCGTTGACTGATTAACTCGAATATACAATAATCAGGTAATAGTTCTACTACTAGGTAAATACAAAAATTCTCGAATGAAATACAATTTACAAGTCAATATTCTCTAGGTTCTCTCATTTCTTTAGGACTGAAGTAAAAACAGATGTTTATCAAATTTTGGGACAGAAAAATATATTCATTTGAATGTTTCTAATATTGGTGAAAAGTTTACAAACTATTTCGGGCCATTTTCGAAAAAATAAGAGGTAATGTTATGAACGAATTTTCCGACAGAAATCAAAGAATTTCTCTAAACTCACCATCAGAAATAATTTCCTTATCATCTCTGAACCATTTAACAGTTGGTTCCGGGCAACCAGCTATTTGGCAGGTTAATCTTACTGGATACGACATCTGAACTCTTCTATCCCTCAGTCTCATAGTGAATTGAGGAGGTAGTCCCTGAGTTTTCGTGAACTCGGAAATTCCACTGAAATTCATAATCATCGATAGACTGACGTACTCAATCATTCAAATTCTACTTACAGTTTCAATCTTGCATCAGCACTCAAAATTTTTGGATCTTTAACGACGGAAAGCCTTGCGAATGTGGACACTCTTCCAACTTTATTCGTAGCCTCACACATAAAGCGACCAGAGTCCATCTCTTGCAGATTTCTGATGGTTAAGGAACATGTACTACCATGTTGCATGATTTTGTATCTGTCATCTTCTACGTCATAAAGTTCTCGTGAGTCTTTCAACCACCGGATGGTAGGGAACGGTTCGCCACGAACCTGAAAATGACGATGGTATATGAATTTTCAGAAAAATAAGATAGGATTTAGTTGAGTTGAATAATAGTATTATTCGTACACAGTGGAAAGGAAGAAATTGCAAATGAAGGGGGACTAAAATAGTGGAATGAGTAAACTTCAATTATCTACCCTTCTTCAGTGCTTTCTCCAGAAATTTCAACGTTCATTCTCCATATGTTAGATAAGTACCTACTTTGTATTCGTAAAGTATTTGTGATGCACTGTTCGGAACCTTTGGTGTAGTAATGAATATCACTGGAGTTTTTTCCCAACACTAAACCGTTATTTCAACACATCAACACGTTTTTTGATCACCAAGTGATCATTTTCAAGAGAAAGAGTTGGATCTTCCTCTTGAAGATGATCACTTGGTGATCCAAACACGTGTCGAGATGTTAAAATAACTGTTTGGTACTGAGAAAAAACTCCAGAGGAAGAGTTTGACCTTCCTTTTGAAGATGATCACATGGTGATGTTGGGAAAAAACTTCAGTAATATTCATTCGTTAAGTACCTACTTTAAAAATGTTTTTTCATACATACCAAAATTCGTTCCTAGAACTGGTCAGCTGAAATTTTGTAATCTGGTCCCGAAATGGATTTGAACGTTACATTTACAGAAATTTTCCAGCTGACCACTTTTGAAAACAGCATTTAGCATTTACCAATCAATATTCAATTTTTGAATTGAAAACAACTAACCTCGCACTCTAGAGACATATCAGATCCAACCAATGCCTTCATTTGTCCAGGAAGTATCTCGATGAATTCTGGCAAGATATTGGGTCTACCCAAAGTGATCGTACTACTATTTATGCTCTCACCCCAGCCATATCTGTTTCTTGGTGTTACTCTGAATTGGTATTCTGCTTCAGGTTTCAGATTGAAGGCATCAAAGCTGTTCAAGGGGGTTACTCCTAGTTCTGTCCATCTATAAAGGTCGATAAATTCGATAAATGAATTTATCAAATTAACGTTATAATACAGTTGATAAAATAATAATAATAATAATGATAATAATAATAATAATAATGTGCGGCTAAGATTTCTGCCTTAGTGCGGCAAGCCGGTATGATTTTGAGATTCGAGAGTAGAGAACACATCATTCCACCAAGGACTCCAATAATCAGAACGACCATCTTGACAGAGTGATCTGGATAGAGTCTGCGGAGTTCGAAGAGAAAATCTCGATATTTTATCAGTTTTTCCTCCTCTTTTCTGACGATATTCGTCTCGCCAGGAGCTGAAAACTCCACGACAAATATCGTTTAGGTCTGGTGGTTCTGAAGGACTACATCAGGCTTATTAGCTTGTATGAGCCTGAGGGTGGGGAACGAATAGTTCCAATAAATTCGGCACTTCTCGTTCGCCACAACGGATTCAATATCCCCCGGAGCGTAGGGCAACACCGGTGTCTCGTCAATACCGTAAGAGTGCCGTAGATGGTAATATAGCACTCTTAGGGTCGCGTTATGTCGATGGATATAGGCCGAGACCGCATATGCTGGACATGCTGATAGCAAGTGCATTAGGGTATCGGGCGCCTCGCGGCAGGCCCTGCACCTTGTGTCGGGAACCTCTATAACCATCACGACACTGCGGTAGACTAAGGTGTTGAAGACACCATCCTGGCAAGCCATGATGAACCCCTCAGTTTCCGACTTCAGCCCACTCGACCTGAGAAAAGCGAACGTCAGGCGCTTTGATAAGCCAAGGTCTTCAATGTTATTGAAGAAGACCCCATGCATTAGCTTATCCCTGTGTCTCCGCAGAAGTAAGGTGATCTCTGCGGCTTTCATCTGAGCTTTTTGCTGAACGGGTTCCAACTCGGTGACAGAGTTGTAGTCATCTCGTTCAGAGTCGAAAACTATACCGAGTTCATCAGCTGCTCGAGCAGCTGCCCTAAGGAGAAATGCCCCAATTGCTGCTCTCTCATGGTCACGGACCATGCAGAGAAGGGGATCCGGACTCCTGACGACTTTACAGGCTGTATCCAGTACCATTCTGTCATGTAAACACTCCAAACTCAAAAGTCCACGACCTCCCTGTTGTCGGGGGGAGTACAACCGTGGAACGGACGATTTGGTATGCAAACTACTATAGAGATGCATCATTTTTCGGGTCCTTACGTCCAGTTGATACAGCTCCTCCCGAGTCCACTTCACTACTCCAAACGAGTAGAGTAAGATTGGAACGGCAAGCATATTTGTTGCTGCAACTTTGTTCTTCCCCGACAGCTCCGATGACCAGATCTGTCGAAGTTTTTGCTGATACTTGCCGCGGAGAGAGTTTTTCACTGCAGTTACCTCTTGTGAGTGGCGTTGTTCCACCCCGAGGTAAGTATACGTCTCTCCGGCATCCAGATGGTGTAGGATGCTTCCATCTACGAGCTGCACATCCTCTCCGTAGTCCCCGCATCGTCCTCTTTTGAGATGAACCATTGCACATTTGTCTATCCCGAATTTCATACCGATAGCATGCGTGTACTCTTCCACCACCCTCAAGGACTGATGGAGATCCTTCTCTCCAGAGGCATAAAGTTTAAGATCATCCAAATAAAATAGATGGGTGACCTTGTGCCTCCGGTTTCCGAGGGTGCCACAGTTATACCCTCGAGTATTTCTGAGCGCAACGGATAATGGCAATAGTGAGATGCAGAATAGAAGGGGACTGAGGGAATCACCCTGAAATACACCCCTTCTGAAAGTGACCCACCTTGTTTGGACTCTTGCTTGACCAGATGTTATGGTGAAGCGAGTTCGCCAAAGTGGTATCAGTTGTTCAATGCATCCCACTATGTTATCGGGTACCGCAAGGCATCTGAGCAAATGCAAGATGAGCTCATGCGAAATTGTATCAAATGCCTTACGTAATCGATCCAGGCCATAGAGAGGTTACGCTTATATTGTATCGAGTCCTGCGTTACACATCTATCGATGAGCAGGTTCTCTTTACATCCAGCGACTCCTCTCTTCGACCCTCTCTGCTCATATATCCGTTCGAACACTCGGTCAACTGCGGTGAGTATTCGTGTGTATAAGATGCTTGTAAACAACTTATAACACGAATTCAAGCATGTTATCGGTCTGTAATTCTTAGGAATCGTCAAATCTCCGCTTTTGGGGATAAGAACGGTCCGCCCCTCGACAAACCAATCCGGAATCGGCTGCTCTCCATCGAGCCATGAGTTGAAAACTCTGGCCAGATGGCGGTGGGTACTTGGTAGTTTTTTCCACCAATAAGTGTTCAGCCCATCTGGGCCTGGAGCAGCAAAGTTCTTGGAACCAACAAGGGCTCTTCGAACGTCATCCGGGGTTATCGGGTTGCGCAGTTCATTGAGCTCAGGCTGTCGAAGCTCTCTGTTGAAAGCTTCGAACTGCGCTAGGGCTGGAGTGTCTAAGTTGAGTGGCTGCGGGTGTTCATAGATATCCTTCCAGAAGGATTCCACCTGATCAGCAGTCGGCGGATTATCCACAACACGTGGAGGCTCTTGGAATAAGCGAGAAGGTTTCTCGCGGAACCTAAGATTTTCCGCGATACTTCTCGCTCGCCTCACTAGTGACTTCTTAGCAGCCACTAGCATTCGTATCCTATCAAGGCAATGCTGTTTGGTGGTCAACAGCACGTCTTGGCTTAGAGTGTGATGGATACGTCGTAAATCGGCGGCTATTCGCCGCACTGCGGGCGTGAAAGGCCTATTGGCCGCCCTGTAGTCCATCACACATTGGATACGAGACGCGTGTTGTCTCGCCGACGTGATCTTAGCCTCCATCTTGTGTACACGCCGTTCAATCTTCCGAACCGCAAGGCCGGGATTTCGTCTTTCCGATTCGGAAAGCGATTGGACGACGTTATACACGGCGGTGTTGATTTGCCAGATGTCAGCCTCTTCTGTTAGAACACTATGAACCTCCGCATCCAAACAAGCCAGTTCTTGTGGCTTCAGGGGCCTAATTCTGTGGAGAGCCATGCGTGTTCTGATTGTCGTCTCCATTGGTGGTATTTTGCGAGTCTCCTCTCCAGCCGTGCCAACAGGTGGTAGAACTGCCACTTCTACCACTTCGCTAGCAGGCTGGGGAGGAGCTATATAGCCCTGCCGCCGAAGATAGGACACGTAATCCCTAAGATTTTGGGCGGAAAAAGCGGCATGCTCCGGATGTGTTTCACACCACAGAGCATGCAATCTCACCATGTACCCTCTTCGCGCGGGCTCACTACTCTCGTAGCAATGCATAAGGCTATCTCTCAGCTCATGTGTCCATTCAAAGCGTCCGTTGTCGTTGCCAGGGTTGTCGTCAGTAGGCAAATCATCGTTATTGGGAACCAAGTGTTGGGTCCACCGGGTGGTTAACCCTGTGGACCCACGGCCGGCACCGGAGGGAGAATAGAGTTCTCCTTCCCGGGTGCGCCTGGGCTGCCGGTCCGGTTTAGCACCAGTTGCTCGGGTAAGTGGTGTCGCAACTCACCAAAGGCCAAGGGTGTTAGTGGCCATCCCTGCAGTCGGGGCTTCGGGGGATAGGGCCTGACCAGCGCACACTACGGTGAAAAAAAAAAATAATAATAATAGGAGTTTGCATCCCAAATCGTCCGTTCCACGGTTGTACTTCCCCCGGTTGTAATTCCCCCGACAACAGGGAGGTCGTGGACTTTTGAGTTTGGAGTATCTACATGACAGAATGGTACTGGATACAGCCTGTAAAGTCGTCAGGAGTTCGGATCCCCTTCTCTGCATGGTCCGTGACCATGAGAGAGCAGGAATTGGAGCATTTCTCCTTAGGGCAGCTGCTCGAGCAGCTGATGAACTCGGTATAGTTTTCGGCTCTGAACGAGTTGACTACAATTCTGCCACCGAGTTGGAAGCCGTTCAGCAAAAAGCTCAGATAAAAGCCGCAGAGATCACCTTACTTCTGCGGAGACACAGGGATAAGCCGATGCATGGGGTCTTCTTCAATAACATTGAAGACCTTGGCTTATCAAAGCGCCTGACGTTCGCTTTCCTCAGGTCGAGTGGGCTGAAGTCGGAAACTGAGGGGTTCATCATGGCTTGCCAGGATGGTGTCTTCAACACCTTAGTCTACCGCAGTCGCCTGATGGCGACTGCGGTAGACTAACACAAGGTGCAGGGCCTGCCGCGAGGCGCCCGAGACCCTAATGCACTTGCTATCAGCATGTCCAGCATATGCGGTCTCGGCCTACATCCATCGACATAACGCGACCCTAAGAGTGCTATATTACCATCTACGGCACTCTTACGGTATTGACGAGACACCGGTGTTGCCCTACGCTCCGGGGGATATTGAATCCGTTGTGGGGAACGAGAAGTGCCGAATTTATTGGAACTATTCGTTCCCCACCCTCAGGCTCATACAAACTAATAAGCCTGATGTAGTCCTTCTCGACCACCAGACCAAAACGATATTTGTCGTGGAGTTTTCAGCTCCTGGCGAGACGAATATCGTCAGAAAAGAGGAGAAAAAACGGATAAAATATCTTCTCTTCGAACTCCGCAGACTCTATCCAGATCACTCTGTCAAGATGGTCGTTCTGATTATTGGAGTCCTTGGTGGAATGATGTCTTCTCTACTCTCGAATCTCAAAATCATACCGGCTTGCCGCACTAAGGCAGAAATCTTAGCCGCACAGATGCAGAAGGCTGTCATTCTTGGATCACTGCGTTTGCTCAGGGCACATGATTCTCGGACCCAATGATCACTTACCCCACGGTGTGGGGAGTGGTCATTGGTTGATTATGCTGGCGCGCCCTCCCGAATGTATCGGAGCTTCGGGGGATAGGGCCTGACCAGTGCACACTACGGTGAAATAATAATAATAATAATAATAATAATAATAAATTGTCTTTATTTATACAGGCGGAGCTTAGCTTACGCTACTCTTCCACTCAACCAGTATTTTGTACATTTACAAATTGACACATATATATAGTTACAACAAAAAAAATAAACAAAAATTATTGATAGATGAATTGTCTTACAGATTGTTGTGATCACTGTTTATCGAATATGATGTTCCTAATTTTCTTTTTGAACGATAAACATGGTTGTGGTATTATATATTTATTATATATATATTGAAAGTGGTAACAGCCTGATATGTGAATGATTTTTCATAAAAAACAGTGTGATATTTTGAAAAATAGGTTCAACTTCAAAATGATACGTTTTTCATGATGTTTGAAACAAGTCAAGTCAAAAATGTTTATTAAGCTTCAGGATTGATTACAAAATATAGTGAAAGTGTGTTTCGTGTGGGGGCCTTGCTATAGGCTTATGCCTCTTCAGTACAGAACATACGTTGTTGTTTTCACTTAAGTACATACCTGGCACCTTCACTACCGCGTTCCCAGGCATCGATGCGGTACCCCAAAATCGGAGTGGTTCCACGTTGTTCTGGTTTCTCCCAAGAGAGGCTGAGCCAATTTCGGCCGGAATCGCTAACGATGGGTTCTCCAGGAATGCGGCCAGGAACATCTGAATCATGAAAAGGTTTCATCAAAAAATCTCACTACTTCAGTCTCATCATTCTTTCAGTATTATTGGATTTCATCCAAACATTTTTCATTGAATAGTTATTATTGTTAGGAATTGGTGATTGTCACATTATACATTCAAAAAGAAGTGCGAATATTTGAAAATAGATGAGAAGTTAGAAGGAAGAAAGGGATTATAATTATTTGGATGGATAGATTTAGGCGACAGAAAGGGAAATGATGAAAAAAACATCAATAGTTGAATCATCTGAAATGCAATTATATTCAAGAAGATATATTTTTGTGTTGGCAATATCACATCACATGAAAGCAGTGAGGCTAGAATCAAGGCAGAAGGAATGGATATTGAAAATTACTCTTCTAGAAAAATTTCATTGGAAGAAAAGTTCACGAAACCATTACGAATGCTTCATTATACAATAACTTCCTCGAAACAGTACTCAACAGTACTGAACAGTACTCAAAAAGTACTTAACAGTTCTCAGTATGAACATGCCTGAGGTAGCTATTGTGTAGTGAAACACGTGTTATGGTTTCCTGAACTTTTCAGTGGAAATCTCACAATGGAGTGTTACCTGAATACGTTAAAGATTTTCATCAAGTATCGACTATTTCCCTCAGACTCTCCTAGAATTGTTCAATATGCTCGAACTCGTGTTATTCCTTGTCTTCACTTATCTTGTTCGGATCAGATACGAATTAATAGAAAAAAAATTCATGAAAAGTTTATGGTTATTTCCCCCAATGCGTAAAAACGATGAAACAGTTGTAGCAGCCATCCCCATGAATTCCGACAGATCTGGTCATCGGAACGGCCAGCACAGAGCAATGTTGCTGCCACAAACAAACTTGTCATTTTTAACCTATTCTACTTTTTTGGAGTAGTCAAGTGGACTTTAGAGGAGCTAAACCAATTCGACCTGAAGAGCCGAAAAATGATGCAACTTCAAAAAGTTTTTATCCTAAATCGTCAGTTCGACAGGTACCTACACATTTTTTGATCACTGAAAGGGGCTGGACGAGTTTTAAAAGTCATCAGTAATTGAGATTATCTCTTCTGCATGGTCCATGACACTGAAAAAGCCAGAGTTGGAGTATTCAATTTCGATGTGGCTGCCTGAGAATCCGATGAACTCGGATTGGTTTTCGACAGTGAATTCTGTCAAGTTAGAACCCGTTCAGCCACATATCCACATCAGAACTGCAGAGAGAAAACTACTACTGCAAAAGAATAAACCAATACGCGAGGACGCCACGTGATAATTTTGTACACTCTGATTGGCTGAGTGGTCTGTCTGCCTTGCCTAGCAAGCTGAAAGGCAACTGGTGTGATGAGGTCACAGTCTTGCTGAATTGGTGTAACTCCTACTAATATCTGATATGTTTTTGGTTTATACAGGCTGATAGTGAATTCCTTGTAGTTCAGTTTTCAGTTTGGTTCTTCAATTGGTTCCAATAATAAATATATTGCCGTTTCCCATACTAGTATCAATTTTTTCTTCACAGGCATTTATCCGATGCAACTATATAGAACGATTGGAAAAATACGCATTTCTAATTCTCATCAACGTATTGGACTTTTTGTCTCTCTCTAACACTGGACACATTTTTGAAAACACAAACAACTAGTTCATGAAACAGTTCCTTGTAGAAAGTTTTGCAAAGAGTTTGCCTATGTAAAAGTTATTGTCGAAACGTTAAGATATTTTTGAGAAGAGTATTGAATGTGAGTATAAGCGATGACATCTTCCCTCACAAAAACACCATCAATGGAATCGACGCAAATATCAGATATCGACGGGGCTTCCAAGGCGGTCCATTGCAAAGCCAAGCTTCAAGAAACTGTATCAGATACGTACTCCATCGCTTTCTGTAGCTTCCACTGCAACGCAACTAGTTGAGACTGGAATCCAAGAACAAGGTTTTATATAGGTCCCATTAGTGGTGCTTGATTGAATCACGAATGCAATGCTGGACACAACTGTTTCCAAAGCACAAACCTTGGGAGCCTTCGTCGATCGTTTCGTTAAGAGAAGACGTCTTCATTTACTCACACTTGTTCTTTAAGGACCATTGAGTCCAGCAATGCATTTCTTACTCAACTTAGTAGAATACTTCGTTTCTGGGCTAGGTTTTCATCCAGATGCCTAACAGTGGAAGTTACAGAGAAAGACAGTGGATTTTTGTTCAGCAGTTGACGTTGAAGCTTGGTTTTGCAAATGAAAGCCTTAGAAAGTCACGTTCATATTTGATATTCGTTGATTGCAATTTATATCGATTTCATGGATGGCGTCTTCATGAGGGAAGATGCCATTGCCATTGCTCTTTGCTGGACTCAACTGTCCTTCGAGTAGTTTAGCCTAGTTTTTAGCCTAGCACTACTGATGAGATCTTTGGCGGGTCGAAACGTCACTGTCTGTTGTGGGATCACGAATGCTTCGTTGTTGGGTTCTGGTTCAAATTATTGAATCTATTAAATTGAAAAAAGGCAAATTCAGGTGGAACCTACTTTTTGATCTTATGCCGTTTCAGTTCCTACCCATCCTATTGTCATCTTACCTTTTTGTTGGTGTCGTGCGTATGACATATTTAAAGTGAAATATGTTTATGAATTTCTGTCCCAAGAAATAATTTCTTTTTTTCATACATTTCACACATAATTTGAATAATAACTTCATGCTATTATTTTTATAGTAATGGTAATATCGGAAGCTACCACTTTCTCTTTGTGCATTTAAAAATATCCAGACATTATGGAAGCTGAGTTAATTCTTGTTCTTTATAAAATTGCCGGATAGAATATAATGTATAAACAAGTGGAACTACATTACTATGTTGGCAATCAATAGCCAGTTAAGTCATGTATACAATAGATAAAACCTTATAACCACAAGTCTCAACCGTGTTTGAGATGAGATTTTGCTGCTCAGACTTATGTAAAGTAAAAGTGAATTCAAACATATTTGAGTCCAAATAACTTGAAAATGGAACGCACTACTTGTTAGTTTCACTTCTAAATCCGCTATAAATTACTCTAACTCAAACAGAATCGTACCTTGATATTTGACGAGATAATTGAGGAAATCTGAAATGACACAGTTCCTAGAACACCACTTATCCCTGAGTTGGGTGAGAGATAGTTCGTTGGCATATTGACATCCCGTGTCGTCCAGTGGATTGATTATGCGCATTTTTTGATTTATATCTCGGATTCTGATTTCATTTAATTTTAGAGAGTTCGAATATCTCGAGTGATTCTGGTAAGGAATCTGAGCATCACACTAACTAATTTTAGCATTTGTATTGTAGGTGAATTTTTGGCAAACACACAAAACTTCAACTTTCATCAAGATGTTACATACTATAATTGAATATTTATAGTTACTCAGAGAATTTATAGACTAGAAAATACCGGGAAATTCGTGCTCAAACAAATGCGAGAAGTAATTTTGAAGTAATGCGAGTGAATGATGGATGTCTCATTTGATAATGAGGAAATATATTCAAGGAAGCTCTGTTGTTATTGACAGATAAGAATGTCGAATCTGAATTTCAAAATATTTGTAAGCCCCAATAATTGCTTGACAAACGATATTATTCGAAGAGAGAAAGAGGGAAGAGAGATATTATAAATGGCACGTATAAGTAGAATACACTCACACTTTTAATAATCAGAAACAATTTTTTTTAATAGTTTGAAGAAAGTGTACAATAAGGTAAGCTTTTTCTACAATTAAATCTGTTTAAAATCTGTTTTTCCGTTAACCTGTTGTCACACTCCTGTCAAAGACAACCTTCAGAAGTCGAAACTTGTGAGAGGTCTAACGAGGTCTTACCTTTTAACGTGTGATTCCTAACACGGGTTGGACGATAGCAAGTGAAAATAGATCGTTCAGCCTGGGGCTTGAACCAGCGACCAACACGGCGGTCGATTTGAATGAGTGAACAAAGCACCCACGTTGAACCGACTGGCTACCGTCCGATCTAAATTGAGAACTTAAATTGAGAACCTAAATCACAAAACTTCAATAAACGTGGTTGACTACGTATCGCATTATCAAAAGACCAAAAATAAGTGTTTCCACTTATTCATTTCTGGAGACAAAAGTGGAGAGTGATTGACTCAACCTGGTACATTTGTATTAATTGAAACATGAAACTTTTGCAATTACTGAAAAAAGAAGCCCTCATGCCTTTCTCATCGACGGGAAAGCGGAGAGTCCATTTGGTAAACGTTTTCTCATTCATTGTATTGTGTGAATGTCTGCCGTCTGATTTACCTGCAGCGCAATCTTAAATGGATGAGAAAGTGTAGAAAAATGTTATGGAAAATCGTCGAACCACATATCGGTTGGCTCATGTCATGAACATTTTTTCGGAAATTTTGGGCATGAAGCGTGTGGCAGCGAAGTTCAGGAATCATGAGTATATTGTTATAACATCGAAACCGAAGTCCAATCGTCCGAATGGAGCCCAGAAGAACCAATAGCCCCCACGCACAACAAGTTCGATCGAATGTCAAGGCTTTGCTTACTGTTTTCTTCAATTCCTAGTACATCAGAGCATAGTCTATCAGGAGTTCTTGCCACATGGTCGTATGGTAAGTAAGAAGTATCATTTTGAAGTTACGCGCCTACTGCGAGAAGCAATACAAAAAAAAACGTCCGGTATTTTGAAGAAACAATTCATGGTTTCTACGTTATGATAACTCTTCATTGCTCGTTCGTGATTTTTTGGCCAAACACAACATCGTAATCATGTTTCAGTCACCGTATTCGCCAGATTTGACACCCTGCGACTTTCTTCTGTCGCCAGATTGAAGAGGCCTGTGAAGTGAAGGCATTTTGCGACGATTGAAGAGATGAAAACCGAAGTTCAAGGATATTCCAAAAAGTGCATATTCGAATTGCTTCGATTGGAAAAAACACTGGCACAAGAGAAGAATGGAAAGTCACCTTATTTTTCGAGCAGACAGACGTATTATTGAAAACCGAGGCAGGTTTGAATACCTTTTGTAAACGTAGGTTTTCATGATCGGAGTCACGAGAGCACAAAATCCGTTAAGCAGGTTACTACAAGTTCTATTCCACCACGGTCTATCAGTCTAGAGTTTGATCTCTAAATACCTTCTATGGTTATTGAAATAAACCTACCTCATATACATTTATGAATGTATCTCTGGGCATAGTAATCAATTCAATAATGCAAATCTGATGTTCATGTTAAACAAATAATTCGAAACGATCATTTCTTCACAGGTTTTATAACGATACACGAATTTATTCTTTTCATATTGTTATAATGATTGGTTTAATGTAACAACACATTATTCGGAACCGCAACAGAAAATAAAAGAGTAATTAACTTTACCTTCTCTGCAATATCTCTCATGATATATCTCGTGTTCAGGTCTGGTCGGAGTAACCGATCTCGCCCTATTCCTCAAACGTACTGTGAAAAACGCTCTGTCACAACCATGTCGATTTTTCGCAAGGATGCAATACGTTCCGGCATCTTCAGCTGTTGCCCTTTTCAAGGTGAATCTTATGTAATCGTTCGATTTCTCCTTCATTGATCTCATACTATTGGTGATATCTTTCAACCCTTTCATCCAGATAACTAGAAAATTAAAATGAAATTCGGAAAAAAATTTAAAGATTTGGTAGTGTATATTTCTATAAAAATTCTATATGCATTCAAAAATTACAAAATTTCATTCAATTCAATTTATCATGAATTGAGACAACTTTTTTTCAGTTATTTTCTGTTTCAAAATGTAATTATCATGGTACTATATAACGAAAAAATAGACTCCAATATAAAACCCCGAATACATAATAATGAAAGAAGTGATTGTAACCGATTCCTTCAGTTCCGTATCTGCAATACTCCAACTGTATCCATCCCATCCAATTATCTTCTTCATCAAAATAGAAATGAACCTACTGTAGCAGCAGGAAAAGATAATTAAATTTGTCTGGGTTACATTCCAAACAGGCATCCAATGAAATGAAATCGTTGATCAACTAGCCAAGGAATGAAGAAATCAACCCCACAACAAAAGTTGTCATCGATGCATGACAATATGAGTGGAGGCAATCACGTCGAAGCTACAATAACCAACGCCAAATGAACGAGATCGCGCTCGCCCTGACTGAACTCCTAGGTGAGATGCAAAATTATAGAATTTCTCAGATACATTGGAATGATTCATAAAATTTAACCCACCATGTATCTTAAATTGTTTAATGGTGTTATTGATTTCATCGAACTGACTGTAATGACTTGAGGGTTGAAGGGACAATGAATAAGTAAATAAATAAAAATCATCTCAACACTCACCTGTGGGCCTAGGTTCTCCAGTCACTCTAAAAGAAACAACAACATCATCTCCTTCAGCAAGGTTCAGAATTTTATCAGGTCTGGATAGAAACATCGCTGGCTTCCCATGTTGGATGGCTGCAGACTGAATAACTTGAACATACGCCGAAGTTTCGATCCGTCCCTGTGGATAAGATGCTCTACAGGTGTACTTTCCAGCTTCATATTGGTTTACATCGGTGATCATCAACGTATGGATACCTTTTTCCGTGAAGGTTCTGTGCTTGAAGGAAGCATCGGATAACTTTGTACCCTCCTTGAACCAAGTAACCTCAGTCGGCATTCCCTTCACTTCGACTTGGAGGCCTATGACTCCTCCACAAGGAACGAAAGAATCAGTTAGAACTCCTGAAAAATACGGTCGAACCGATCTTGTCGTACTGCTATCACGGGATTCTCTTTGCTTTGTTTTCTGATGAATGTATTCTTTTTTATTATGGAACTTGACATCGTGAGATATCTGGTCATTCCACAAGTCCGTTTCGACTCTACAAATATAACGTCCACTATCTTCTTTATCTGGATTTTTAATAGTTAGTTTGCATACTCCATTAGGTGAATATGTTTGGCAATGTCTTAAGCCTACACCTATTTCTGTTCCATCTTTGAACCAGCGTACTCTGGGTTTACTTGCACTTTTAAGCTTACATTCAAGAGTCAGTTCGTCATTTGAAATTTTGTAGTGATCTGTTATACTTCTCGTAAAAATTGGCGATCCACTGAGACTGTCAAACTCCTGTGCTATCTTCAAATAAGCAGTTGTTTGACTCGAACCGTGTTCATTCTTAGCTACACAGGTATATTCTCCACTATCAGTCATTGATACTTTCAGTATTTCTAAGCTTGCCACGTTATTCGCAAATTTTGTGAAGTAGTTGTTATCATCACATAAAGGTTGTCCATCCTTCAGCCATTTGATTTCGGCAGAATCACCATTCACCAAACTACACGTCAACTCGATTGTCGAATCAATAGTAGTGAGACGATCTATCAAATTACTTGAAAATATAGGTTGTGATGATATATGTCTGGCTCCTATATAAGAAGTAGGTTTGTAAGAGTCCATATCCAAATTGTTTGCTGGCTTTGTGGTATCTCTTGTTCTAGGTCTTCCTGTTCTTTCTTCTCCAGTTTTAACATCAACCACATAGTGAATGGTGTTACCAGAAGAATGTTTTTCATGACCGTTTGCCTCTCTTTCTCTGACACTTGATTCTGAACTTTTACTCGCTTCAGGCTTTTTATCTATTTCGGTAATTATTTTTTCAACTATTTGTATACTTTTTGATTCTTCTTTTTTCTCATATGGATATATTTGGTTTGACTTGTCTGCGAATTTGTTTGGATCTTCTGTGATTCCATCGGTTTTACTAAGTTTCTTTTCACCATAAACTGAAATTTCTTGGGCATCGTGAATGTCCTTTTGATCTTCAATAGATAAATGATTCGTTTCAGAAACTTCAGTAGTTTCATTTTCTTGTTGATCTGACTTTATTTGATCTATAGAGTGTTTCTCAGTATCTTCCACCTTCAAAACGGAAGGTTTTGATTTTTCTGCAGGTTTCTTCTTAGGAGAACTCTTTTTAGGTATCTTCATAACTTTGTTTTTCTTCATTGATACTTTGGGTTCATCATTGTTTTCAGCCCCGATTGAATTTTTGCCACCCTCATCTCGTTTTGCTAGCTTCTCTTCTTCTTGCGATTTTCCATTTTTAATTTCATCTTCATTCCTTTTCGTACCACACTTGTCTGAAAGTTCTGTAATACTATTTTCCGCTACCTGGTTACTTTCCTGAATATCATTTGTTTGTTCACCACTAGGGCCTTCAGTTTGAAGCTGATCTTGTTTGTGACTGTTTTCTATCAGATCATGCTCTTCTTCTCGCTTTTCTTCATCTTCATCTGAAGCCGACTGCTTTTCCAGATCTGTTATCAATTCAATAACGCTTCCATTGCATAGTTTCAAAGGTTCAATCATAGGTTTATATAATTTTGATTCTTTCAATAAATCCGTTAAATTGTTAATATTTTCATTCAGTTCTTTCAAACAAAATATAAATTTGGTTGTTGAATTTTTGTGAGGTTTTTCATTCAGTTCTACAGAAGCTTCTTGGCACTTGACGAATCTGTTAATAATTGTCTCATTTTTAATAACGTTCTCGTTCATATTGAAATTTTTTTCTGTTCTTATATATTTTTCGATGTCTACTAATGTTGTTTCCAGTAAACTGAGATTCTTACGGAAACCTTTGATTGATTTGTCATCTCCTAATAAACATTTCTCCAACATTTCGCATGATTTCTTAAACTCTTTCACGAATACCATATCATTTTGTTTCTCCATCATTTCTGTTACCAGTTTATCTATCAGTCGTTGAACTTCAACGGCGAATAAACCAAGAGATTGGGAAAGCACCTCCATTTTTTCGTTAAGAACAACTGAATTGGAAATCTCACCCAATGAACACTTCAAATCATTTACAATGGAATATATCTCCGTTTCATAACGTTCAATGGTCTTCAAACCAGCAGGATTTTCATTAGTATCTCCTAAGAAGAGACTGAGTGCGGTCAGTTTGTCCCCGATATTGTTCAAAATATTGGAATAATCGAATGAGAAGTCTTTTGTATCGAATCCGATCTCTCTAGCGAGTTTCAGGTTAGTTTGTAATTGAATTAGTGGGTCATACAAAATAGTAAAATTCAATACAAAATCCCCTCCTGAATTCTTCAATATATTTTTGTTATTATTCAACTCGTTGATCTCTTTAAGGAAATTGGAAACAGCTTTCTCGATGTTTTTCACAGACTTATTGTCAAGTCTCTCTTCGTCACATTCTTGTATCATTTGTTGGAGTGATACTAAAAGTTTTCCCACATCTTGGACAATATTCAAATGTCTGACATGTGGATTAGATGTAAGAGAATCAACAGACCTTAATACTTTCTTCAAATTAACGCATGTGGTGGGAAGTTCTACATGAAAAATATCTGGATCAGTAAGTACTGAATTTGTTGTTTTTGCAGCTCTTGATAACATATCCATAGGTTCTTGGAGAGCCGTAGAGATTTTTTCCAAATCTTTGGTCAGGTTTTCCGAAGATTTGACTTCTTCACTTTGTAGATGATCAATGATTTTGTTGAGAGGTTCAGCAATTTCAATGAAGGAATATACGACTTTATGGGGTTTTTTCTTCAATATTGATACATCTGACTTCAACTTTTCAATTTCTCTTCTTGCAATATTTAGGGGTTTCAAAAGTTCCGTATTTTTTTCAAACGCTTGCGACTTTATTTCGGAAACTAATTTTCTTTCTATTTTTTCAATTCTTTTAGACATATTTTTGAGTGGCACCAGTATATTTTTTCTAACCGATTCGTTGTTTGTGGGATATTCAAGAATTCTGTCGATCTGATTTTTGGATTTTAATAATTGTTTTTGTAACATGCTGTATTGTTCAACGGAAATTTGAGACTTTCCTATTAGGGAATTAATTTTTACGAACTCAATCAGCATTTCTTCAAAACATGGTACCGATTTTTCAAGTTCTTTTAACAGGTTGCTCTCGATTATTGGTGTTTCAGAAATATTTGATTTCTCGATTGCAGTCAAGCCTTCCTCTAATTTTGAGATGGCAGGTTTCAAAGAAAGTAGTTCTTGAATATTAGCAGCATCCAAATTTTGACTATTCATTCCTTTCAGTTCTTCAAATAATTGTTTAACAGGCGACCGCAGTTGTTTGAGTATTTCTGAATCTTCCCTTTCCTGCGCCTTCATCTGGAGCTGAGTCAAATACTTATGAGTTTTCTGGAAAAGAGTCTCCAAGTGCTTTTGCAAATAAATATCATCATCCGAGTTGCAGTTTTGATCCTTCAAAACCTGTAAAATTTCTTTTAATTCTGACAGTTTATTCTCCAGAAATAGTTTATCCGTTATCTGGAGCTCAGTTATAATGGCATCATTAGGTAATTTGAAAATATTCAGAATGCCGGAAATTGGTTCTACAATTCTCTCTAGTGAAAGTACAGTATCGAAGTGCATTTCTCCACTGTTCAAGATGATGATAATTTCATTTACAGGTTCATAAATAGAGCAGAATTCTTTAAAGTCTGTGTTCGTCAATATCTGTTGGTTCAAAGCGGTTCTTGAATATTCAAAAAGTAAACAGAAAGGCACTTTTATTTTATTAATGTGGGAGGTGTAGTCTTCTAACGTGATTAAATCTGAGGATAAACTATGCATTGTCACTAATATTTCCTTCAGAGACGATGAAAGCGTCAGTGATAGCGGTATTTTATTGAATTGGCTGAATGCATCTTCAATTATTTTGATGTTCGTCATAATTCTTTTGTTGATATCCGCTGGTTTGAAATCACTTGAATACTTCTCGAACTTCTCAATAATTATGTTCAAATCATTCATTGCTATCACAAGTGATTCGAAACTATCAATCAAATTTATGTCAATAACCCCAGTTTTTTCGTTCAAATTCTCCTCAAGTATTGATGATAATGTTTTTTTCATTTTGACAAAATCGAGATAAATTGGTTTCATAGAAGAAGCAACTTTTTTGGCAGACTCTTCAAGAGATTTTAAATTTGCAATTATAGTCTTCAGTGATTTTTCTAGTTTGGTTACACTGGCTATCAACTTTTCATTCATTTTTATAGTTTCTACTTTTCTGTCAATTGAAGTAATAGAGTTCTCCAGTGGACATCTGAGAATTTCTAGAGACTTTTTTTCTGGAATCATTTGAATGATTCGTTGAGAATTATGTTTCAATGCCATCAAAAAATTTGGCAAAGTTAATAACAACTTTTTTGATTCGCTAACTTCCATTCCAGTTTTTTCATGGGTTACTATACAATCGAACAGCTGTGATATTGTGTCTTTCAAATCAAAAAGCGTACGAAGCTGTTCAGGAGTGAAATCACTACAAAGGTCAATATTGGAATCAAAATCTGCTCTTGCGAATCCTGTCAAAGATTTAGCAATTTCTATTAATGCTTGTATATCGGCTGGTAATGTGTCCAGTTTTTGGGACTCTAAACGATCCGCTTCTTTCGACAACTGATCAATCAGATCTAAAATATTTTTCAATACTTCAACATCATCCCTAGATCGCGATGATGTTAGAACTCTATTCATCATTCCTTCAAATAAATCTAGTTTTTGACACAAAGTGGTGAATGAAATGCCTAATACTCCAAGACTTTTTGTTCCACACGATGTTTTTATTACGGTATCTGTGATATGGTTTTTTAGGATTGACAGAGATTCTATAATTTCTGGCAGAAGTAAATTGAAATCTTCAGGTGTTTCGAGTTTATCATTAGTTTTGGCGATTATCGACGTTGATTTTTCCATATACAATGGTACCTCTTTCAGATTTTTCAACTGTTCCAGAGATATGTCCTCTACATTTTCTAGTGAATATTGGTTCATCCTTTGGAACGAATAGGAAAGGGTTGATAACGCTTCTTCTACCTCAGAAATAGATAGTAATCCTTCTTCTGGGAACAGTGAATATTTATGTGCTCCTGTTCGCAAAATTCGAAAGAGTTCTTTCATCCTCTGCAGTATCCTATCCATTTCTTCTAGAAAAGGTTTCATTTCTATCATTGATGTTAAATTAACCTCGACATTCTCAAGTTTACTTTTTATGTCTTCAAGAGGAACCCTGATCACCTTCGATATTGAGGAATTTGTCAAAGCATCAATAGTGACATTGGTACTTTCTTTTAGTGCGGATATTGCGTTATTTAATTCAAGGATGAGTTCTTTTGAGTTTTCAGGTTTACTCAACGTATTTCTGTGACCACTTATGATAGTTACTAATTTCTCCATAGGAGTTATCAATGTAGTTAAGTTTTGAAATTGGGTGTTTGATATATCTTCAACAGAATCATCAAGAATTTTATGTGATTTTTGCAGAGCAATCAATAAAGTAGAGAATACCTCTTCAGCTTTGACGATTGAAATAAGTGGAGAGTTTTTCATTGGTTCTGTTTTCAGTAATTTTATTTCATCAATGAGATTAGAAGTTGAAGAAGCTATATTTTTGATCAACTCTTTTCCTTTCTTATCTTGATTTCTGGTAATATTCTTCAATTTACTGAGGAAAGAATCAAGGGGTACCTGAATATATTCCAAACTTCTTATATTTGGTAGTAACGCCTTGACATGAATCACTGCCTCTTCAACTGCTGGAATTGTAGATCGCATATCAGAGCATCGTTTTTCAATCAACTCAGGTTTGTTCATTACTCTTCTGATATGGCTAATATTTGCAGTAAGTTGTTCCAGAGGTTTTCCCAGAGCAACTAGAGTTTTGAATTGTTCTGGGGAAATATCTTGAACACTGTTCTCAGATATATATTCTATATTTTGTATCGACATTGATAATGTTACTAAAGAATCACTGACTTCAGCTATACACATT
The DNA here is from genome assembly GCF_025532065.1 of Leptinotarsa decemlineata. Classification (NCBI taxonomy): domain Eukaryota; kingdom Metazoa; phylum Arthropoda; class Insecta; order Coleoptera; family Chrysomelidae; genus Leptinotarsa; species Leptinotarsa decemlineata. The sequence goes on from NW_027412593.1 coordinate 6,601,417, forward strand.
ATGTCTTGATGTGATGGTGTGGTGAGTTTTCGTGCTTTCGTTTTCAGCTGCTGAACTTCTTTCAGTAACTGATTAACAGGCTTTCCAATTTCTTCAATTAATAATTTAGTACGTCTGGGTTCATGCTTGGTAGTGTGATCAATAGAGTATTCGATAGTTTCTAATTTATTAATCAGAATTTCAAGAGGTTTTTGAAGTACTTGAATACACTTCGCTTTTGATAATACTTCAGAAATATATGTTATTATTTCTTGTTTCACTGTTGGCAAAGTCAATTTGATCTGTGGTAAGAGTTTCTCCGGCATTTCATGTGTTTCTAATGTTTCTTCAATGTTCTTTGCAATCTGCAATATTTTTTCCAGAGGGGCTTTCAAATCAATAACATTTTCAGAAGGCGGAACTGGGACTGATTTTTCCACATTCAGGTTTTGTTGAATACAAATAGAGAGTGTTTCAAGGGAATCAGTCAAATCTATAATAGGGAGTATACAGGGTTCCAACGAAAAGGATACTTGTTGTACTTTAGATTTCAGTGAATAAAAGGCTTGGATGGATTTGTTTAAGCATTCAAAAAGGATTTGAAAATCCACAGGACCACTTTCAGAAAAAGTAATATCGTGCACAAATTCACTCTCTTTGCCTTCTATTTCTTTTTGTTCTACAATTTCCAATATTTTCAGAAGATGACAAAATGGAGAATGAAGTATCGCTAGACTTTCCGATTCTGCTAGGATTTGTACTGTGACAGATACATTTTCCTTCAGAGATATAAGTGCATCTGATAACTGTGGTAAAGTTTGTTCAATAACACTTCGGTTTTTCGCCATATGACCAATTGAAGAAATTACTTCATGAAGTTGAGCTACAGAATCTTTCAAAGACTCCATTTCATGAAACTGTTCAATCGATAAGTCAGTTAGATTCTCATTAGTAGCTCCTTGGAGATTTTTTATGGAGGATGATAATGTTGATAAAGATGTAATCATGGAATTTAGTACACTTAGAAAATGAGGTGGGAGAAGATTTTCATCGATATTCAAACACTCAATTTGTTTCTTGAGGTTCTCAAAAGGTGGAGAGATTTCCTCCAATATTGCCTTGTCCCTTCTAGATGCTAACTCTCTTGTATTAGCAGCATTTTGTTGTGATTCTGAAGATAGACCTGCTATTTCCAGAGAATTATTCTTCTCATTTAAAATAGGATCTGAATTAGTAATGTTCTCACTGGAAATATCATCCAATTTTATTTCACCTATAATGAATTCATTCATAGATTGCCCAATATACTCCAATTTGTCAAGTAAAGCTTTAAGTGGTGCCTCTATTAGCTTCAATATTTTCGTTTCTGATAGTGTTTCTATGAGTGCAGTCATCTCATGTTTTACTGATGATATGGCATTCTGAACAGATGGCAAGTTCAGTTTCAACATTTCCGGTTTCTTGAGCGATATTTGTTCATCAACTATAATTGCAGTAATTTTTTCCAAAGACTCTTTGAGTGTCGTTAAATTCTCCAATCGTGTTTCTGAAATATCTGCAGCAATTTCTGTTGAAGTAGCTTTCATTTTTGTGAAGGCGGTCGATAATGCATTCAATTGATCAGATATTTCTAGAAGTGAGTGAACACCTTGTTTTCTTTCAAGGAGTGAATCTTTCATTTCAACATTCAGTGTTTTGATTTCCTCACTCAAAACGTGAACAGGCTCAATAAGATTTTCAGTAAGAAATCTTTCTACTCGCGCATTCTTTTCACTCGCATCATACTTGGCGCTTCCTGAAGTTTCCGGTTCATCAACTTGTGCCTTGAACGGAAACTCCAGGACCTTTAATTTTTCAGTTTCCGGTAATGTTTGTATCAGTCTATCGATGGCTTCTTTTACTGAAGATATGGCATTCCGAACAGGAGGCAAGTTCAGTTGAGAAACTTCTGGTTTCTTGAGGCATTTCCGTTCATCATTCACAATTGCAGATAATTTTTGCATAGACTCCTTGAGAGTTGTTAAATTTTCCAGTTGCGTTTCTGAAATTCCTTCAACTGTTTCTGTCAGAATAGTTTTGATATCAAGAATGGCAGCAGATACTTCATTGAATGAATCAGATATTTGTAGAAGTGAACAAACATCCTGTTGTTTTTCAAGAGGTGAATCTTTCATTTCAAATTTCAGTGCTTTGAATTCACCACTCAAAACTTCAGTCGGTTTGATGAGATTTTCAATAAGAATATTATCCAACCGGGCTTTCTTTTCACTTTCATCATTCATGGCAATTTCAATAGTCTTCAATTTACCAACAAGTGCTTTGAATGGAACTTCCAGAAACTCTAATGTTTTCGTTTCAGGTAGTTTTGGTATCAGTCTAGTGATCTCTTCATTCACTGATGATATGGCCTTCTGAACTGAAGCAGAATTGAATTGTGATACTTCTAGTTTCTTGAGGTATTTGCGTTCATCATCTACTGAAATAGTTAATTTTTCCAGAGACTCTTTGAGTGACACTAAATTTTTCAAATGTGGTTCTGGAATGTCATTTTCTAGCGGAATAGATTTCATTCCCTGAATCGCAACTGATACTTCATTCAAATGATCAGATATTGCTACAAGTGAACAAACAGTTTGTTGTCGTTCGAAAGGTAGACCTTTCATTTCAATTTCCAATGTTTTGATTTCCTCAGTCAAAACGTGAACTGGTTCAACAAAATTTTCTTTCACAATTCTGTACACTCGCGCTTTTTCTCCAGTAACCTTATCCATGGAACTCCCAATAGCCTCCAATTTACCAATCATTGCCTTGAATGGAACCTCAAGAACCTTTAATTTCTTTGCTTCTGGTAGTGTTTGCGTCAGTTTAGTGACCTCTCCTTTCACTGATAATATAGCATTCTGAATAGAAGGCAAGCTCAGTTGGGACATTTCTGGTTTTTCGATGGATTTGCGTTCATCAACTACAATTGCAGATAATTTTTCCATTGACTCCCTAACGGATGTTGAATCTTTCAGTTGAGTTTCTGAAATGTCTTCAGTAGTTTCTGTCGTAGTATTTTCCATTTCAACGATGGCAGAAGCTACTTCTTTCAATTGAGCAGATATTTCTATATTTGGGCAGATTTCAATTTTTGCTATTTCCTCATTCGAAACGTGAACTGATTTCACAAGATTTTCATCGAAAGGTTCATTTACACAATCTTTCTTCTCACTTATATCATCAAGAACACTTTCAATGTTTTGCAGTTTACCAAGTAGTGCTTTGAATGGAACCTCCAGGATATTCAATATTCCTGTTTCTGGTGGTGTTTTAATTAGCCTAGTGATCTCTTCTTTCACTGCAAATACGGCTTTCTCAACAGAAGGCAAGTTTAATTCAGACAGTTCTGGTTTTTCGAGGTATTTGCGTTCATCAACTGAAATTTCCAATAATTTTCCTATACATTTATTTAATGTTGTTAAATTCTTCAGTTGTGTTTCTGAAATGTCTTCCTCAGTTCTTGTTGGAATAGCTTCCATATCTACAATGACAGCTGCTACTTCATTCAATTGATCAGATATTTCTACAAGCAAACTAGCACCTTTCTGTCTTTCAAGAGGTAAATCTTTCATCTCAATCTTCAATGCTTCGATTTCCTCTCTCAAAACGAGAATTGGCTCTACAAGATTCTCATCGAGAATTTTTTCTACATGTGCTCTCTTTTCATTTACATGACATATGGCATTTTCAATTGTCTGCAATTTACCAACTAGGGCTTTGAATGGAACCTCCAGAACCTTCAATGTTTTCGTTTCTGGTATTGTTTTTATAAATGTGGTGATATCTTCCTTCAATGAAAATATGGCACTCTGAACGAAAAGCGACTTCAGTTGAGACTTTTCTGGTTTCTTTAGGGATTTGCGTTCATCAACTATGATTGCAGATAATTTCTCCATAGATTCTTTTACTGTTATCAAATTCCCTAGATGTGCTTCTGGAATCATTTCAATAGTTTCTATTGGAGCCGCTCCAATATCTATAATAGCAGCTTCTACATCATTCAACTGATCAGATATGTCTAGTAGCAAATAAACACCCTGCTGTCTTTCAAGATGTAAATCTTCCCTTTCAAACCTCAACATTTTTATTTCCCCACTCAAAAGATGAACTGGTTGCAGAAGATTCAAATCAAGAAGTTTATCTACATGCACTTTCGTTTCTATGGTACTTTCAATAGTCTGTAGTTGACCAACTAGTGCTTTGAATGAATCTGCTAGAACTTTTGATGTCTTCGTTTCTGGTAGAGTTCCTATTAGTCTGCTGATTTCTTGTTTTACTGATGATATGGAATTTTTAACAGAAGGCAAGTTTAGTTGTCTTAGTTCTGGTGTCTTGAGTAATTTGCGTTCATCAACTATAATTGCAGATAGCTTCTCTATCGATTCCTTGAATGCTGTCAAATTTTTCAAAGGTGTTTCAGAAATTGTTTCAGTAGTTTCTGTCGGAGCAGCTTTTATATCTAAAATGGCAGCTTCTACTTCATTCAAATGATCATATATTTCTAGGAATGAGCAGAAACCCTGTTGTCTTTCAAGAGGTAAACCGTTTATTTCTACCTTCAGTGCTGTGATTTCCTGATACAAGACGTGAACTGGCTCCACAATATACTTATCGAGAAGTTCATTGACTCTAGTTTTTTTTTCATTCACATCATCCATTTCACTTTCGATAGTCTGCAATCTATCGAGCAATGCTTTAAATGGAACTTCGACGATATTTAATGTTTCAGTTTTTGATAGTATCTGTACCATTTTAATGATTTCTTCTTTCACCGACGTTACGGCATTCTGAACAGAAGGCAAGTTCGGTTCATACACTTCTATTTTCTGCAGGGATTGGCGTACATCAACAGTAATATCAGATAGTTTTTCTATAGACTTCTTGATCGTTATCAAGTTATTAATTTGTGGTTCCGAAAGCTTTCCAGTAGTTTCTGAAGGAGCTGACTTCATATTCTCAAGGGCAACTTCTACTTCGTTCAGTTGATCACATATTTTCACAAGTGAGCAAACATCCGCTTGTCGTTCAATAGGTATGTCTTTCATATCATCTTTCAGTATTTTGATATTCTCAATCAGAGAGTGAACTGGTTTAGCAAGATTTTCATCAAGAATTTTATTCACTTTGGTTTCTTTCTCACTAATATCATCTATATCATTTTCCATTGTCTCCAATTTACCAACTAGAGCTTTGAATGGAATTTCCAGAATCTTTAATGTCTTTGTTCCTGGTAGTGTTTCTACAAGACTATTAATTTCAGTTTTGATTGACGATATCGCCTTCTGCTTTGAAGACAGAGTCAGTTGATGTACTTCTGTCTTTTTGAGGGACTTACGTTCATCAACAACAATTGAAGATAATTTCATCATACACTCCTTGAGCATTGTTAAACTTTTCAGTTGAGTTTCTGAAATGTCCTCAGTTACTACTGTCGGATTAGCTTTTATTTCCGTGATGGTAGCTGATATTTCATTTAACTGATCAGATATATCTACAAGTGAGTAAACACCCTGTTGTTTTTCTAGAGGTATATCTTTCATTTCAATCTTTAGTGCTTTGATTTGCTCACTCAAATCGTGAACAGGTTCAGCAAGATATTCATCGATTAATTTGTTTACTAGTGATTTCTTCTCATCGACTTCATCCATGGCACTCTCAGTATTCTCCAATTCACCAACTTGAGCTCTGAGTGGAATCTCCAAGAGCTTCGATGTTTTTGTTTCAGGTAGTGTTCCTACAAGTCTTGTGATTTCGGTTTTGACTGATGATGTAGCCTTCTGAACTGAAGGCAAATCAATTTGGAGTACTTCTGATTTCTTGTGGGATTTGCTTTCGTTGACAACAATCGAAGATAATTTTACTTTAGATTCTTCGAGATTTGTTGAATTTTTCAGTTCAGTTTCTGTAATATCTTCAGTAACTTCTATTGGACCACCTTCCATTTCTGGAATGGCAGCTGCTACTTCATTAAGTTGATCAGATATATCTACAAGTGACTGTACACTGTGTTGTTTTTCAAGAGGTACATCTTTCATTTCACATTTGAGTTCTTTGATTTGCTCACTCAAATTATGAACTGGTTCAGGATAATTTTCAACAGTAACTTTGTCCACCTGCGTTTTGTTCTTATCAACCCGTTCAATGTCATTCTCAATATTTTCCAATTTACCGAATAGAGTTTTGAGTTGAATCTCCAGAATCTTTAATTTTTTCGTTTCTGGTAGCGTTCCTACAAGTCTCGTCATTTCAGTTTTAACTGATGATATGGCCTTCTGAACTGAAGGCAAATCAATTTGGAGTTCTTCTGGTTTCTTAAGGGACTTGCTCTCATTGACAACAATTGAAGATAATTTCACCACAGATTCTTTGAGGGTTGTAAGATTTTTCAGTTGAGTTTCTGAAATGTCTTCAGTAACTTCTCTTGGACCAGCTTCCATTTCTGTGAAGGTAGCTGCTACTTCATTAAGTTGATTAGACATATCTACAAGTGACTGAATACCATGTTGTTTTTCAAGAGGTTCATCTTTCATTTCAAATTTCAGTTCATTGATTTGCTCACTCAAATCGTGAACTGGTTCATCAATGACTTCGTCCACCTGCTTTTGTGTCTCATCAACTTCACCAATGGCACTATCAATATTTTCCAATGTACCAAATAGAGAGCTGAGTTGAATCTCAAGAATCCTCAATTTTTTTGTTTCTGGTAGTGTTTCTACAAGTCTTGTGATTTCGCTTTTAACCGACGATATGGCCTTTTGAACTGGAGGCAAATCAATTTGTAGTATTTTTGGTTTATTTTGGAATTTGCTCTCATGTACAACAATTGAAGTTAATTTTTCTATAGATTCTTTAAGAGTTGTTAAATTTTTCAGTTGAGTTTCTGTAATGTCTTCAGTAACTTCTACCGGACCACCTTCCACTTCTGTAATGGCAGCTGCTACTTCATTCAGTTGATCAGACATATCTACAAGTGACTGAACACCTTGTTGTTTTTCAAGAGATACATCTTTTATTTCACATTTGAGTTCTTTGATTTGCTCAATGAAATCGTGAACTGGTTTAACAAAATTTTCATCAATAACGTTGTCCACTTGCGTTTTGTTATCATCAACTCCACCACTGTCACTCTTAATATTTTCCAATTTACCGAATAGAGTTTTGAGTTGAATCTCCAGAATCTTCATTTTTTTTGTTTCTGGTAGCGTTCCTACAAGTCTAGTGATTTTTGTTTTAACTGACGATATGGCGTTTTGAACTGAAGGCAAATCAATTTGGAGTACTACTGGTTTCTTCTGGGACTTGCTTTCATCGACAACAATTGAAGATAATTCCACTACAGATTCTCTGAGGGTTGTTAAATTTCTCGATTGAGTTTCTGAAATGTCTGCAGTAACTTCTCCCGGACCACCTTCCACTTCTGTAATGGCAGCTGCTACTTCATTCAGTTGATCAGATATATCTACAAGTGACTGAACACGGTGTTGTTTTTCAAGAGATACATCTTTTATTTCACATTTGAGTTCTTGGATTTGCTCACTTAAATCGTGAACTGGTTCAGCAAAATTTCCATCAATAACTTTGTCGACCTGCGTTTCATTCTCATCAACTTCACCAATGACACTCTCAATATTTTCTAATTTACCGAATAGAGTTTTGAGTTGAATCTCCAGGATCTTTATTTTTTTTGTTTCTGGTAGTGTTCCTACAAGTCTAGTGATTTTGGTTTTAACTGACGATATGGCGTTTTGAACTGAAGGCAAATTCATTTGGAGTACTACTGGTTTCTTGAGAGGTTTGCGTTCATCAACAATAATTGAAGATAATTTTACTATAGATTCCTTAAGCATTGTCAAATTCTGCAGTTGTGTTTCTGAAATGTCTTCAGTAGTTTCTGTTGGATAAGCCATCATGTCAATAATGACAGCCGTTGCTTCATTCAATTGATCAGATATATTCAGAAGCGAGCAATCGCCCTGCCGTTTTTCAATTTCAAACTTCAGTGCTTCGAATTGTTCACTCAAATCTTCCACTGGTTCAGTAATATTTTCACCAATAATCTTGTCCGCTTGCGTTTTCTTTACATCAACTTTATCCATAGCTCTTTCAATACCCTCCATATTAGCAAATAGAGCTTCGAGTGGAATTTTCAGGATCTTCAATGTTTTTGTTTCTGGTATTGTTTTTAGTCTAGTGATTTCGGTTTTAACTGACGATATGGCCTTCTGAATTGAAGGCAAATTTATCTGAAGTAATTCTGATTTCTTGAGGGATTTGCTTTCATCAACAACAATCGAAAACAATTTCACCATAGACTCTTTGAGCGTTGTTAAATTATTCAATTGAGTTGAAATGTCTTCAGTTAATACGGTAGGATAAGCTTCTATTTCCGTGATGGCAGCTGCCATTTCATTCAATTGATCATATATTTCCACGAGTGCCTGAACACCTTGTTGTTTTTCGAAAGGTATATCTTCCATTTCAAACTTAAGTTTTTTGATTTGCTCACTCAAATCGTGAACTGGTTCAGCAAGATTTTCATCAAGAACTTGCGCTTTCTTCCCACCAACTCCATCCATGACAACACTCTCTACATTCTCCAATTTACCAAATAGAGTTTCGAGTGGAATTTCTTGGATCTCCAATGTCTCCTCTTCCGGTGGTGTTTGTATCAGTCTAGTTATCTCTTCCTCCACTGACAAGGAAGCATTCTGGACAGAAGACAAATTCAGTGGGAACACTTCTGGTTCATTGACAGATTTGGTTTCATTATCTGCAACTGCAGATGATTTTTCCATAGTGTCGTTGAGTGGCGTTAAGTTTTCCAGTTGTGTCTCTGGAATTTTTCCAGTAGTCTGGAAGAAGTCTGGAGAAGTAGATTTTATATTTTGTATGGGAGCTACTACTTCTTCCAACTGGTTGGATATTTCTACTGATGAGCAAACATCCTGCTGACTTACAAGAGGGTCCATCTCACTTCCCAGAGCTTCGATATTCTCACTGGAAACATGAACTGGTTGAACAATATTTCCATCAAAAACTTCTTTTATTTGCGCTTCCTTGTCACTTACAGCATCCATGGCACTTTGAATGGTCACCAGTTTGCCAACTAGTGCATTGAGTGGAACCTTCAAAATCTTCAATGTTTTCGTTTCCGGTATTTCTTCTAAAAGTCTAGTGATCTCAACTCTCAATGATGATATTGCATTACGATTTGGCGATGACCTCATTTGGGATACTTCCGGTGATTTTAGGGATTTACGTTCATCAACTACGATTGCAGATAATTTCTGTAAAGACTCCTTGAGTGTTGTTAAATTTTCTAGTTGTGTTTCTAAAGTTTCTGTAATTCCATATTCCATATCTTGAATTGCAATCGATACTTCACTCAACTCATTAGATATTTCCACAAGTGAGCTGATTCCCTGTTTTCGTTCAATATGTAGGTCTTTCATTTCGAACTCCAATGCTTTTATTTCCTCACACAACACTATAACTGGTTCAGCAAAATTCTTCATCAATGCATGCTCCACCGACATTGGTTCCAGACATGGTTTTGTTATTGTGTCACAGTTGCTAGACGGAATATTTTCTATGTTTTCCAGTTTATTTGAAAGTGATATCAAAACACCACGAATTACCTCAAACTCACCTCTTTCTGACAACTTTTTGACAACATCCTCAATTTTTCGTTGTAGTTCCTTCATCATACTGTCTATTATTTCCATGCGTTGTGGTTTTTCATCTTTATTTTTTTTCGTTGTCATGTATTCAATAATTTCTCTGGAAATATGTTCCAAAGGTTCATTCAGAAGAGTTAAAGCTTCCAGTGATTCAGATACTTTGTGGAAATTTTCGTCTGGAGAATTTTTCATATCTTCAAGCAAATTTGTCAGTTTCGAAATTGTATCCAAGGACTCGAAGAGTATTTTATGTTGAGGGGGGGATGATGGCGACTTTTCCTCTGCTTCAAGTGATTTCAGATTCATCTCTAAATTTTGGAGGGTTCTCAAAATCGTTTTTAGAAATGCAATATTTGACTTCATGTTTGAAACTTCCAATATACTTTTATTATCTACGTGTGACTTTTCTTCTAGGTTCAATAATGGTTCGATAAGTGATGTTATTGATGAAACCAAAAGTTTATATGGTTCACACAAGCATTGTAGTAAAATATTATTTTTGGACGTATCTACTATTGATTTTGAATTGTCATGTATAGATAATAACACATCTTTTAAATTAATTTTCATCTTCTGTACATTTTCATCCGACACACATCTGATATTCGACAAAATTTGAGTCAAATTACTGAACAGTTCGTTCTGTTGTCTCAACTCCTCAAGATACTCAGCAGGTATATCTTCATTATTGACTTGAAGCTTCATCATCTGGTTCACGCTGTCAAGGAGGAAGTGAATAGGTTCCCTTAATGAATGAACAATTTCAACATGATCATCATTATTGTCACCACTGATTTCTAGATTTATTTCTTTTTCTAGATCTCCAATTACCTGAAAATTTTCCAAAAATATTGTCGAAATATTTTTTGAATCTAATAAGTGATATTGCATGTTAGATATCACATTAGACAGTTGCTCCAGTGGTTTTACAATTGCTTCACTAACTTTTGAGGAGCGTGGTACTTCTATAACTTCAATTGCTTGTTCTACATATTCTTTGGCTTCTTTCAACGCCTTCTGCTGTATCTCTTTCAAAACTGGCTTCTGCAGTGTTGTTGTCAAGTGAACAATTACTATACTCAAATTCTTGAAACACCTCTGAATGTATCCTGAGCACTCTCTAGATTTCGGAGTCAATATTTGCGGAACTTCAAAGGTCATAACTTCCTGAATACAATCGATTAATTCATATAATTCCAGAGCGAAAATCAAAGCTTCACTGGGAGTTGCATTAGTTTCCAAAATCATATTCTGCAGAGTAATTATTTCTGATTTAATTTCCGTTATAGGTTGTTCTGAAAGTCGTATATCACTAGTATCTGACAGTTCTGACTTTTCTTTGAATGAAGCCATCATTTTTTGTAAGTGCAAACTGAATTCTCGAAGAATATAGAGGTTCAATTGATCTTCCGGAGTATGTAGTAATTTTTCGCATGATTTTCTTATGTCTTCAAAAGAATGTTTTTGTTTCTCATCTTCCGCCATCAATATTAAAGACTTGTTCAAATTATCCACAGGAGTTTGCATTTTTTGTGATAAGGACGACAAAGTTATGATAGATTCTTCATTCATCACATCAATAATTGATTGCAAAGGTTCAATTAAATGTTTTCTAACATCTTCTCCATTAATCTCATCTAAACATTGAATCAAATACCCACAATCGTTGGAAATACCTTTTCTCAAATATGTGAAGGATTTCTTGGTTGATATTTCATTTTGAATTTTTATGATAGCCTTGCAAACGCTTTCCAAGGGATATATAAAGGTTTGCAAGATCGAGTCTTTCTGATCGGGATTTTTTATTAGAACGGCTCTCATACAAGCACTGACCAGTTTATTTTGCAAGGCATCTAATTCATTTAAAAAATTCTGATTTGCTTCTACCCCACTAGAAATCCTACAAACTTGTGAGAATGAGCTTGAGATTTGGTGAAGAAGATTTTTTTCGATTTCAGGTATCTCAAGATTCTTACACTTATTTACCTGAATCTTCAACTCTTCCACTGGATGAATGAGATGGGAAATTAAACTTATATCATTATAGGGAGCATCTCTGAACTTGATCGCAAACTGAAGCAATTCTAAAAGATTATTGTTGAAACTTTGTAGCAGCGGATTGAAACCGAAGTTTGTTTCTAAAGGAAGCAAATATAGTGTATCCACATTATTTGATAAATGTCCCAGTTGTTCCATAACTGAAGGTATTTGAGTATCTACATTTTTTGCTGTGAAATCAAATATTTTTTCTCTAAATGCTTGTAAATTTTCAGAAAAATCTTCGGATTTTTTTATCAGTTGAGAAAATGAATTTGCAATATTGTCTACGTCTCTCAATTCGTCAACAGTTATTGGAGTTTCTGGCGCTTTCAATAATTCTATGATAACTTCTAAAGGTTTGTATATTAGTTTATCGATGATTTCTTGATTCTCCACTATTGTTCCATCACTAGACTGCGTTAATGATGTCACACATCCTTCTAAGACTTGGGTAATTTCTATCAGTTTGGCTGTTATAATTTCAGATTTCATATTTTGAACAATACCTACGATTTCGTGAAGAGGATTTGAAAAATCTTTCAAAATAGACTCTTGATTTATACTGTCAAGTAGTACTGAAAGTTTTTCCAAAAAAGCCTCGAATTTGCCTGATTGCCCAGAAGTAGTAACACAGTTCATAATTTCGACCAAAGAGTTGAGTTCTATGATAGAATCGTTGATCATCTCTATTAGATTATCTTCAACTGCAGATAATTTTATTTTTTTGTCCTCCATAATCATAACAGAAATGAATTGTAAAGCTGTTAGAGGCCTCCTCAGCTCAGAGGTAGTTATTTTCCTAGTACTTTCTCCACCAGTTGATTCAAACGAATTGATACAATCTTGTATATTTTGCAAAGAATTTTGCAAACTTATTAGTGGTTCATGGAATGATAACTTCTGAGGTGATAACAGATTTAGGATTTCTTCTCCTATAATTTTCATTTGTTCTCCTAAAGCAAGCATAGGCGAATTCTTAGGCAACTTTTCCAGACTTTTGGTGAAACTGTCGACTATTTTTCTAATTTCTTCGAGGAGGTTATCGTTGATATTCATTGATACTGTTATCGTTGCTTGGAGTATATTACTAAGTTCAATGATATAACAGTTGAAATTTTCGATAATTTTCATTTCCACTTCATTCTCTATCATTACATCGTCCACTAACGTTTCGGCAGAAAAAATAGAGACTTCGAGTTGAGACAATGTTAACTTTTCTTCTTCAGAAACTACTTTCAACCTTTTTGTTATCTCTTTCAAATTAACAATAGAACGCTTCAAATCAAACCTCTTACTATCCATTAAAGGAATATCCTCCACAAGATTTATGACATTTTTCACAATTTCCTCTATTTTTTCTAAAAACTCTTTCATTTTCGTTTGTTTTGGAACTATCACCACAGATAACCTCAAAACCTCTATTGCTGCTTTAACATTTTCAGCACTCATATGAGTTGGCATAACCATCTCACTTTGTTGTTGAGCACACAAAATGTAATTATTCAAAATATTCAAAGTATTATTAACTTCTGAGACAGCTGAAAGTTCCTCTTGTGCAACATTTGGAATATCCAATTTTTTTATATTTTTTTCAATGCCTTCGATTGATTTCACGAGATCTTTAAGAGCCTGCTTTTTTGGCTTTGGCAATGTACGAGACTCCATTTCACTTAGAGAATCATGTAGACGAGTCAAAGACTCCGAAACTGATTCGATATGTAAAATTGTTTCTTCAACATCCACAACGATTTCACTTTTTTCAGCTGTATCAATATGCTCATCAATAATTTCATTTTCCATGTCATGTTCTTTCATTTCTATGAGGTTTTTCATTTCCTTCTTGTCCTGAAGAGACATTGTTTGTTCTTCAGGAATTAATGTTTTGTTTCGCTCTGAGATAGCTTCGCCACCTAATGCTAGTTCAACATTTTCTCCTCCTTTGCTCACAATTTGTTTTGAAATAATTGGTTCATTGATTTGCAAATCTATAGTTTGATTTATTTGACTCAGATTTTCTTTAACGTGTTCCGACGTGGTTTTGTCTGCCGATGATTCAACTTTGGAGTCTTCTACGGGTTTTGATATCTGAAGGTCCTTTTTGTTTCCATTTACCTTATCAGTGGTCTCATCTACGCCATCGCTCTCAACATACGATATTTCCTTCTTTGCTTCTTCAACTTCAGTTATGTTAGCCGGAAATTGCGTAGGTATTTCTAATGGATCTCCATCTTCCGCTGTAAATTCCACTGTGATATCTTTCAAATCAACTGCTGAATCTACCAAACTAACGTTCGTTTCATTTTCTTTCAGTTCATTTCTGATTTCTTCAACAGTACTATCTGCAATAGATACCACCTCTCGGATGCATGAATCCCTGACTTGGTCGCCATTTTTTGTCACTGAAGTATCATAATCTTCTCCATCAAATTTTACTATCGTGGAATCTGGCGAGATTTTTTCCACAATCGGTGTTTCTGGATTATCACTTTTTGTTACTGACCGTATCATGGACTCATTCGCAATTTCAATACCACCATCTGATTTTTTTTCTATATTCTCGACTTCATGTCTATCAGTATTTTCCATAAATTGATCTTTTACTTCAACTGGAATCAAATCATCTCCACTGATATTGAAAGGCTCCTTGTTTTTTTCAGTCTCATATTTTTTTAGGTTTTTATTTTTGACTTCATTTTTTTCGTCATTTTTGATATGTGCATCGATTTCGGCAAAGGAAGTGTCTACTGCCTTCTTCAAATCTTCTCTTATTTCTTTTTCGATTGCATTTTCGTCTAATTTGTTGATTGCGTCCTTTTCTCTTTCAATCTCTTCAGGAGACTTTGTTTCATTCTCCAATTGGGATTTTTTGTTCGTTTCGTCTATTTGATCCACTCTTTCCTGAAACTTTTCTTCATTTTCAGAACGAATACTGTCTCTTTGGAAACTCTGTTGTTCTCTACTTTTTTCATCAAAAACCGTAAGATTTTCTTCTTCCTTTTCTTCTTTAACTTCAATTATCTCCTTGATTGTATTCTGATCTTCTTCAGTCTTCGTATCGTCTTTTGTAATCATCATTTGCTCACCATCTTCTTCACCATCGACTGCAATTTTACTTGTTTCCCAAACTTTGTTCTGCTTTTCGACAACAGGCATTTCTTCTACTTCAGAACTTTTCATCGAATGGGACTTTTCCTCCACTGGGTTCTCAAATTCACATTTTGTTTTTTTGTCCACTACCGCTGACAACTCGTCTCTTGCCAAAGAGCTCTTCTCCATAATATTTGTGTTTTTATCTTCAACGTTTTCTGGTAATGAAGGTGTAATTTTCTTGCCATCTTCGGTTTTGTCAGGAATAGTTTCGAGCTCATTTTTTCGAAAGTCCATCAATATTTCATTGGAATGTATAACTTCATTTTTTAATAATTTTTGAATTTTCTCTACGAGTTCTATCATTCCTTTCATACTTTCACCAAAGGGTGAGCTATTTTCCATCAAAATAGTCTTCAACTCATCACAATTGACCATCATAGTTTCATCGACGGCTTGGATAAGTGATTTGATTTTCCCTAAGAAAATCGACTCGTCAATGGACAAAAGTCGCAAACAATGTGATTGGTATTCTTCCAAGCTACGATCAAAATCTCCCAAAATCCGTAACAATTGTTCAGTATCAGTAGGTTTGTTTAGAGTTTCATCAGCATTTTTCAATACTCTTTCAAAAATACGCTTCACCTGTTCTCTTTTCCATTCTTTTTCATATTCAGTCTGTAATTTTTCCATCACTTCTGGCAAAGAAACTAAAAAATCTGCTAGATTATTGGATACGTCTTTCAAAGATTTGCTCTCAGAGAATCGTTGTGTGATCACTGCCAGTTTTTCTGCAAAGAAAGTGGGTTTCTTCTGAGACATTTGCATGTTTTCTTCAACAGTGAGCATGGAATTGACAAAAGAATTGATTTCATTGAAAATATCGGTCATCTCTTCTACGATTTTCGCATCAGGTTCAATTAGAGTTTTTTCCATTGCATCGTATATTGCTGTTTGTAAAGCATAGGAACATTTTTGGAGATTCACGATTTTTTGTTCAAAAGTTCTTGATTTGATACTTGCAATACTTTTGGCAAAGCTTTGCAATGATTCAGAAGCTCTTCCGAAAACTTTCAATTTCATATTCTCATTTTTTTGTCGGGCACACTTCAATTCTTTGAGGATCTGTAAAGTAGTATTGACTACTAGCTGAGTTGTTCGCATCAATTCTGTCAAATTCTCAGGTTGATATTTATCTAGGAATTCAGTTAGTAATTTTATCATTGAATCAGTATTATCACTGTTTTTCAGATTTATGAAATCTTCCACTCTATAGAATATATCTCCAACGGAGTGTAAATACTCAACATCATTTTCCTCATTTCGTTCAATGCATGTTTGTAGGGCCAGTATATCCTGCAGTAAAGCCTTCATCAATATGATTTTGTCATCATTCCGATCTTTATACGATTCACAAGTAATTTTTAGGGAATCTAAACAGTTTTGAAAATTATTCAATGCTATCTGCTGTAAAAGGTTTGTTGTAGACGTGTACACTTTTTCCAAGAGATTGTTCAGTTCTGGAGTGTTTTCAAAAGCTTTTGCCCTCAGTTCTTCAATATTCATCTTCATAATTAGCGACTTTTCTCTTTGTGTGTTATCGATTAGGGATCTAATAACGTTTTCTAAGCATACTACAACTGTACCAATTTTCGCATCATCGTGAAAGTCAGAGGATTTTATAGCATTAACTACGTCCTTTATGGATGTGACTAAGATTTGATTTTCGCAAGATTCTTCTTGCCTGATTATATTCACCAATGAAGTTAAGCTTTCCAGTTGCTTCGAAAGTGTTCTATTATTTTCTTCGGAGGAACAAACTGGCTTACCTAAGATTAGATCCTTCAGAAATTCTATAGATTTTTGTAATGGCTGAATTATTTGCGACGTCATAAATGGAAGATTCATTGATGAGTTTACTGAATTGATTAACTCATCAAGGGCGATTGATGGACCCGTTTCGTTTGTTCCATTGTTCATTATAGCGAGGGAAGTAACGGCACATAAAAGCTCTAAGATATTATCCAAATGATTCATCTCTGAAGGGTTTGCAAAGTGGTAATGTATTTCAGAAACATTTGTTATGAATTTATTCAACTCTTCTCTCACCGACTCCAGTTCACTGTTTTCAGATAGGGATTCAATAATTGTTTGTAATATTTTCAGATTTTTCAATGGTTCTATACTTTCCATTGCAGAATTTATAGCAGTTTGTACCATCGTTCTTGCATCTTGAGATACATCCACGGTTGGAATAGATTTTGACAAATTTTCCAAAGTGACTTTCAATGCCTTCATTGAACTTCCAACCATCCCTGGATTCATTCTGTTTATTGCTACATTCAAGACTCCCAAAGCATCTTCCAGGGGTTTGAAGTTCTGGTAGGAGTTTTCATCCATTTCGAGAATAAGAAGTCCAACAGCAGTTGCCACACTTTGTAATTTCGTAACAATATTTGAATCATAATCGATTGCAGCTAGAGACTGTTGAAGACCATAAATATTCCTCAGAGTTGTCAATTTTCTTAAGGTTCCTATAGAATTGTGCAGGAGTCCCAAAATGTTTCTATCAATGACATCTGATGAATTCAAGGAATCACTTAAGCAATCAATCTTCTCACGAACAAGCTTTTTATTTTCTTCCAATCCACATACACATTTCACTATCAAATTTAACAATTCTTGAATATTTTCCATTTCTGCTTCATTGCTGATACTCATTTCTGTTATGAGATTTTCAATTGTTATGAAATTTGTGTACAGGTTTCCTATGAGCTGTTCTTGATTCGAATCGAGAGTAATTCGTTTTAGATCTTTCAAAATCGATCTGAGTTCTTTGACCTCTTGAATGATCTCTATTTTGAATTTTTCGTCTATGCAATATGTGATGGCTTTTTTAACTTTCTGAAGGGGCTCTGAAAAATTAGATTGCATGCAAGGAAGGAGATCTTCAATTATATTACCCAAATGTTCAACAGTACTCTGCAGTTCTACCAGTTGCTTCTCTTCACCTTCTGCTTTTGTAATAACTCTCACAATTTGACTGAGTAATGTTAGAATGATCTCAGACTGACGAAAGTCCAGGGGATTCTCCTGGAGAAGTATTGAAAAGGACGGTCTGAAAATTTCGCAAACTCGTTGCAATTCTATAATAATGGGGTTATGTTCATCCGTTATTTTCATTTCTATCAGTTGCACGATACCTTCCTCTAAATTATTCAGTAATTCAACTGAAACAGTTTTTTCCGTAATTTCTTCGGATATCTCAGACAATATAGAACTTGCACCTTGCAATGTCTCTAGAAGCAGCATAGTTATTTCTGAAGTTGACTCAAGAGAACCTAAAGAATTATCAAAATCTTTTATTGCCACTGTTATGTCTGTCAAACTCTTTCCTTCAAGCAGTTTCTCTATTATGTTGTTGAATATCCCCAACAACTTTTCGGTTTGGGAAATTAGGTACTCATCTTCTTCCGTTGATCGTGAAAACAGTACTTCAGAAACCTCAATGGCCCCCTGAAGTTCACAAATCAACTTTTTCAATACCAGTCTCTTTGAGAATGGTGTTAATTTTTCCAGAGTAGCTCTTAAACGTGGTAAGTTGATACTTTCGTATATTTTCAGGGCAGACTGGTTTTCATCAATGTAGATATGAAGTTCTAATATAGTGCTTACAAATTCTAAAAGAGACAAAGTTATGTGTTTGAGCCTTTCATTTTTCAGTTCTCTCAAGTATTCCAATAATTTTTCAGTTGAAGGCATGAGCTGGTTTACTATATTCGAAAATTCATATATGTGACTAATTGTTGGAATTGCTGATCTCAGCTCGTTGAGTAAAACTCCTACATTTTCTAAATTTTTGAGGTCACTTTGTTTGATGTCATAATTGAACATTTCCAGTGATACTATCTCTATTGCGTTCCTGAGTGGACTGTGCAGAGTAAATAGTTTTATCTTGAGGTCATCTGGAATAACATTTAATAATTCAGCAATTTGAATGAGTGGATTTTTAACGTTCAAAAATATATTCTGTCGATATTCCTGATCTTTCTGGACATCCATGAGAACTGCTTCAAGCTGACTCAAAGGATCGCTAAGGTTACGAACTTCCTTTACATTTTCACTGGTTATAAAAGAGTTTTCAGAGTCTACTAGTGAAGACTTCTTAATTTCACCAATGGAATTCAAAATTTGAGTGGTTATTCTCAATAAATCATGGGATATCTCTTCGTGAGACCCGGATAAAGCTAATTCATAAAATGTGACAACATTTTTTTCCAGTACGTTGAGATTTTCGGTAATTATTTCACATGTTTCATCCGAGATAGATTCTGCTTCTGCAGAATCTGCCATAACAGACAAATTCTGCACAGATGTTATACTATTTCTCAACTCTTCGATGTTCTGTTGTCCGTACCGTATCATGGTTTCTAAATGTTGGGTTTCATCTAATATATGTTGATGCATCACAGCTACGTTATACTGCAAGTGCTGTAACGTCTGATACATCTCGTTGAGATGTTCGATGTTTCGTTGTGCACCGAGAAAATCGAGAGCTGCGATGATAAGATCTTCAATCATCTCTAAAGGAACTATGTGCTTCTGCAATGACACCCGGTCGCTAAGAGAAAGGTCTGTTTTGGCTTTTCTTACTAATTCGTCTTCAATCGCAACTCGAAGATCTTGTATTCCTGATAGGAAGGGATCTAATTCTGATGATATGTTTTCTGTGCACTGTTCACTCAATACCCTGAGAGTACATTCAGTATCCTCTAGGAGTGAATCGGGAACAACGGTATTTGAGGAATCTTCCAGTATCACAACAACATTATCACTTTCCATGGCCTCATTCGTCACTGATTCAAATGATACTCCATGTTCAATTAGACTACAAATGTTTTCCCGGACTTCACATATCTTTCCTCTGAGCACTGAAAATAAGATACACAAATCCATACTCTTGAGTTGTTCATCGTCAACTATGACACATTCCTCAAGAATATTCAAAAGATTAACAGTATCTTCCAAAATATACTTTCCTGAAGATGGTGTAATACTCATTACTAAGCTATTTAAAAGTTGAATTGGTTCATTCAAACACTCTAGTGCGGTAACTGTTCCTTCAGTTCTCATACGCGAGGCTTCTGTAACTGTCGTTGCAAGGTCTTGTTGGAGGATAGAAAGTTGACCAAGTGCTTCCAACAGAATTACGTCGGTAACACCTTTTCGAGTAGTTTCAATATTGAGGGATAACTCTTCTACTGCTTGGGTTACGTTGTTGAATACCAACTCTGTTACCTTATCTAAAACTTCTGAGAAAACTTCATCTGTTGTGACTGTTTTTTCGACAGATTCTCTATCGTCTTTGAGAATAGGAGTGTGTTGTTTGATTTTAATTAATGAAGCTAGTATCGTTTGAGTAGGATTGACAAAAGAGTCCAAAACATTCAGGGTAACCACACCTGCGTGCTTATCGTTGGGATCTTGAACTTTAATTACATTCAATCCTTTCGACAATTCATCAACAGGAGTTCTAATTCTATCAAGAAGTGCTCGTCTGATTTCTTGTGTTAAAGATTTTTCACCAGAATACCTAACAGCTTCTTTCTGAACTATTTTCATTTCTTTAACAAGAAATTCCACTGGGACTAAAAGTTTGTCTAATACCTTTTGTACCAAATTTGAATACATCTGATCACTATCTTCATACGCAATCGTTTCTTCAAGACTGGAAAGAGCTATTTGTATATCTCTAGCAGTGTCAATGAACTTTTCTAAAATGTCAGATTCTTCAAATGACGATATTTTTTTGGATGAACAGTCGGATGAGAGCGACAACGACCGATTCGATAATTTTCTTGCCTCACTTGCCAGTAACTTATCCAGTTTCGAATGAATTTCTTTGACAGTGATACGCATTTCTTGATTCAATTTTGATGGCGTCATTCTTCCAGAAGTTTCCATATGACCCACATTCTCTTTCAAAAAAGCAATTTTTTCAATGAGACAAAGACTTTTTTGAATATTCAAACCACTCATTTTCAATATATTTGAACACGTTTTTTGTATTAATGTGTGCTCTCTTCCCCTTACTGCTATGCAGTTTTCTATAATGATCAAATTTTTCTGCAGTTCGAATATAGGAGGTGCCACCAATTCTACGACTGATATGTCAGGAGATGTGACTTTTTGTTCCAATGTTTCAAAAACTGTTTTGATATCCTTGACAGGTTGTCGAATATTTTCAATGACCTCCATGCTGGTATTCGCAATAGCTGTTGTAGACTTTTGTGTGGATTCTGATATTAATTGATTCTCCACTAATACCAAATCATCCAGAATATTTTCCAAGTTCATCTTCAAGTTTTTTACAGTTTCTAATACTTTCACTGGTACGTGTGGTGCTTTTGCAACTAATACTTTTGGATCAATAACTAATCCGTCTCCTTCTTCCCCTTGTAAATCTCTTTGGAATGTATCAGGTGTATCTAAACTGACTCTTTTTTTGATGGTACCGCGTTTGAATCCATCTTTTGACATCTCGTCAGAACTTTGAGAAGATTTCCTCTTTCTTGGTGAAGGTTCTTGACTTTCGCTCCTGTTCACTCTCAGGTCAGAACCGATTTCGTGGGCGGTATGCGGTGTTAAAGGACGTCTGTCATCATCACCAGGCAAACTAGTAGTTTCCGTGATAGCAGCCACCTGAAATGCCCGCTCCTGTTCTAACTGGTTCCTTCCTGAACTTATCGCACTCTCATAATCTTCGTAGGATTCTGTGTCTAGATCGGCAGCCCCCGCCAAACTCTCGTCTCCTCTGTCTGAGTCTAGAGACAGATTTTTGGATAAACTGTAGTACGAATTGTTGCTTTTTTGAGAGTCTGACTTTCGAGGAGGCCTTTTAGGTCCCTCTCCACTAGATGTCAGTTCAATTTTCAATTTTTCTGATGTAACTGATACTTCGTTCGTTATGGAGAGAATTTCATCGAAGTCAGCTTCTGTTCTGAGATCCTCTTCAGCCGACTGGAAGTAATCGTCTGAAACATCGACAACCACAGCTTCCATGAGTAGATTACCAGATGTCGAAGACTCTTTGACAAATCTCAAAGGGGGAAGTTCGACGACATTATGGCCTAGAAAAACAAACTTACACGAGTGATCATATCATTACTTCGTTAGTTTACCCGAAAAATGCTCCGAAAGTTGTTCGGCGTACATTTCCACAATTTGAATTGCTTCTTCTTCGGTTAAATCTGGAGTCTCATATAAAGAAACAGATACTTCTTTTCCATCAAATGAGAATGAGAGTTCTCCGTGATCAGCAATGGTTATGGATTGGTCACCTGCTGTGTCATATAGTTGAGAGGTTCTCTCTTCGTGAATGGTTGACAAAGAGGGTTGTCGGACCATTTCTGGCCTTGAATGTTGTCCTCGTGATTTTTGATCCTCAAAGCCGAGTAGAGATGCAGAGCTTGCTACCGTGCCCATACAATTACGAGCCTCGCAAGTATAAGTACCCAGGCAACAAGTTCCATCCTGAGAAAAAAGTGTTACTTACCTTGTTGAAATTTTTTGGTGAAAAATACTGGGTGTAAATACTATAAGAAAAAATTTCAAATACTTTCTTACGTCAATTTTAAATATTGAAAATGCTTTGATAAAATGTATGGAAGATATAAAAAAGTATCACTTTCTTTGAGTTTCACATGAATGTTAGAATAAGATCTCCTTTTATCAAATTCCTCAGTTCTTGATTATTTTTTTCTCGTTATCATAGTTGGCTGTGGGATTAAATAGAATCTACAGACTATTTTGCAATCATTAGAGTGAACTTCATTCGTTTTCTACTTCACCATAAATATAAAGTATTTTTAAATGTTATGTGAATATTTGAGAAGGCAATTTTATTTATTCTTTATTCAATTATTGAAAGCAATTCAAACAAGTTCATAGGCTGACTACATGAGTCACTCTGAGAACACTCCTCATTAATCCATATTTTAAAAATGTTGGTTTATAATACAGTGCATTCCATTCGATACGAGACACCCTGAATTAACTTTTGGTGCAATGATTTGCAGGAAAAATAAATAAACACGTCAACCCTAGTATACAGGGGGACACATTTTGATATATTCATGTCATCCAGAGCATGTCACCTTTTTTTGATGGATCACCCTTTATTGTTTCGCATTATCAGATGTTCCATGGTGAGCAGATTTCAGCATAATATAAAACATATGGTCTGAAGCTCATGGTTCGGGATCTACAATTTATTTGAGTTGAAAACGAGCCGCTTTGGAACAATGGGCAGATTTCAGCATATTATAAAACATATGGTCTGAAGATTATGGTTCGGGAGTTGAAAACGAACCACCTTGAATAACTTTTGGAACAATAATTTTCAGGAGAAATGAAAAAACACCTCAACAATAGTATACAGGGGGAAACATTTTGCCATATTCATATTTGATCTAATTTTCCCTGTCGCACACACCCCTAGAGCATGTCACCAGTTTTTTTTTTAATGGAACAATTGTTTTGCATTATCAGATGTTTTGCATTATCAGATTATCAGATATTTGTGAAGTATATTTAAAAAAGTCTTATTTTGTCTAGTTGAGTTTGAATTCGATATTCTCTCCATTTTGTATTTGTCTTATTCTAGAATAACGATTACCTACCATGTGAAGCTACAATTGGTATTTCTGTTTTTGTGAATTCTTGGGAAACAATGGTTTATACGCTTCAAGAACGGATTGAAATAGTGAGTTTGTACTACGAAAATGGAAATAGTGCCGGAGCTGCTGCCCGTATGTTCGATGATAATCATGCAGGATAAAATATACAACACAAATACGTTTCGGAATTATTGAACAAATTTATGGAAACTAGATTTATTAACAATGGAAAGTAAAACCGTTCAGAAGTTGTCAACGATGTAGCTATTTGTACTGCAGTTTTAGAGCATGATGGACTAATGGAAAATTCGCAATCTCTTACCAAGTTATCTCGAAAATCAGGAATCAGTCGTACAAATGGATCCTTCGTATTTACAAATTTCATCCATATAGGATTAGATAGATCATGAATTGAACGAAGATGATTTCGATAGGCGTATCGAGTTTTGTGAAAGTCCCACTGAACGGGTCAACTTACATCAGAATTTCTTGTATACAATTTGTTTTTCGAATGAATGTACATTTAGTTTGAATCGAAAGGAGATTCGGTAAAATTGTCGATATTGGAGTGATACGAATCCTCCTTTATACCCAATGACCTCAAAAACTGATTGTTTGGGCAGGAAATTTTATCATTAATGATAATTTGACTAGTAATAAATATTTGGATATGTTGGAGAATTGAATAATACCATGCATCAATAGGCAAGTTAGGAAGATATAAATTTATTCGAAAATGAAATAGTTTTTCAACAGGATGGTGCACCTCCTTATCATGCAGCTCCAGTGCGACAATTTTTAAATGATCATTTTCCTGGTAGCTGGATTGGCAGCTACAGAATGGCCACCAAGGTCTTCAGATCTCACTCCTGTAGATTTCTTTCTATGGGGTCATTTGAAGTCTGAAGTGTATGAGATCGAATCAACAACATTAGAAGATTTAAGAGAGAATACCATGAGGCATTGCAAAGAAATAACTCCAGAGATTCTCAACCATGTGATGGCGGCAATGAAAGCTCGTTTGTACCATTGTATGGAAGTTGGTGGAAACGTTTTTGAACATTTACAATAGAAAATATTTTTCTTCCCATTGTCCAGGCATCAGATTTTGATTCAAGAATTATTAAAAAATCTCTTTTTCTTATTTATTGCTTCCATATTTGTCTCTGGAACGAATATTTCAAAATATGGCCTCCTGTATAATTGTTGACCTGTTTTTTTATTTTTCCTGCAAATCATTGTTTCAAAAGTTATTCAGAGTGGCTCGTTTTCAACTAAAATAATTTGTAGCTCCCGAACCATAAGCTTCAGACCATATGGTTTATACTTTGTTGAAATTTGTTCATCATGATAATGGAAAATAATATAGGGTGATCCCCTATTGCACACCCATGCTCTGGGGGTGCGATAGGGGAAGTAATATCAAATGTGAATATGTCAAAATGTGTCCCTCTGTAAACTATTGTTGACGTGGTTTTTTATTTTACCTGAAAATCATTGTACCAAAAGTTATTCAGGGTGGCTCGTTTTGAATGGAACCCACTGTATAATAGGGCGTTCATTATTTCATATTTTATGGAATCGTATATACACATATATTCCTGAGGCTATCGAAGTCAAATTCGAAACACAATCTTTTGTTATCAATTTATTCAAGATTCAACCAATACGATGAGGTTTGTTCAAAAAATAAGGCAAATGTTCAAATTTTTCGTGTTACGTACATTCGATTGGCGATTCTTTAATTTTTTTATGTTGGCACAATCGTCTCGAATATATGTTCACAGTTTCAGCTGTTTAGTTTGTCAGAAGTGTTTTGCGTGTTCAGCGATTTTATGCTATTGAAGAAAACAATAAGTTTGAGAATATGCATCAAATTTTGTTGAAAAAATTATGGAATCAAGTGCTCGAAAACACTTTTCACAGAAGGTCGAGAAGATGTGAATGACGATACTAGCGCCCTAGACGCCCCAGCGTCAAATCACTATTAGAGAAGTTGCTGAGGATGTCGGCATAGATAGCGGTTGGATAATGCCATGCAATTTTTTTGGAAATTTTGGACAAGAAGCCTGTGGCAGGGAAGTTCGTTCCAAAATTACTGAATTTTGACCAAGAAACCGTCGCATGAACATCGCTCAAATTGTTGAATGACGTCAACGACAATCTAGATTTGCTCAAGAGGTTTATAACTGTGGAGGAATCATAGATATATGATTGTGACATCGAAGCCAATGGAATCGTCCCAATGGAAGAGCCCATCAGGAGAACCAACACCAAAAAAAGCACGCCAAGTTCGATCGTCTGTCAAGGCGTTGTTCACTGTTTTCTTCTATTACCGTGGCGAAGTACATCAGGAGTTCTTGCCACATGGTCGTATAGTCAAAAACGACTATTATCTTGAAATTATGAGCCGATTGCGATACGAAGAAAATATCCGGTGTTCTGGAAAACTAATTATTGGTGTTTGCAACACGATAATACACCTACTCACTCGTTCGTATTTTTTTGGCCAAAAACAATACTGTTATCATGCCTCAGCCACCGTATTCACCAGATTTGAGCCCTACTGCGACTTTTTTCTGTTTTCAAGATTGAAGCGACTAATGAAAGAACAACGTATTGCGATGATTGAAGAGACATATCAAAATGTGCATATCAGAACAGCTTCGAGGATTGGAAAAAACGCTGGCGCAAGTGTATTATATCCGATGTGGACTACTTCCAAGTGGACAAAATAAGAAGCGAATGAATGAATGAATACTGCCTTCCTAAGCCAAAAATATGTATCTCAAATTTCACTGAATTTCTCATTCCTTTATATAAGGACACTTTGAGTTGTATTCAACCATTTCCTTAGCGAATTAGACGAATCTCGTCCGTATTGTGCAGCTGAAGTGCTAGAAATATAGGACGTATCTCAAAAATGAAACAAAAACCTGAGCAATTTGGACGTAACTCACATTTCTAAGCAAAACGGCCGCTTTTCAGAGATGCGTCTACTTCGCCTAGGATTTCTATCAATTTACAATTTGACTTTTACAGAGATACATCTCCATCACTCACAATTAGTAGCTTCCCTGAGTGATATCTCAATTTTCCGCAGTATCAGCGCTGTGAAGAGTTCTTATCAGTCTCATCTGTAAAGTTTGTTGTTTAGTCATCAACTCTGTCAAATGCAGTTTGAAAATCAATTTTTATAGTAGAAAAGATTAAGAAAAAGTGAAGAGAAAAAAATTACATGTTTTTATATTGCCAGTAATATCTTATAAGGTGAGTAAATACAAAATTTACCACCGAAAAAAAGAAAATTTAACCCTTTATGTTGACTTTGAGGTTAACTTTCAGACATCGTATATTATTGTTTTAGATCTAATCATGGACAAATCTAATGGATCTCGGAGACGTCACTTAGTTATGTTGACTTTAAATAAGAAAATAAAACAAGAGTTCTTTAAGGAACGTTTAAGCAACGAATATAAACGGGCACGTCATTTCGATGAAGAGTATGTCCCTTACAAGTCCAAAGAGGAAAACTGTGACCACGCAAAAAACAAACGAAAAATCTTGAAATGCTTCGCAGAAGATAAAAATTTGTCTGGGATTATGAAAAATTGGTTGCAATTCTGGGACACTCTTCCAGTATCAGTAGAGAACTGAACAAAATTTATGTTTCTCTATTTGTATTCTAGTTTACTTTTGGGTTTATTTCCAATATAAATCTGTATTATTCTCTGAAAAATTATTTTAATATCCACGAATGTAGCGTATTCTTCATGTAACACATTATTAATGAATCATTTCTGGATAATTTTTCATTTATTATTCAATATTCTATCCAAGTCCATGTGGTAAGAAACAGAATCAAACGTTATCTATTAATTGATCGTTAGCGCAAAGAGACGTATCTCAAATTTTTGTTCACAATTCCTCAGCCAATTAGCCGTATCTCAGTTTGAAACTAAAATAGTAGTTTATGTAAGACAAGTCAATTACCATGTCATTGTCGTGTCAATCGTTATTGTATTTACCAAAAAAAAACCATAACAAAATTTGACTATGTAGGTGCGGTTTTGAAATTCATTAAAATTCCTTATATCTCAAAACAAGGAAATTTAAGATACGCCTTTTTGACTCACGAGGGCAGAATAGTTTTTTGAGAAAAATTGAAAGTAACCTTATTTTTTGATCAGACGGCGTATAGCTGTCCCTCGTGCACCCTCGTGCATAGTATTCAGAAAAGTTGGCTATTACTTCGAATTTTGGACGTTACTATAGTAACTGTACATGGTTATTATTATAATATCAGTTTACGACAATATGGCAAAAAAGTGTACACATCTTGTACATTTCGTACAGATTTAGGTGAAATTGTTATCACTTTTGAGTGAGAACCGGTTGAAAGTCGACACATAAAGTTTCTATCGCGTTTTTATTGTTTCGTCATTATCAACAAAACTCTACTCACCTCTCCTGACGTGATTCGATGAATATCCCCAGGTTTCAATTCCATACCGTCTTTATACCATTTCAATACTGGCTGGGGCACACCGATGACTTTACATTCTAAATTAACTGCACCTTCGTCGGAAAGTACGGCTCGCAAACATTCCAGAAATTTCGGTTTCCGGAAATGTTTGGGAATGAACAATTTCAGAAAACAGGACGTGACTGAATGTCCGAAATCGTTTGTAGCAACACATTTCCATTCCGCTTGGTCATTCAGTTCCACTGGTCTAATGTCCAAGTGGCATACTCCCAAATTTTCACGGTAAATCGTATACTTTTCTGGTTCGTTGGTCACTGGTTGGTCATCTCGGAACCAGGATATCAGAGAGAGTGGCGTAGTTACACTTACTGAAAAATAATTGAAAGTAAATGTACTGAATATTTTGAAAAACCAAAATTTTTATGTAATCGACGGCAATGAAGATATCGAATGTCTAACCATACAGAATCAGTACTTTCAATAATACAATCATATATAGTGCAAATTATATAGTACTTATGCAGTGCGAATAAAAAAGTCGAAATAAATTTTCAGATTATCAATATTTCAAGATGCAAAAACATTTCAAATTCAATGTATAAAAGTGTATATCATATTTAAATATAAAAGTTTTTAGAATATTCAACCATGAAAATACCTGTACTATATTTTAAGACAAACGAAATTTTGTAATCATCACCAAGATTGTTTCATGAGAAAACTTTGACAGTTATTCGAACATATTTATTAAAATTATATCTTCGAAAAATTATATTTTCGGAAAGTGGATTCAAAGTTTCATTATAATTCAACAGTCACATAAACAACTTACCTACATTTTATACAGTAGTTAAAATCTTGTGAGAAATTAAAACGTTAATTCAATTTATATTCCTAACTATCAATTAAAAACGTTTTTTTTATCACTGACTTGAACTGCATGAATTTTGGTCATTTTTCAATACAATAAAAATTGAATTGGCGTTCAATTTTGCAATAATCTGAAAGCAATAATTCATTGCCATTAGAAATCACCTGTCATCTGAAATATAATACATTTCAAGAATAACCATCTTGTTTTTGTAACCAACAAATACATGCAAATACAATGAATTGAGTAATGAACGTTTGGAATAATAAAAAGTAAAACAGCATTCCATTAATATCATACACTAACCAGAATCCATCTCCTTCTTGAAATATCGCAATGATTGAATAGTTTCATCTCACCTTGAATTGTAAATCTGAACGGCTCATTGATTCTAGCTTCACTGCTCTTAAGTCCATGGAGGAATTTTGGCGCTTGGCTCCTAGACACCAACTGTTCTCGTTCTTCATCGTTCAGTTGGCCTTGGATGTCTTCAACAGTAAGTTCGGCAGAACTTCTCGCTTCACCCATGCAATTTTTGGCAATGCAACAATAGGATCCGAGAGAATTTGTTCCTGTTAGTTGATACACGTCACCCGGTTTCAACTCTTGTCCGTCTTTAAACCACCTCAATAGAGGTGTTGGAGATCCAACCACTTTGCATTCGAAGGATACCAGTCCTTCGTCTGTTAATATTGCCTTCAATGTATCCATGAATCGAGGCTTTTTGAAGTGTTTAGGAACTGCAAATCAAAATGAATATGGATGAGTAACACCCGTACGAAAACTTTTGGCTGGAATTTTCAAAATAAGAAAAGTAGCACAGCAGATTAGGAATAGAAAATGTATATCAACATAATAGCAAGTTCAGAAAGAACTATAGAGGCAACGGAAAGAAATTAGCGAACAAACATGTGTTAGGCTATAAATCAAGATTATGTCAACTTTGAAAATAACTGTTTGTTGTAACATTGTAATCAGTAGTTGTACAGATATGGAAAACAAATATTGGAACTAATCCCAATGCACTCCGGACGAGTCCGCTATAGCAGTCGACCAGTTTCAAATTAGAGATTTGCACTGTTCAACTCGAGCAACTGATATGTTAAGGTACGTATTCACCAATACAGCGAACACGAGCGAACAAGAGCGAATAAGAGTGAACGAGTATTCTGCATCATTAATCGTCTGGTGAGTACGATCTAGCGAACGAGCGAACGTATGCTTGTTCGCGTTCAGAAAAGATCGAGAAGAAGAGGGTACATCAAAGAAAATACTTGTTCGCGGTCGTTTAGTGTGAACGGGAATTCCGTTCGCTCGCTCGCTAGCCCGTACTCACCAGACGATTATTGATGCAGAATTCTCGTCTCGAACTCGAACTCGAATTCTCGAACTCTTGTTCGCTCGTGCTTGCTTTTTTGGTGAATACGCACCTTTAGGTAGTAGCCAGTACCCAACGATTAACTTGCTTGCTAACTCTAAAATATTCACGTTCACAAAGGAAGACAAGATACAAATTTTAAAGTGGTATTTTGGTGGTCACTCGTTTCGAGATAGGTACAATAAATCTATTCATTGTTGCATTCGAAACTAGGCCAATTCCGTCACAGACTACCATTTTTCGAATCAATGAAAAGTTCGAGAAATGTAGATGTGTTCAGAATCACCGGGCGTGTCGAAATTCCGATGAATCACGTCTAAAGCCCAATAATGAAGACCATCAAAATGGGGAAATAACAGTATGTGTCGCTGTTGAAGAAAGTAAACCTTGCATGGGCCGACAAATTGCAGATCAAATCAATGTGACAGAAATGTTCGGAATATTTTGGAAAGGAATAATCATCATTTTTATAAAGTACACAAAACTCCTGGCGACCACACATTAGACGAATGGAATTTGAAACATGTCGAAAAAAAATATACATTTTTGAAAAACGTATTATTTATAGATGAGTCATCATTTTTATCACGTAAAAAACACTCATCCATTGTTCGATATTGGTCTCGGCAAAATCAGCATCTGAATATTTATGTATGCACTCAGTACCGTGGAAGTACAGTGGAAGACTATAATATAGGTCCTTCCTTTATCGATGGTAACCTAACTGCTGTCGAATAGCTACAGCTAACACAAAATCAAATTATTCCAACAGTTTCTATCAATTTTGGGAACAGTTGGTTCTTAGTTACAATGCTTGACCAGTGAAACAATTCCTCCTAAATACATTTCCTGGTAGATTTCTATCTATACCGGGTACGTTTGAATGACCGCCCAAATTTAAATGATTTCTTCCATTGGGGGTATCTGAAAAAATGTGTCTATCTGCTTGAATTTCATAGAGCTATAAATATTGATGAATCAAGGGGCAAATCATTCAGCTTTGGGGCAGCATTACCTAAATGAACTCAGATATATGAGATTATTTCTGTATCATACAGTGCATTTCTTTAATGCCCCCCCTTTCATTTTTTGAAGGAGGCAACTCAAAAAATTTAAATTTGGGATAATGAAATTAATGCATGGATACTTTATTTTGAAGTAGAATTGACAAATGAAACTTCCAAGATGGCGACTGGGCACCATCTGGAAAAAATTAAATGGAAAGGGGCACATCTTTTTGAAGAGCCTAGCAAATGCTTCACAACACTACTGCAACTACTGCAAAATGACGAAACTTTCATTAATTGCCTGAATACATTGACATTTAACTACATAATACGAGGTAATAAGCTTGAGGTCACTTTAGAAGGTGCTCGGAATGGTTGTCTTGAACTTCTTGACACATGAACAGCCTATCCGATATTTCACGCCGAACATTTTCTAATACAGTAACGTCAATATCTCTACAAATATCTATTATTCTCTGCCCTATATCCAATATTGGAGCAGGTTCACTTTCGTACATCTCTTGCTTCAGATAGTCCCATACAAAAAAATCCAAAGTTGTCAAATCTGGCGAGCAGGCTGGCCATTCTGAAGGACCTCGTTGGCCAATCCAACGACTGGGAAAAGTAGTATTCAAATAGTTTCTCATTTGTCTGGAGTAATTTGGTGGTGCTCCATCTTGTTGGAATATAATATCCATATCGAATTCATTAGAATTGGCTGCGACGATTTCAGTGAAGAGAGGGTCAACAGTAATTTCCAGCATATCCAAATACAGTTTCCTTGTTGAATTTTCCTACAATATGGTTTCCCAATATTCCTGCCCAAACTTTATTTTTTCTGAATATTGGATATGTGTTTCCAGGAAAACGTGAGGGTTGGTGTCACTTTAATAACGTCAATTTTGTCTGTGAACATTACCGTTCGAAAAAAAAGTACATTCGTCACTATAATAAACATTGTGGAGATGATTCGTCATGATTTCGCAGAATTATGTTCTTCGATCAGGGTCATCTTCAGTTAATTGGTGTACCATTTTAATTTTGTATGGATTATACCTATTCCGCTTCAAAAGTAGGAGGAGACACCTCTCAAACATTCGCGATGGAATAAGTAGACTGTTTAGGATTTGCTACCATCTCACCAATTATTTGCACATGCTTTACATGTATTTCTTCATTTGAAAAAAGTATTTTTTTTCTATTATCACGCGCGCCTGCTGCCTCATTTGTAACCCTCCTTTGCACGCCTGCTGCCTTGGGCAGCAGGCGTACAAAGCTTGCCTGCTGCTTGCCTGAAGCTTGCTTCAGGCTCCCTCTCCGGAATCGGAAAATATCAATGGCTATTTTCCTAAATAATATATGACTTATTGATCCCAAAGATAAGGTTAAATAAATATAGTTCAAAAAGATAAAAAAACACGCTTTTAAAGAACATCGAACTAAAAAGTTGAAAATATTTCTTTAGAAAAAGCCTAAAACAATAACGAACGAAAAATACTATTATTATTGTAAAAAAATCGTGGGCGCTTTGTACCATATTTTTTGTATATCAAGCGCCCGTCACTTTTTTCACAAGGATACTAGTATGTTCCGTTCGTTACTGTTTCAAGCTTATTTGAAAAAAAAAATTGATTCAGTTCTATATTCTTTAAAAGCGTGTTTTTCAGTTCTTCGAACTATATTTATTATGTACACTACCAGTAGTTGTGAATTTGAATTCGAGTTCCCTCAAATATTTTCTACAGATAGGACGATTCCGAAAACATTTATTGAAAATCCTTTCCGTCTCGTGAAAGTTACGCGTCGCACCGTAAATAAAAATCGCTTCAATTTTTACTTTCAATGAACGAGAAATGACCATGTTAGAAATTGCTGACGTGGTACCTTTCTACTAGTAAAACCGAAAACTAAATGAGATTATTCTAACTGAACAATGATGTTCATTGTTGTACTTACTTTTTTTGTCGTTTATATCAAAAAATAACTTAACAAACTTTATCGGGTTATTGGAATTGCCATATGGCAGATAAAAAGGAATATTTCTAGAAATATGGATATTAATGAGTTTGTCTTAAGGAAATCAATAAATGTTCCGCCATTTTGTAGTACTTAGCTAAATATATTGACTTCATCTTCTAGGGTTGTGAACTATTCGTCAAAATGTATCACAAGTATTCGTCAAAATGATGTATCACAAGACCCCCGTTTCTATTTAATTTTTTTCCCAGATGGCGCCCAGTCGTCATCTTGAAAGCTTCATCTGTCAATTTCACTTCAGAATAAAGTATCCATGTATTAATTACATTATCCCAAATTTCAATTTTTTGAATTGACTCGTTCAAAAAATAAAAGGAGTGAACATTAAAGAAATGCACTGTATATTTGATTATTGTTGGTTGACTTGAAGCTTCATCAAATCAGGTTCGTAGATTTTTTTGATTAGCTTTTCCTTCAGTTTCCAGTTCGAAGCATGTCTTTCACTTTCGACTCACTGATGACAAAAAGGTAACAGCATCCATTTTTTCGCAAATAATTATAATTACTTGCAGATAATGGAGCTTTGACGTCGCAAAGTTTTTTCCTTAGAGTCAGATATACACACATTTTCATACTTATGAATCGGTTGTTCCGGTTTAGCGGACACAGGCACACATCAACAATGTACCAACATGTAGTGGTTCAAAGAAATAACTGACATTCCGTATCGAACAAGTCTCTAATTTTGGAATGATCGACTTCTATTGCGGACGCCGCCAAGAATGCCTTGAGATTTGTGTGTACCGATACTTATTTGCCACATATGTATAAGTTGTGTTCAGGAAATGAATCATAAGATATTTCATACTTATTCAACACAATATGGAATACACCTATAACTCTTGGGAAAGAAATTTTTTGGCTCTCTACTACTCCAACTTGATACAAAAAATATGGGAATCTTCCAAAGAAAGGAAGGAAGTAATCAATTTCAAAATAAGTAACTCTATACATGGATGTGTAGATCATGCAAAGAAGTAACTTTCAGACACAAACTGGAAGAAAGCTTTCCTGAAACAGCTACTTTCATATAAACATCAAATTACACGAAAGAAAAAAATCTTTCAAAACAAATACTTTTACATGAACACTGAATTATATAGAAGATACTTTTCTCTACTCAGTTTGTATTCCAAACATTCGGTATGGAATAAAATCATATATCATTCACAGGAGTTCTACTTTGCATGAATGGAAACAAATTGCACTTACATGGAACACTGTCATCCTCACTGGTAGACATCGATGTTTCGCTGTAAGACACTTGCCCTAAGGCTCTTCAGTACCAAATTGGATAACATTATAGAAAATACACACAATTCATTCATGAATTACGATTTTTTGTATCAAGATGGAGTAGTAGAAAGCCACAAACTTTTTTTCCCAAAAATTAATAACTCCTAAAAATATAACCCCTTCAATTCAAATAAGATTTCTTTTGGCTGGGATTTAATCAAATAGGTGAATGAATGTCATTACGATGTTATCGATGACATAATAAGATCAAACTTATCCCGTGACATAAAAATCGTTATTACATAACGAATGTTTGGAATACAAACTGAGTAGAGAGAAAAGTATCTTCTGTATAATTCAGTGTTCATATAAAAGTATTTGTTTCGAAAGATTTTTTTTTTCGTGTAATTCAATATTAATATGGAAGTAGCTCTTTCAGGAGGGCTTTTTTCCAGTTTGTGTCTGAAAGTTACTTCTTTTCATGATCTGAACATCCATGTATAGAGTTAGTCGTTTTCAAATTGATTACTTCCTTCCTTTCTTTGGAAGATTCCCACATTTTTTTGTATCAAGATGGAGTAGTAAAAAGCCAAAAACTTCCTTTCTCCAAAATTAATCACTCCTAAAAATATAATTTTATAATAGAGTCACATGAAGACTGACTTTTGAATTTAGTCCTTGGAACCTAGAGAAGGATTTGGAAGAACTTCTTCTATTGTCTACATTAGATAGAAATCATGCAGATAGTTGCAGTGCATTAAAAACAGCTGAGCCCACTGTCATAACGGAGCTTTCACAAGTTAAGTCTGAACTTCATTATCAGACAGAAACTGAACGGATTCTAAAAAACTGTCTTCAATGATATCTTCAAGTGGGATTAATATATTTCAACTAGGACCAGCTTCACGGCATAAAAGGAGCCATAAGTTACCTTACATGGTTCTGTGTACAAATTGGAGTTGAGTTTAGTTTTGAGAAGGAACAAAAAGAAATGAAAAGGGAGATATAAATGAGCTTTTGGAGAAAAAATTGTTATGGAATTGTCAATACTTGATGAGAATCCAAAACTTTTGCGGTTGCAGTTTTGTTAACTGACCAATGAAAATCTCACAAAGAAGTGTTACTAGAATGAATTGAATGGATAGCCTGATGAATCACGAAGAAAAAAAAACTGTAGTGAATTAGAAACATCTTCAAATAGAAAATTCTGAAGGCAAAGCAAATTCTGAGCAAATACAAATATAGTGGCATACTGAAGATAAACATTTGAGTTTTTTTCTGAAACTTCCTTATGCGAAATGACAATCTACGAAACTTGATGTAGTTTATTGTAATTTTCCCTGCGATGAGTTTACTGAATCGCGTCACACTTTGCAATAATTTGGAGAGCATTGCTCATGAGAGAATAAGAAGCAGAAGAAGAAGAAGAAACAGAAACCAGAAAATGTGGTTGAATGAAATAATTCTTACGAAAATAAAAGGTTTTGTGATGCTACTTTGTTTTTAACGTCGCCATCACTGAGAAGATGAATCGATTCCGACTTTCTATTTGTTTCGAACATCCAATTGCAAATCTGCCTTTTCAGGAATGTAAATTCAATTTCAATTGTAAGTTGGATCCAAAACAAGTATTCTGTATCAGAAATGACGCGCGTTTCACCATTCAAGTTGGCGTCTCCAGTAGATGGAGTAGAGAAGAGTATTGCTTTTCTGGTTATATGGCATAGTGTCAGTTTTGGATGTTTTTTACGTCTGATCTTGAAGGTTTATTATTTATTGTAAGATGAAAGTACAATTGATTCGCTTATTTGTGGTGATGAAAATATATTTTATGGGGATATATGATTCCAAAACTGATATAAAATGGATGAACATGATGTTGAGATTAGATAATGGGAAATTCCATTCGTCCATCTTTATGGTTCCACATATAAAGTCAAATAATGTTTGTTTGAAAGTGGTTGATA
The DNA here is from genome assembly GCF_025532065.1 of Leptinotarsa decemlineata. Taxonomy (NCBI): domain Eukaryota; kingdom Metazoa; phylum Arthropoda; class Insecta; order Coleoptera; family Chrysomelidae; genus Leptinotarsa; species Leptinotarsa decemlineata. Next base: position 6,637,905 of record NW_027412593.1, read on the forward strand.
ATGTTTTATTATGGAGTTCATTAGTTCGGACCTCCATTGTCTCTGATAATTCTGCAATCATTCGAAATCTATGAAAGAACAAATAAAATTAGAATAAATAGTCAAAATACCAATTATATTAAGCAATAAAACCTGAGCCTTGCAAGGAAGAGAATCCATCACACCCATTGCTTGTACTCCCCTACATCAGAGAATTGTCGAAAAGGATGAGAAAAATTGGATTCAAGTACAACATCAGAAGATGCTTTAAATCCAGAAATACTCTCCGCAGCAGCTTCACGAAAACCAAGCCATCAAACGTGGACTGCGATTCCAAGAATTGCATTTACCGGATACTCTGTGAGTGCGGAAAATCCTATATTGGTGGAACTAGAAGGCCATTGAAAGTCTGCATTGTCGAGCACAAGAAAAACACAGTGAGGGGAAATCGGAAATATCAAAGCATGTTTGGAATCATTATTATAACATCAACTGGTCTCAAGCTGAGATCATCCACAGAGAGGAACACTGGTTCAGGAGGAAGTTTAAAGAAGTTGCATATAGTTGTTCAACGACGCATTCAGCCAAGCTAGCGTAGAAATATGCAACATATGAAAACCTGTAATCAAGCGGACATTGGTCGACTCCTACCAAATGGTCAACTCCTGTGAAACGATCAAGTCCTGCCAAACGGTCAACTCCGGCTGAACTGATGAAGCGTAAAGAGGAAAGATGGGATAGGTGGAAGCGCTCGAATGACCTATGAATAGTCACTTCTCGGAGGAATAGTCCAGTCATCACTCGAAGACGATTGTGGATACCAACAACGGAAACGTCGTGAATTAACAGTTTGAATTCTTCTTTAATTTTTTCAATTTATTTTCAATTCTTTGTTTTTTTTATTTTTGTTCTTCTTCATTTCTTTCTACTATTGTGATTTTATTTCAGGTTGTATTGCTTAATATAATTGATAATTCAGCTATTGATTTCAATTTTATTTGTTCTTACATAGATTCCGATTCATATTAGACAATAGAAGTCCGAACTAAGGAATATCGTCAAACAATCCATTGGTGTGGTATATATAAATATCAGGAAAATTTCACCATGACCAGAATTTAGGTTACTCACTCAACATTTTGACTTCACAAGTAGAAATGGAAACGACACCGTCATCGCTCGTAGCAACACACTTCCATTCGCCTTGATCTGATGCTTCTGTAGGTTTTACTTCTAACATGTACCCTCCAATTCCATCTGCCATTTGCTTGTATCTTCCAACTGGCTGTTCATCACTGATTCTTCCTTCGGAGTTATACCATTGTATCGATTTTGGCCAGGGAGGTACAGCCACTGAAATGTAGTTGAAATAAAAAAGGATATTTTGACATAGATAATAAAATCTGATGAGTTTCAGTTATACATTCTGAATATCAAATAAAATGTTCCGAATGAATTTTTTTTTTCTCCACTTTGTAAGTTATACTTCTTTTGACGAGTTAGGGAAAAATCATGAGAGTAAATTTCTACGATGCGTGTGCACACCGTCACGACAATCCGACACCTTAAGGCGTTTTCTGGCACTCATGTTTTCAAAACGTATTCGTCTCTGATTCAAATACATTCATACTGGCGTTGAAACGATGACGTCACATCTATTATGATTTGAAACGTATTCATGATGATTCAATACTAGCGTGAGGTTGGTTTTGAATCGGAATTTGACGTTACGTTACGTCAGTTGTCAGTTTCTGCTTTATTTTGATTGTCATAGTTTATAAAGTGCTGAAAACATTTTATCAAATACGTTTTAAGGATGTACAAAATGAATATGTATGCACAAATCCGATTTTAACTGAGGTTAGATAAAATTGAAGAGTTTTTATTATTGAATTTGACATCTGACACAAACTGAATCATTTCATTCTGGCGACTGTTATTATTAATGACGTCACTACGAATGCTCTTGAATACACGCACAAATACGATTAAACGCCAGAAAAAACCTCTAGAGTTAACTTCTCCTTCTTCGATTTATACAGTCATTGCTTCTTAGTCGAGCGCATTTGGCCAGACTCCTCAAGTTCATAGTGAACTGCTACCATAAGTTTTCTCGTTAACTTTTTATTTGATCAAAACACTTCATTTTTTCACTAGGGGCCGCCAGTTCTCTCAATATGACTTTCACAAATAATACATCTATTATCGCACTGACGACCTCGTCAAAATTCAGCCTGGTTACTGGCGTAAGAGGCCGCCAGTCCTCTCTAAATGTCTTCCACTTCAATATTTATTTGAACTTGACTAAAAAAAACCCTCACTTCTGGACTCCACTTCGAATACGACATCCAAGTGCCATCTTTGAGGACGGTCGTTATCGGCACAACCGTTCTTTATCGCGATATGAGAGAAAGTCCCTGAAGGTAGCTGGTCAACATTTTAGTTTTTCGAAAAAAGTTACCAACGGAGTAAAAGTAAAGACATCTACGTATGTTTGCGTGAAAACTGGAATCTGCAAGCACGATATTTATTCAAGAGTTTTTGAACCTACAACACGTGTTTCGTATCAGTCGAAATATATATATATATATATATATATATATATATATATATATATATATATATATATATATATATATATATATATATATATATATATAGTAAAATGGATTAACAGGGTCTCTCAGTCAAAAAATCAAAAATCAAACTCTGCTTTACTTTGCCAAGCTTTCGCTTCTAATGGGAAGCTTCTTCAGGGCCTATAATTTAATGATTTTTGAATATTTTCGCCTTTGAATAATATTACAAATCATACTTACAGTAAAAATGAGTGAAAAACAATAAATTGAAGATAGAATTGACATAAAAGTTAACATGTATACGATTTTTTTTTTTTCAATGACATAAAAAAGAAAAATATCGTTAAACTCAATATACTCAAAATGAATTCAAAATCAGATATCAAAACTAAAGAAAATTGGATAAAAAATTTATCAGATATCATTATACCAGAAGATATAAAACATTTTCTCGCCTTAGGATTCAATTTCAGCTTGCCACCAACTACCACAGAGGTGAATATACCAAATTTACTCTCAGATATTGAAAATTTGATAACTGGGTTTTGTGATAGCAAAAAAAATCTTTTCAGAGCGAAGATAACAAATATCGTAACTAACTTTTTCCAAAAACCTCATGATAATAAAAATTATCTCAATTTCCTATTTGAAAAAACAAAAACATTTTTGAAGAATCATCCAGAATTGATTCTTACAAGATCTGATAAAGGTAACGTGACAGTTATTATGAAGAAATCTGATTATATTGAGAAATCTCTTGAGATTATCAATGATAGTGAATCTTATGTTGAACTTAATAGAGATCCCGTTTCAACAATATAACAAAAAGCAAATAAAATCATTACGGATTTGAAAAAATCTGAAATGATATCAGAAGATGAAGCAAAAACTTACATGATTTATAATTCCATATCACCCAAATATTATGGACTCCCTAAAATACATAAACCTGATTTGAAACTGAGACCAATTATTTCCTCCATTGATGCTCCAAATAGCAAAATTGCTCAAATGATCACTAAAATTCTCACTGATGCTTATAATTATGAAAATGAATTCTATATTAAGGATTCTTTCGATTTTTCCAATTTCATAAATGAAAAATCACTACCCCCTGGTTATATTCTGATCAGCCTTGATGTGATTTCACTTTTTAGCAATATACCTATGAATCTAGTGGAGAAAAGTATTATCAAAAGATGGAATGATATAAATAAAAAATGTTCAATAAACCAAAAAAAATTTATTGAAATAATTGGTTTCATCTTCAACTCAAGTTATTTCTCTTTCGAAGGTAAATACTATAAACAAATTCTTGGTACACCAATGGGAGCTACTATTTCTCCTATTATAGCTCAATACGTAATGGACGATCTTTTTGAAAACATACTTCCCAAATTGAGTTTTGAAATTCCCTTTTTAAAGAAATATGTTGACGATGTCATCTGTGCAATACCTTATGACAAATCTAATGAAATTCTTGATGTTGTCAATAGATATGATAAGAAGTTACAATTCACTATCGAAATAGAAAATAATCAGACCCTTCCTTTTCTTGATACAAGAGTTATTCGTAAAACTGATAATTCCTTGATTACAGATTGGTATGTCAAACCTACTAATTCAGGAAGATATATCAATTACTATTCCTTTCACAAAAAATCAGTTAAAATTAATTCAATACTCTGTTTGAAAAAAAGAATAGAAAAATTAGTACACCCTTCCTTCAAGCAAAAAAATCTCAGACTTCTTAGAGACATACTGATCGATAATTCTTATCCCAGAAAACTTATTAATAAAATAATTTTCAATACTGGCAGTAATACAAATTCTGATGTAATCAACAGAAATGTATGTAATGATAGTTCACCTATCAATATTTCTTATAAATATATACCTAACCTTGGAAATTTATCTTCAAATATCATAAAACTTTTTCATAATGAACAAAATATCAAAATATGCCAAAAAAATATTAAAACTATAAAGAATTTGAATACTAAATTGAAAGATAAAACTGATACAACAAAAAAGTCAAATGTAATTTATAACATTCCTTGTAATAATTGTAACTTGAATTATATTGGAACAACATCTAGAATTCTTAATGATAGAATAACTTCACATAAAAGTGATATAAAGCTCAATAAAAAATCATGTGCATTAGCACAACACTCTATAGAAACAGGTCATAAACCAAATTTCTCTAATATCAAAGTTTTACATACAGAAAAAAATATTTCCAAACGCCTTTTTCTTGAAATGGTGGAAATTAATAAGTCTTCTGATTGTATGAATAAGAAAACTGACATTGATAATCTCAGCAGTATATATAGTAATTTACTAGAACTACATCAAAAACATAATAATAATGAAAGATGTATCAATCAATAACTCTTTCATTACAGTAAAAAATTATCAAATCATCATACCCATTGAAAAATGACATTTATGTGAAGGTATGACATTTGTCAAACCCACAAAAAAAAATCGTATACATGTTAACTTTTATGTCAATTCTATCTTCAATTTATTGTTTTTCACTCATTTTTACTGTAAGTATGATTTGTAATATTATTCAAAGGCGAAAATATTCAAAAATCATTAAATTATAGGCCCTGAAGAAGCTTCCCATTAGAAGCGAAAGCTTGGCAAAGTAAAGCAGAGTTTGATTTTTGATTTTTTGACTGAGAGACCCTGTTAATCCATTTCACCATACATTTCTCCAGTCGCTAACATTATCCAATTCAAATAACAATGGGGTTCTTCGAAGAGATCGAACACAACTACGGTTTCCAGATCAGCAGAGCAATGAAGGAATGGAGTAATACAAACAAGAAACTAGCATCTTATCGGAACAGAAGAATTTTCCTCCTTCAATGCAGAAAAAACAATGTGGTACCTTCACATATAGAAAATAATACCAAAAATTTAAATATCCTTTTCAACTCTACAAATGGGAAAAATTCTTATGACATTCATAATTTCAATGACAACTTGAAGAAAAAAATATTGAATCTTGAAATTAAAATCACCCATAATGATTTAAAAAATTTAGAGAACATTTCGAACAAACAAACAAAATTTGTTACAGAATCAATTCCTATCAATATTTGGCTAGAATTTGAAAAGAGACAAACTATCAAATACAATAAAATTTTCAATGACATAAAAAACAAAAATATCGATAAACTCAATATACTCAAAATGAATTCAAAATCAGATATCAAAACTAAAGAAAATTGGATAAAAAATTTATCAGATATCATTATACCAGAAGATATAAAACATTTTCTCGCCTAAGGATTCAATTTCAGCTTGCCACCAACTACCACAGAGGTGAATATACCAAATTTACTCTCAGATATTGAAAATTTGATAACAGGGTTTTGTGATAGCAAAAAGAATCTTTTCAGAGCGAAGATAACAAATATCGTAGCTAACTTTTTCCAAAAACCTCATGATAATAAAAATTATCTCAATTTCCTATTTGAAAAAACAAAAACATTTTTGAAGAATCATCCAGAATTGATTCTTACAAGATCTGATAAAGGTAACGTGACAGTTATTATGAAGAAATCTGATTATATTGAGAAATCTCTTGAGATTATCAATGATAGTGAATCTTATGTTGAACTTAATAGAGATCCCGTTTCAACAATACAACAAAAAGCAAATAAAATCATTACGGATTTGAAAAAATCTGAAATGATATCAGAAGATGAAGCAAAAACTTACTTGATTTATAATTCCATATCACCCAAATATTATGGACTCCCTAAAATACATAAACCTGATTTGAAACTGAGACCAATTATTTCCTCCATTGATGCTCCAAATAGCAAAATTGCTCAAATGATCACTAAAATTCTCACTGATGCTTATAATTATGGAAATGAATTCTATATTAAGGATTCTTTCGATTTTTCTAATTTCACAAATGAAAAATCACTACCCCCTGGTTATATTCTGATCAGCCTTGATGTGATTTCACTTTTTAGCAATATACCTATGAATCTAGTGGAGAAAAGTATTATCAAAAGATGGAATGATATAAATAAAAAATGTTCAATAAACCAAAAAAAATTTATTGAAATAATTGGTTTCATCTTCAACTCAAGTTATTTCTCTTTCGAAGGTAAATACTATAAACAAATTCTTGGTACACCAATGGGAGCTACTATTTCTCTTATTATAGCTCAATACGTAATGGACGATCTTTTTGAAAACATACTTCCCAAATTGAGTTTTGAAATTCCCTTTTTATTGAAAATAAAATTAAAGAAATATGTTGACGATGTCATCTGTGCAATACCTTATGACAAATCTAATGAAATTCTTGATGTTGTCAATAGATATGATAAGAAGTTACAATTCACTATCGAAATAGAAAATAATCAGACCCTTCCTTTTCTTGATACAAGAGTTATTCGTAAAACTGATAATTCCTTGATTACAGATTGGTATGTCAAACCTACTAATTCAGGAAGATATATCAATTACTATTCCTTTCACAAAAAATCAGTTAAAATTAATTCAATACTCTGTTTGAAAAAAAGAATAGAAAAATTAGTACACCCTTCCCTCAAGCAAAAAAATCTCAGACTTCTTAGAGACATACTGATCGATAATTCTTATCCCAGAAAACTTCTTAATAAAATAATTTTCAATACTGGCAGTAATACAAATTCTGATGTAATTAACAGAAATGTATGTAATGCTAGTTCACCTATCAATATTTCTTATAAATCTATACCTAACCTTGGAAATGTATCTTCAAATATCATAAAACATTTTCATAATGAACAAAATATCAAAATATGCCAAAAAAATATTAAAACTATAAAGAATTTGAATACTAAATTGAAAGATAAAACTGATACAACAAAAAAGTCAAATGTAATTTATAACATTCCTTGTAATAATTGTAACTTGAATTATATTGGAACAACATCTAGAATTCTTAATGATAGAATAACTTCACATAAAGGTGATATAATGCTCAATAAAAAATCATGTGCATTAGCACAACACTCTATAGAAACAGGTCATAAACCAAATTTCTCTAATATCAAAGTTTTACATACAGAAAAAAATATTTCCAAACGCCTTTTTCTTGAAATGGTGGAAATTAATAAGTCTTCTGATTGTATGAATAAGAAAACTGACATTGATAATCTCAGCAGTATATATAGTAATTTACTAGAACTACATCAAAAACATAATAATAATGAAATATGTATCAATCAATAACTCTTTCATTACAGTAAAAAATTATCAAATCATCATACCCATTGAAAAATGACATTTATGTGAAGGTATGACATTTGTCAAACCCACAAAAAAAAAATCGTATACATGTTAACTTTTATGTCAATTCTATCTTCAATTTATTGTTTTTCACTCATTTTTACTGTAAGTATGATTTGTAATATTATTCAAAGGCGAAAATATTCAAAAATCATTAAATTATAGGCCCTGAAGAAGCTTCCCATTAGAAGCGAAAGCTTGGCAAAGTAAAGCAGAGTTTGATTTTTGATTTTTCGACTGAGAGACCCTGTTAATCCATTTTACCATACATTTCTCCAGTCGCTAACATTATCCAATTTATATATATATATATATATATATATATATATATATATATATATATATATATATATATATATATATATATATATATATATATACATCTTTCTATCGATGATGCGTCCATCAATTTGCAATTTACATCTGATGCTGCGTCCACCGCACTATTGCGTCCGTATACCGGACGCAGCAGTACAATCTTTCAATTTCCATCTCCTTCCATTGCATTACCTCATATATCGCATTTTTCTGTTGGAGGATTGGTTACCGGAATCACCCCTTTCGTTCGGACCATTTTCCAACAGCCAATCAGGAAACATTGCTGCATAATGATATTAGATTCGGACGCAGAATTCAAGGAAGTTTGAAAGAAAATGAATATTTTCAGTTGGAAGGAATACCGCCAGAAGCGCTCATAAATATTCGTTTTGAATATTTAAATTTCAATTTAATAATAATGTTGCGTCCATCAATTTGGCAACAGTGCAGATTGTCTACGGAAGGCAGTTGTTAGTATTTGAATTCACATTTAATATATGTTCGTGTATGTACATTTTTGATAAAAATTAGTAAAAGTGGTCGGGGTGTCAGAATACTGAAAATGCTTGATAAGTGGAAGATCCTTTTTTGAATACATGCATTTTGGAAAGTAACTATGTATAAACAATTACCGAGCTGGTGGCTCAACCACAGCAGCGGTAATGGATATAATCAGTGGCATAGTCGAGAGCCTTGAACAACGGAACCATACAGCTATCACGTTGTGCGACCTCTCAAAAGCCTTTGACTGTGTCAATCATGACATTCTATTGAAAAAATTATATTTTTATGGAATAAGAGGAGTTGCATTTTCACTTTTTGAATCGTACCTGAAAAATTGATTTCAGGCAGTTCGTTCCAATAATAGCACATCGGATTTTAAGGAAATGAATCACGGTGTACCCCAAGGATCTGTCCTGGGGTCACTTTTATTTATTATTTATGTTAATGAGCTAAGTAACTTCATAACTCCCTTCAAATGTGTTCTTTTTGCCGATGATACGTCATTTATATGTTCAAGTCCAGATAATCACGTCTTATTAGATCGATCTAAAGAAGTTGAAGAAAAAATTGAAACATGGTTTAGAGCCCACAATCTGAAACTTAATGAGGACAAGTCTTAGAGGCTACTCGTAACGACCCGTCAGTGTGAACAACTAGACCAGAATGTGAAGCTACTTGGTGTAACTTTAGACTCTAAACTGAATTGAAATGCTCATATTGATCAATTGAAATATAAACTGTCAAGCATATTATTTCTTCTGCGACAGCTCAGGCATATTTCAACCTACGAAACTTTGAGAACAGTTTATTTCTCACTGTTTCAGTCTCAATGGGTTACGTCATTTTACTGTAGGGAAAATCCTCGGCTGCGTAGTTATTTTCATTCAACAAAAAAAAGGCAATAGGAATATTAGGTAATCTAGGATATATAAATACGTGTAGACCTTTATTCATCAAACTCAGAATCATGACTCTTTCGTCCCTATACATTTACAATTCACTCCTTGAAATACACAAAACATTGTCCAACCTCACTACACATGTAGTCTGGTTCACATGTACTCGATTTAGCTCTTTTTGGTGACATTTTTCAGCCCTGTCCAAAAATTACGACCAAGGTGTCATTCGATTACCGTTGCCAAAATAGAAAAATTGTTATTTTCAATTTTTTATTAACAATAGAAAATTATAATTTTATAAAAAATACATTACACATTTTTTTTTGTTTCAATGTCTCATGACTAAAAACTAATTATTGATTTTTTTCTTTTAATTTTTACAGATATTGTTAATGGATTTATTATAAACAAATACATTGTTTATAAGCAATTCGAAAAAATTTTTTCTGCATTATGTTAATTGAAAAAAATCATGATTTTCAGAAAAAAATGGTTTCTTAAAAAAATTTTTTTGTTGCTAAAAAATGCGTTTGTTAATTAACAATCGTTTTTTGCAACTAAATATTAAAATTAAGGAACCCTTTTTTAAATCATGAATTCTATTGTTCCTGAGGGTTTTGAAAAAGCCTTTTACTAAAGTTGTAGTCCTATTATTTATCTAATTATTGATCGTTATTTATTGAAAGAAGAAAAATTTCAAGTTTTCAGGGAATTTACTAAATCAAAAACATACTGAAAGTTATTTTTAAAGTTTATTTAATCATATTTAGTACAGTTAAAAGTTTTTTTATAATTTTTATTATTTTTTTGTAATCTTTTAGATCGTTTCAGTGGCGGTGGCTGTGGTTTCTTCTGTAATTTCTTGTCGTGATGTTCCTTGAACCTCCTCCTCTTCGACTTCTTCAAGTATCGGTTCACAGTATTCTTGAACTCCTACTGGAAAATCTTGATAATCATTAAGGTCGTCTTCATTTCCATCGGTATTACTATCGATAGCATTCAATCGACCGATCATGATATCAGTATCATCATTGTCATCATCAAGTGATGGCCTTGTACTGTTAGAACATGTTTCACCTTCACAATTTTCGCATAAAGATGAGCAAGGAAGCCCAGTTTTTTTACATTCACATCGATTATTACACTCTTTTATGCAGGCACAATTAACCAGCTCAAGTAAGTCGTCAGGCGCCAGTTTTTCCGTTGTTTTTATCGGCAGGAACATTGTTTCAGATTTGATCCAATCCCAATCTTATGGATTCAAATTATAATTACCAATCCAAAACTGAACTTGGTAATACGTCCTAAATGAGTGTAAATGTGTTGCTATTGTTGTTGGAGGTAAAGTTGCTAAGTTGATCGCAGTCTTTGATTTCGCAATCATACTTAAAAATCGAGAAACACGACACTGGTCTGATGTTGAATTAGTATCGAATTGACAGTACAAGGCCAGCATAATTCGCTCTCCAGCTACTTCGATATCTTGACGAGAGGCATCGGGATTGTAGAAGACTACCACGTATTGCATCAGTAAAAGGCTTAAATTGTTAATAAATTCATAATGAACAAAAAAGACTATAAGCATATTTATCATTACTGCAATAGTTTGGAAGTTATTATAATTATAAAAGCGAAGGAGCGAATGAAAAAGACAAGTATCAAGGTATCACAATATTAAAATTTTTATAAAAAATAGAATAAATGAAAAAAAACACATAGTTACTTTTATTATAGAACAAAGTATTGAAAAAAAAATAAAAAAAATAATTTGTTTATAATCATTTTTTTAAATGAACAATTAAAAAAAGAATTGAAAAAAAAGTTTTTTCAAAACCTTGAAGAACAATAGAATTTATGATTAAAAAAAAAAACGGTTCCTTAGTTTTAATATTTAGTTGCAAAAAACAATTGTTAATTAACAAACGCATTTTTCAGCAACAAAGAAATGTTTTTCTAATAAACAATGTATTTGTTTATAATAAATGTATTAACAATAGCTGTAAAAAATAAATAAAATATATTAATCATCAGTTTTTAGCCATGAGACATTGAAACAATAGAAAATTAGAAAAAAAAAATTGTGATGTATTTTTTAGAAAATTATAATTTTCAATTGTCAATAAAAAAATAGAAAATAACATTTTTTTTATTTTGGCAACGATAATCTATTTTTTGCCTATTAAGGATCAGTTTTATCTTCCTCTTGAAGATGATCACTTGGTGATCGAAACACGTGTCGAGGTGTAAAAATAACGATTTGATGTTGGGAAAATCTCCAGTAATATTTATTAAGGATAACTTAACCAAATGCCAGGGTTTTAGTTTAATAATTATAGGGATTTTTATATTAACTTTCAATTCAGAAAAAGTTATTAATTAACAAATTTATAATTAACGTCGAAATTGGGATAAAAATTTCTGCGGATTATTGTTTATTGATGTATCCCAACATTACATGAATTTTTTCATTCCTTAATATTCACATTCAATATGTTTAAATGATTTTTTTTGCTTTTATGTCAGAGTGACGAAAGGCGCGCGCAAGCGCGCAAGCCAGACTACCCGCTTTTGGCTCTATTTTCAGGGCTCTGTAAAAATTATAAATAATCGAGATACAGTTTCGGGAGTTGGGACTTTTTTTATGCAAATTCATTGATCTTTTCAAATTTTTCTTCAAATTTCCAAAATTTTGAAAATTTCCCGAGATATTAAGAAAAAACTAAAGCCTAATTTTTTTTTCACTTAATTGTTTATAACTTTTGTAATTTTTATCGGCGCATTTTCGTACCTTTCCTCAAAGTTTCTACGCAAAAATACGAATCGAATGACACCTTGGTCGTAATTTTTGGACAGGGCTGAAAAATGTTACATAAAAAAGTACATGTGAACTAGACTAATGCTGACATTCACCATCATAACACTAGGAACTCTGACAAGATCAGACTTCCTAGATATAAGCTTTCTATTTCACAAAAAAATTCTTTAGATTTTAGTCTCAACAATGCACTGCCTCATCAAATCAAAACGATGAGTGTGAATAAGTTTGAATGAACCATCATATCGTATTTGCTAAAAAACAGTTTTTACTCAATCAATGAGTAGGTACTTGGAAGATATTCAAGGTGTCCTTTAGCCTCTGAGAATATACTTACCGTTTATGTACTGATTGTTTAACTGTTTCTTATATTTTTGTATGTTTATATGATGTGATATTTTGCGATTACTATTGAAAGTGTAGTAGTGTATTACTAAATAGTTTACTCGATATCTTTTGAGACCAAATGACTTGCTATGAATATGCATATGTATTTGATAAAGTCAAATAAACTGTCGATCTATCTATCTCTGTCTTTCGATTGTTTTTGAGACCATTCATAGTCAACGAATTCGAAAAACATTTTATTGTGAGATTTTCACTAAAGAATTTTACAAAAACACAACACGTGTTTCGCCATACAATGGTTTTTTCGGGCGTGTCTTTACTAACAATATTCTTATATATTCAATGCTAAATACATCTAGTTTTACAATTAGAAGTAGCTACCTGACTTTTACCTAAGTTTGTAATGAATTGAATCATCTGAGCCAATCCCCCAATTTCAACATCTGAAAAATATTTAGTAACGGGGAGTTATTCAATTCCAATTGATCATTCAGTAAATTACCCGAATTCCTGATTCTATTGATTTCTGAATATTCTAGAAGATTGAGTTTCAAACTCTTCTCTTCTAAATGTAACACGTCGGATTCATGATTGAACTCATGTCCTTCTGTTAAAAGGTGGTTTGCGAATGTGGAATTGGTCTTTCTATTCTAAAGAGCATAGAAGTAATTTTGTAAATAAAAAGACCAATTCCACATTTGCAAACCACCTTTTAGCAGAAGAACATGAGTTCAATCATGAAAGCGACGTCTTATAGTTAGAAGAGAAGAGTTTGAAACTCAATCTTCTAGAATGTTTAGAAGTCAATAGAATCAGGAATTCGGGTAATTCACTGAATGAACAATTAGAATTGAATTACTCCCCTTCACTAAATATTTTTCCAAATGTGGAACCTGGGACATAAGCTCAGAAATTTTAATTCATCACAAACTTAGGTAAAAATCAGGTACTTGAAATGTAGGTATGTCTAATTGTAAAACTAGATATATTAGGCATTAAATATGTAGAATATTGTTAGTAAAGATACGCCCAAAGAAGCCATTATATGACGAAACACGTCTTGCGTGTGAAACATCTCAGAACAGTCTTTATTACTATGGGATGTTTTGGAACATTGTGGACCATTCGAAGTCCTTTTAGTGTGGATGAGGCTCACAATTGATAAAGATATATAGAGCAAGTTCCGTTGATCCCTTATGATTCAAAATGTATACACTTATTTCAACTATATTATCTCATTTGGACTCTTTGAGCAAAGGCCTTAGCTACTACTAATCTGTCTTTTGATAAAATTCGCTTGACCAAAGTATGCTTGAAAAAGGTGAAAATATATCTACTTATAGACAACAAAAAGTAAAGATACACCTCAACCTTCAAAATATGTCTGTCTGTTTAAAATCTGTTTACTACGGAAAACAAAACCAATGCATTTGGAACCTTTCTTCATCAGATCTGTCGCAATGGTTGGTCAGGCCTCCTAAAAATCATTTTCTTGTGTGATAGTTTCAATTTTGCAACAACTTCTAAAAACTTCATTTGAATTACATAGCAAAAAGTAACTAATATAATGTGTATAAAATGCTTAAGGCAAGTAACGCATGTATTTAATAAGAAATTATATCATCTCCGTCTAAATAGTTCTCCAATTACTTACCAATTTATATGTTACCATTATTTCAACATTGAAATGGATCTCATAAGCATCCATTGAAAGATAGGCATATGCCATCGCGAACTTTTCTTGTAAACTCATAAAATAACAATATCTAGTGAATTGTTTTGTTATATGTTAAAGGGCAGCGTTTTCGATGCAAGCTCTCAGTCTGAATTCATCACTGGAGGGGCACCCTGTACATAACAGAAAGTGATAATAAACAACAAGGTCGGATATGACATAATAAATTGAAAAAATATGCTGTCTGGTGTCAGTGACCAAAAACTTATTTACTAGAAACTGTCCACGTCGATATGGATTTTCTTCCCATTTCAGTTGAATTTATTTATTCATTCATTCAATTTCCGTGAAATTATACAAAATCTAATTCAACAGTCAAACTCCAGAGGTTCAATTTATAGTGAAGACAAGCACATTTGCAAATCGTAAACCAATCGAAAAAACCAAGAAATATTCTATAACTTTGAATGAAGTAAGAATCTCCACTTCTGCAATAATCTCAATAATCACACACTGGAGGCTTCTGGAAAAAATATAGTTATCTTTGATAATAAATATGGCAACAAGGCAGATGCAGGATTGTTGAATAACTGAAACTGAATATTCATGTAGGACGCATGAATAACTTCAATGTATACAATTAATATACAATGGATTCAACAAACATAGACCAATAAAAGGAATCGCGAATGATGAAAAAATGAAAAAGAAATGAATATTTCAGATTCAATGAAAAATACTATTGTGATATCATGCCCCATCCAAAATTATGTGATTTTTAATATACTTCAATCAGATTTACTCTAACTCTATTGGTTCTGGGGGACGCAGTATACCCGTAATTTGTAAAGACGCAGTATTGATATATATATATATATATATATATATATATATATATATATATATATATATATATATATATATATATATACATAAATATACATTTTTCCAAATAATATATCGTGGTGACTGATATTTGTTAACAAATAATTGGTTTGAAGATAATTTACTGTGATTATAAGCGATAAAAGTGGTTTTTACATATTACTTTGAGTACTTTTGTGAAATTTCAGGTTAGTTTACGGTAGGTATGTATTATTTATTTACATCATAATTTGAAATGATAAATTTTTACATCATTATTTAATATGTAGTTAGTTTATTAATAAATTATTAAATCAATAATAAATACAAATAATGATTAATAAAGTCTCGAGGAGAAGAGGGATCGACAAGACAAGCTGTAGGTGGATAGACTGCATGCTTAGGGAAAGATTGGTATATACAACCATTATGGGGGAAATAGTCGTGGCACGGTTAGCACGGGGGCTGTCCTCAGGGGGGGGTTCTATGCACTCTGTTATAGAACCTTGTAATGGACGAGCTATTATGTCTCTTGGACCACATTGGGTATAAAGCACTTGGCTATGCAGACGACTTAGTCATCTTAGTCCAGGGTGAATATAATAATATAGTGAAAAGATGCATGCAGCAGGCCCTGAATATTATAAGAAGATGGACCGAAGAAGAAGGGCTTAACATGAGCCTACCTCCTTTACACCGAACTATAAAAGATCGGGCCGAACAGAAATTTCGGAACGAGTGGAGGAATACATATTGAATATGTGTACGGACCACATGACACCGGAGTTCACCGTGAAGAGTGGAAGACCATTATTCATCCCGAAAACATGTTTGGAGAAAACACCTGGTATACAGATTGATCGAAGACCAAACATGGAACGGGAGCTGGAATATACCGAGCGGATAGAAATTTAAACTACAGCTATGCGCTAGGACTATAAGTCTTTCAGGCGGAAGTGTATGCTATCTTGCAGTGTGCAAGGCTTATTAAATTGAGAAATGAACGGATCAATATTTTTGCAGACAGCAAGAGCGCACTAGGGGCTCTGACAAACCCGAAGGTGACATCAAAACTGGTCTGGGAATACCATGAAAACTGAATGAACTTGCAAACAGAAATAAATTAACTTTGTATTGGGTGCCAGGGCATTCAGGAATCACAGGTAATGATAAAGCTGATGAATGCGCTAGGCGCGAATCATCAACTTCATATATAGGTCCTGAACCAGCTCTGGGGGTACCAAAATCATCAGTTAGAAACCATATTATGACATGGACCAATGAAAAGCACACAGAGTACTGGACAAAAGCACCTGGCAACAAACACAGTAGAACCTTCATTAGGGAACCGTCCGAAAAAAGAACTAAAGAACTACTTCAATATGGTAGAGATCGGCTCAGAATAATTACAGGGTTACTAACCGGTCATTGCCCACTTAGAGGACACCTGAATAAAATGGGGCTGTATAACGGAGACCTCAGATGCAGATTATGCAACGAAGGGATAGAAACAGCTCTACATATCTTATGCGAATGTGAGGCACTGAATCACATGAGGCAGGCAATATATGGACGTACGAATAATTACGTCCGGAAGAATATAACGAACATCCAACACGGAACATGTACAAACTAGTACAGGGAACGAGACTGATGGAATAGGTGTCATAAGAAGATGGGAGAATAAACGCAATAAGCCCAAGAGGCTGCAGTGTTTTCTGGAGACTTGGACTAAATGGACAAGTCAGACAGCTCCCAAGTGACCAAAGAAAAGTCCAGAAAAAGTTAATTATTCCGAATATTGAATTGAATCAAACGTTTCTTTCCTGCAGTAATCTCAAAATTTCAAATAATAAAATGTATCGTTAGGTAGTCCCATACGCAGCACAACATGATGCTAGCATAAAAATAAATTTCAATAAATATTTGGAGTACATGAATGAACTTAAACGAATAATCAAATAAATCACAGCGAGAAATGATTTTAAAAAAATAAGTATAACTTCTTACGGGGGTACATAAATACAATCTTTTTCTTGGTATTTCATTCTTACGTGATTCGAAAACAAAAATGAAATAATTCGAATAGAAAATTTTCCCAAGTATACTGCAAACTGAGCAGATGCAATGTGGGTAAACCTCTTTTCATGTAATCAAATGTTCATGTAAAAGTTGTTGTTTCAAACACTTCTAATTTGTATTTGCAGAAAACTTATGTGTGCATGATCCACTCACATAATCCTACAAAGTGTTCATTTTGAATTTAATTCCTTTCTTCCTTTTCCGGAAGATTCTCATATTTTTCACTTGGAGATGGAGAAGTAGAATGCCAAAATGATTTCTCCCAAAAACTAATCTCTGCTAAAGTATGTTTTGTTGCCAAGGTCAGTCCAAGGTCAGCTTTATTATACAACCTATTTTTTACGTTTGCAGGATGATCAGATTCATCTTTTATACAGGGTCCTGCAACAGTGGCGCGGTGTTCCATATCTCTATACAGGAAGCAGATAGGAATCTAATTTTCTATAATATTACCTTATTGCTCGAGCTCGACAAAATAAAAATATTGGCGGTCACACAGGGTGTTCGATTTTTTCTGGGCGGATCCCAACTGTGTCTTTTTAAATGGCAACCTATATTTTTCATCGCTTTTTCGGTTTCTTCATAGAAAATAAAATAAACTTTATGCATATCTGCACTTCGAAAATATTGATGGTTTTCGAGATATCTAGCATGACAGGTTTTTTTTTCCAATATTCGTCACTCAGAATATTTGAAATTATAAAGTGCCAGTTGAAATTTTTTTTTGGTCAAATATTCTACATTGGTAACTCTCTCAAACGATATATCTGAAATCGACCTGTGATATACAGGGTATGAAAAACCAAATATTGTAAATGAAAATTTGCAAAATCTTCCTTATATTAAATGGAACACCCTGTATATTATTGATCCATAAGAAGCGCCAACGAAACCTCTACAAATTTCATTAAGTATTCCCTATGGCTAAGTTCGATAGTTTTTCTTAAATGAGCATTTCTTTCGAAAAATGGTCATTTTTTCAAAGCGAAATCCATTTGACGACTGATAAGAATATACAAAAAATACCCTTTCCTTAAAATATCGCCCATTCCTAAAATTACCTGTTGCTAGATAAACAAGTTGCGAATTACACCACAAAATGGACATTCTTGAATAGTTACAATAATTTCAAAAATCTCGGAATTTGTGCCATATTCTTTCGGTCTAAAACAACCTTTCAGCGAATGAAATATTTATTGGAAATCAAGTAGTCTGGCAAATGACAGAACAAAATATTTGGCTGCAAATGAATATTGAAATTTTTAGTCAATCGTGAAGTTGAACTGTCGGTATAATTTCATCAGAATGTTGTTATCAAAAAGTGATTTGATTGATATGATTTTCATATTAGGTGAATCAGACAGGAATTGTTTATTGGCAAGTAGAATTTATTCTCAACGGTATCCAGATAGAAGGCATCCAGATGAAAGATCTTTCCGAAAGGTCTTGGGACGATTCGTTGAAACTGGATCTATTAATTATTCCAAACATGAGCGCATCAAGCCAGCTACTAATGAAGATAATGAATTGCAAGTTCTTCTTGCTGTTGAAGAAGATCCTAGTAGGAGTCAACGACAAATTGGGGAAATAGTGGATATAAGTGAGAGATCAGTGCAACGAGTATTGAAGAAACATCGCTTGCATCCATACCACGTTCAGTTACATCAAGAACTACTGTATGCTGATTTCGAGAAAAGAGTGAGATTTTGCAATTGGGCCATGAACAAAATTCGTCGAAACGAATATTTTTTCAATAATATTTTATGGTCGGATGAATCGACATTCCATAAAAATGGATTTGTAAATCGACATAATTACCATTATTATGCGACAGAAAATCCTCACTTATTGAGACAGGTGGATTATCAACACAGGTGGTCGATAAATGTCTGGGGAGGCATCATTGGAGAATATGTAATTGGTCCATACTTTTTTGAGGGACATATGAATGGTGCAATGTATCTCAATTTCTTACGAAATGATTTACCAGGTTTGTTAGATGATATTCCTCTTGACCTCCGCAATAGAATGTGGTTACAACATGATGGTGCACCTGCTCACTATTCGGCAGAAGTGAGAGATCATCTAAATGAAGTATTTCCCAATAAATGGATAGGACGGAATGGGCCTGTACGGTGGCCCGCTAGATCACCAGATTTGACGAAACTAGATTTTTTCTTATGGGGATACATAAAAAATATGGTTTACGTTGAGCCACCAACTTCTCCCGAAAATATGCGACTTAGAATAACGAATGCTTTTCGCAGCATTACACCATCTGTCTTGCGCAGGGTAGAACAGTCTTTCAAACATAGACTTCAGCTCTGCATTCAAGAAAATGGAAGACATGTTGAACATATTTTATAAAAGTTTCATTATCAACCTTAATTAAACTCTCCCTTTTGTAGTTTTGTAATTTGCCAGTTGACAAATTTGAATATCTAGAACTCAAGCTCTGAATGAATATAATAACATGAAAAAAATAGTTATTTATTATGTTTCTTTCTTTTAACTTGTTTGGTTTGATATTGCACGATTTATGAGTGAAATTCTGCATCCAATGAAAAAATAATTTTCCATTTAGCAAAAAGTGATAGGTACATACATTTATTTCGTTAAAAAATATTTGTTTGGACACCTTCTAATGTACAAAATTGAAACAAGATATCTTTCGTATATTTTTATCAGTCGTCAAATGGATTTCGCTTTGAAAAAATGACCATTTTTCGAAAGAAATGCTCATTTAAGAAAAACTATTGAACTTAGCCATAGGGAATACTTAATGAAATTTGTAGAGGTTTCGTTGGCGCTTCTTATGGATCAATAATATACAGGGTGTTCCATTTAATATAAGGAAGATTTTGCAAATTTTCATTTACAATATTTGGCAAGCGGTTTTTCATACCCTGTATATCACAGGTCGATTTCAGATATATCGTTTGAGAGAGTTACCAATGTAGAATATTCGACCAAAAAAAAATTTCAACTGGACTTGGCACTTTATAATTTCAAATATTCTGAGTGACGAATATTGGAAAAAAAAACCTGTCATGCTAGATATCTCGAAAACCATCAATATTTTCCAAGTGCAGATATACATAAAGTTTATTTTATTTTCTATGAAGAAACCGAAAAAGCGATAAAAAATATAGGTTGCCATTTAAAAAGACACAGTTGGGATCCGCCCAGAAAAAATCGAACACCCTGTGTGACCGCCAATATTTTTATTTTGTCGAGCTCGAGCAATAAGGTAATATTATAGAAAATTAGATTCCTATCTGCTTCCTATATAGAGATATGGAACACCGCGCCACTGTTGCAGGACCCTGTATACATATTGCTCTTACTAGTAAAGGCACGTTGAAAGGCAAGACCTCGTTATTCCTTCGCTCGCACAAGTTCAGACTTACGAGGATTTTCGTTTTTGTAAGGGAGCGTCAGCTGGTTGACGGAAAAACAAATTTCAACAGATTCTTTTCAACAAAACACGATGGAAAAAAAAGCAATATACCCACGGGGTTGCTGTTTTTTCCATTATCAATATTCGTTTCAGTTGTATAATTAACTAGCTTTTGTTGCTGGCAATATCGCGTTGATTTCAGTTTTCGACGCCATAAGTAAAACGTTTTGTATCTGCCTATCTTTGATTATAAGGAAATCATTTTACAGCTCATAAATATCAATTCAATATTTCAAGGTTTTTCAAAGAAAAAAATATAGAAGTAGGTTTCTCAGCGAATCTATATATTCGTTCGGATTCTTGATACGAATTCAAACTTTATGTCCTCGACAGGACACAATTTGGTTACCATTTTAGTGTTTCAACCATAACTCAAAAATATGACCTATATTTGATGAAAATCCATTATAACGCATTCAAAAACCACTTTGATGTGAGATTTTAACTTCACAGTTTACAATACCGTGACACATGTTTCGCTATACAATAGCATCTTCAGGGGTCGCAATACTAGTATTATGAATATTGTGACGCCTGAAGATGCTACTGAACAGCGAAACACGTGTCGCAGTTCTGTACACTGTCAAGTTAATCTCATAAGAGAGTGTTTTTTGAATACATCATAGTTTAAAAACTGAACGCTTCTCGAAATAAAGATTTAGACCAAATTAAAGTAAAAAGAATATAATCATGAAATGTCTATATTATCTTTGAAATTGGAATAATATTTTACAGCGCACTTTTCGCTAGTTAGCGAAAAAACGGTGAACGCCCTACTTACTGTCTGTCTATCTGTAAAAATTGGTTTTTCCGTTAACCAGTTGTCATTCTTCTACGACAACTCTCAGAAGTCAAAACTTGTTCGAGCTGAGGATTGACGAGGTATCACCTTTCAATTTCTGAATTTTATATACTTGAAATAATTTTTTCCGGAAATCTAGTAGGTATATCAAGGTCACTTTTGGTAACTATAGAATCGCCCAACTTCTTTCCTTTTTTGAACTGATAGCAATTCAATAGCATACCATTTATCAGTTACAACATAATTTAGTCTGAAGTTTATGTAATTGGTTTCATTTCATTTCACTTCTCAGATTTCCCGAATACTATAGTAACTATAGAAAAAACACCCAATGTGAAATATCTTGGTATTATACTGGATCGACATCTACGGTGGGATGATCACGTGACCCATGTAACAAAAGGATCAGATAACTGATCCACAAATTTTATAGTATCAGAGGGACCTTGAACAATAACAATATTTCAATATCATCCAACCCCCTGGTCGAATCAGTTATTAGATATTGCATAACTGTGTGGGGAGGTCTGTACGATAATGCATTGGGTAAACTTTAATTAACACAAAATTCCTTACCAAAAATAATATTAAAAAAAAACTTTATTTCACTATTCAGCTCTACAAGAATATTGAAACACTTGATACAAGTGAGTTACATATCTATCAGTCATTGATCTGAATGTTTTATAATAAACAACAATATACAAACTAGATTCGCTGTAAGTCCACGATATTGACAATTTTTCGAAAAGCACACACAAAACGTTATATATTTTTCTATAGACCAAATCTGTACATTTTGCAACATGACATAAAAACTATAAACTCCTTGCCAAAGTACAAAAATACTATAAAAATGTATATATGAAAATATAAATCTGGTAAATTTTTAATGACGAAAACATCAAATCATCACTCATTGATAATACCACCTCACCAGTTTTTCGTTTGTTAGAATCAAATTCTCATCAAACACCTTATCCTCATGAAAACCTATTTTTTTTAATATTTAATTTTCTTATTTTATCTCTTTTTCCTTTTTATTGCTGTATTTCTCAATATTGAAGTAGTTGATCTGTTCCTACTGAATCTTGATGAAACACTCAAAACACTTCAAATATATTTCAAGGTAACAACACAAGCAAATGAGTTGCTTGGGTGGGTTGTTTATTTTTGAAGTGGAATATAACATTTATAAATTATAACTTGTGAATTCTGTAAATAATGGTATGTGAATGAATTGAATTGAAATTGAATATTTATTAGAAGCCAAGTCACTCAAATCACGCAGGAGTACGCGCGAACACGCCGTAACAGAAAGTGTGCGGAAAATCAGCACTATAAATGACATGGCAGAAATGAGAGCTTCAGGCTGAACATCCACTACGTAGACGCGTATATGAGAACACGCAGACAACGTGTTCGAAAGAGTTCGATCACACTCCAGTCCAGCGCTGCGTGATCTACATGAAGTGCTCAACAGTGAAGACCCAAGATTCCGAGAATGAGAAAAACACAAAAGGTCAACGGAGCAGAACCAGAGAACACCTCCGGCAAGAAAAAAAATTTTATGAACAGACCTAATATTCACTTGTTTTTCAGATACACAAACAAACTCTAGTTCGCGGTCAAAAGACACTTGTCTCCGGTTAGTTTAAGGGGCCCCATTCAAATATTACATTCAGTAAAGCCATGTTAAATAAAAATAACAGATGAAGAAAGTGAAAGCACCTAAAGGCTGACTTTTGACCGCAGTAAGTCTCTTAAGCAATCTTGCTTGAGTGCCCAGCAGCAGATTGAGGTACACTCAGGGATGAATGGGTGTGGATGGACAAGATTTTAGCTTCTGTACACAGTAATCGTGTGGGGAAGATTCTATCTCAGGACACTCATTCCATTTGACAGGTTAAGAAGGGTACTTCGACCTCACCACTGAAGATGATTGCCGCAGTTGTAGTTGAAACGTTTTCTGAGGGTTGTCGTTCGTAGGGGTGCAAGAGCTGGTTAACGGAAAAACAGATTTTGAACAGATTTTTTTTTAACAGATTATAATCAAAGAAGACCACAGCAAAACCCGGAAATGAACCAAAACATTGACGCCAGCCGTGAAAGCCTGCATTCCTATATAAGATGGTTGAACATGGAAATTTATAAAATTATTCACGAAAAGAGTTTCCTAAATTTTCATACATGAATAGCTTGAAATTCATATACATACATACATTTCTCAAATTATTCATATTTTGAAAGTTTCACATTCTTAATATTTCAACAAGAACGTATCAAATTATTAAAACACATATCATCTTTAACCTAATTATGAACTGGAGAATGAGTTGAAAACAATAATTTTGAAAAATATCAAACACAGTGATTTAGTGATGGTCCTGAACTAATAATTTTGCTTTCACCTACCTTGGCATGTGAGTAATATGGGATCTCCAATTTTAATGGATTCGTCTTGAATATCTCGTGTGAATATCGGTGGAGGTCCAGTTGGAACATGGCTGCAAAAAAAGAATTCTTATAATATCACCAGAGTTATACAACACAGTGTTTTTACGAGAAATGCTTTTCCTCTTCAACTTCATCTTTATACAAACAATTGTGATCAAACCTCAGAATGAACTCTTTATTACAAACATGCGTGTAGATGATGCATAGAAGTTATTTTTAGATACAAACTAGATGATAAGGCCCTCCGGAAATAAATACTTCCACATTAATTTTGGAGTACATGGAAGAGATTACTTTCATATGAACATTGAATTGCAAAAAAATCACTTTTTCCTATTCAGTTTGTATTTCAAAGATTAGTTATAGAATTGAATCCGTAACTGATATTATTGCAAATGTGCTGATACATATTTTATAACCTGGAATTGTTCTATTGTATTTTTCATTTTACACATGTTTTACGTGTTGGAAATAAAGATCTATATATCTATCTATCACTTTATCTAATAACAAAGAATCAACCGGCTCAATTAGTTCAGAATTTTGAATTATTCTCAATGGTTTTATAAGGTTGTTTCGAAAATTTTATCCGTTTTTATGAGTCTAATTTGAACTGCCTTATTTCAGTGCATACTTATTCAATTTGATAGAAAAAAGCGACATTTGAATCAGTTCACTTTTGCCAACGTAACAAAAATTGATCAATTATGTCAGCATAAAAATTGTGTGCTTGGGATCGATAAAGTCGACGAATAACTAGGCCAATGAAAGGTGAGAAAGTTATCGAAGTGCTTGAGAAGATGATGGTTGATTAGCGAGATATCTGCGGAGAATGGTGGGTGAGTCAGAACTTCGACGTTCAACTCATTCAATTTTCGGATTGTGATTCGTGAAACGTACGTCAGGCGTTGTTGTAAAGAAGGATCGGATCTCTCTTGTTGACCAGTGCCGCTGACCAAAATGGTCTTTTTTCAGTGGGTTTTTGCCTCTGGAAAGTGCCTGTGTAGCTCATCGGTGTCCAACCACGGTCCTCCTGCTATAGAGAATCCACTTTTCATCACAGGCGATGATCTCATTCAGAAACAGATCGTTTTGGTTGCGCAAAAGCAAAAAGGAACAGTCCCCGAAACGTGACAGTTTCTGTCGATCGTTCAAATCGTAGAACACCCACTTTTCGAGCTATTCCAATACGTTTTACACCATCAAAAACAGCATAGGAACTGACGCTCAGGCTGAAATCTCCGGAACGAAATTTCGCAAACCAACATCGAATAGTGCGATCATTAACACTATCATTGCCAACTGTCTGGTTAATTTATTTGGGAGGGCTTTGGTTCAATTTGAATTCGTAGAGAAAACTTGGCCGTAAATCGTTCAACCACATTATATAGTGATGAGCTGAAAAGTGGCAAAAATTGAAATTTGGAAAAATCAACAGCATCAATATGACGTTTATTTGAAAGTGGTTGACAATGTTTCATGATGAGTTTCACTAGTTCGGACTTCCATTGTCTAATATATAAAATGATTCAAAATCCCTGAAACAACTAAAAAAGAAGAATTGAAAATAAATAGCTGGAAATAACAATTATAATAAGCAAAAAACCTGAAATGAAATAAAAGTGAAATGAAATACAAGTAAAAATAAAACAATTGAACAAAAAATGAAAATAAAATACAAAATGGAAATTTCACGCCAACTTAGTTCACTACGTTTCGATTGTTGGTATTCACAATCGTCTTCGGGTGATGACTGGACTGATTCCTCCGAGAGATGACTATTTCTGGGTCGTTCTAGTACTTTCACTCATCCCCGCTTTTCATTTCTTTCGATTCACTGGTTCAATGGGAGATCACAGTTTGGCGGGAGTTGGCCATTTTTTGCTTGATGATGGGTTTCCATATGTTTCGTATTTCTACGGGGGCTTGACTGAATACGTTGTTGGACAACATGTATGCGGCTTTCTTGAATTTTCTCCTAAACCATTGTTCCTCTCTGTGTGAGGTCTCAGCTTGGGACCACTTGATGTTGTGTTGATGGGTCCAAACATGGTCTGCTATTCCTGATTTGCTGGTTTCCACTCGCCGTGTGTGTTTCTTGTGCTCAGCAATGCGAACATTCAATGGTCTCTTAGTTTCACCAAAATAGGATTTTCCGTACTCACAGCGTATCCGGTAAATGCAATTCTTGGAATCGCAGTCCGCGTTTGGTGGCCTGGTTTTCGTGAGCTGCTATGGATTTGGATTTGGAGTGCAAGGACTGGTTGTGACAGCTTATCTTCATTGCTAGGCTCCTGCTGTCTTTTAGCCAAAATCTTTTCTATCATCGCTTTGGAGTAGCCATTCTGTTGAAGATCATGTTTGATGATGTCTAGTTTCTTCTCGCGACCTTACTTTGTGTTACAGAGCCCAAAAGCACGGTCTGAAAGAGTCTTAATGATTACTCTTCTAGTTGATTGATGGTTGGATTCGTGGTTCAGATACTGTCCCGTGTGAGTGGGTTTTCGGTATACAGATGTTTCCCACTTAGTGTCGGTCCTCTTCACCAAAACGTCTAAGAATGGCAATTCGTTATGAATTTCCTTCTTCATTGTGAAAGTGATGGAAGGTCTCACGCTGTTGATGTGTTTCAGGAAGGCGAGCACAAGAAACACACACAGCGAGGGGAAACCAGCAAATTAGGAATAGCAGACCATATTTGGACCTATCAATACAACATCGAGTGGTCCCAAGCTGAGATCTTACACAGAGAGGAATATTGGTTTAGAAGAAAATTCAAGGCAGGCATACATGTTGTCCAACAACGTATACAGCCAAGCCAGCGTAGAAATACGCAACATATGTTAACCCATCATCAAGCGAAAAATGGCCAACACCCGCCAAACGGTCATCTCCCACTGAACCAGTGAAACGGAAAAAATGGAAAGCGGGGATAAGTGAAAGTACTCGAACGACCCATAAATAGTCATGTCTCGGAGTAATCAGTCCAGTCATCACCCGAAGACGATTGTGGATACCAACAATCGAAACGTCGTGAACTAACTTGGCTTCAAATCTATCAACTTCTTCATTTTTATCTTTATTTTCATTTTGTATTTCTTTATTTTCATTTTTTGTTAAATTGTTTTATTTTCACTTGTATTTTATTTCACTATTATTTCATTTCAGGTTTTTTTGCTTAACATAATTGTTATTTGAAGCCATTTATTTTTTATTCTTCTTTTTTAGTTGTTTCAGGGATTTCAAATCATTTTGTATATTAGACAATGGAAGTCCGAACTAGTGAAAAAATATTTATTGAGATACGGAGTCACAAAAACACATGACAATGAAACGGATGAAACTTTCATAACAACCTAATATTTAGGCCTTAGGAGACCAGTGGTTTTTCCAACTCTTCATTCGAAAAAAACAAAATCCGCTCGAAAATAATAAGTGTATTCGACTAACCTGTCTGCTACTCTGGATTCGGCGTCCTTTTCCGTCACATGAACCTTCGAGCTGGAGACAGCCTTGCCCATGCAGTTAACTGCTTCGCAAACGTAAGTACCCAAAGAAGTCGGGTCGTCGGCATTTGCGGTTAAAGCGAAAACATCTCCTGCGCGAATTTCTTTTCCGTCTTTGAACCAGCGAAGCAGGGGAGTCGGTACTCCCACAACCTTGCACTCCAACGAAACTGTGCCCTGTTCGGTTAGAAGAGCGCGCAGTTCTTCTAGGAACTCTGGGGCTTTGTAAGTTTTCGGAACTGTAAAAGAAAGCAAAGGGTGGGTTGAATTGAAAAATATTTCAAAATCACTGTACAGAAGACTATATTATAATTCCAAAATAGTAGGTACTAAATTTTCAGTATTGAGGAAGTTTATTTTGTTTTGTTTCAGTTTTCAACTTTTTATGAATCTGTAGGATTGAGCGATGAAATGTTACATATCTAAACTAGTCTTTGATTATTTTCAACGGCGATTTCTGAGTTTTATCACTCTCCACAATTTGAAAAATATAAAATAATGGCAGATATCAAATTTGCAAAAGTTCATAGTTTCATTCCCAACCGACGAAAAAGAAATACAATCTTTTATAAAACAACTGAAATGCAAAAAGGCGCCAAGAAGCGACGATATCACATATAAAATAATCAAAGTTATTTCAGAGCGAATAATTCGACCCCCGACATTATTTGTTGAACAATGTCTGGAAAACGAAGTCTGGCCAGATGCTTCAAAAAACACATGCGTCGTGCTGATATCCAGAAAGAGGAAAAATAGGTGAAATCAATAACTACAGACCTATCTCTTTAATAACGCATCTTTCAAAAAATTTCGAATCATTATTAAAAAGTAGACTAACCTCCTCTTTTGACAAATATACAATCTTTTCTCCGCAACAATATGGTTTTAGAGAAAATACCTCCACTGAAGATGCCGCGCTGAAACTAACTGTTGAAATATATCACGCCTCAGAAAAGGGTATACCATGTTTATGTCTGTTCATTGACTTTACTAAGGGTTTTGAAACAGTCAGTCTTCAGCATCTCCTACCAACCCTAGAAGATATAGGTGTCAGAGAAAAAACCCTTGAACTATTCAAGAGCTATCTAGGAAAGCGAACATAAAAAGAGAAAATAGTCGATGCACTCAGCGAACAAAAAGAAATTGAGTATGGTGTACTCCTAAGAACCGTTCTAGGGCCAATAATGTTTAACTATGATATGAACAGTATGTTTACTTTCAACTGTAATGAAAAAGTTATAGATTATACACCAATATTTTATAATGGAGAAACTTCAGAAGAACTCATGGTCAATATAAAAGAAGATTTAAAGCATATAATAATACTAATAATATAATAATAATAAAGTTTATTCACAGTAAACAACATATAACTACATAAAAAAGTTCATTTAAAAATACAGTAACTCATTAGGTTACAGAAGTAGCTGCAAAAGCTACTTGTTTATGTGTATATGAAGGCAGTAACAAAGTCAAAGTCAAAGTCAAAATATGCTTTATTGTCTGAGGATTAACATCTTATTGACAAAGCTTTGTTAAAATAATTCGAAAAACAAATTCCACATAATAGCTATCGCTACTTGTCAAGTTATAATTATTCGAGTAATGTTCTCGAAACTATGCACTATAAAAAAATATACATTGTCAGGTAGTTGTTGAATAAAATTCCAAGTAGTTATTGAACATATGTTCAAAGAACAAAAAAATAACAAAAACAATTAGTATTTACATAGCCCAATACATCACTTGCACGAATATAGCCAATAAGAGTTCATTTGGAAAAATTTCAATATTGATTACATAAAACGAGTCAGCCACAAGTCGAATCAAAAAGTATCTTGATAGTACTCTGATAAATTATAATAGGCTCTCTCACAAAAAATATCCTTCAAAACTTCCTATAGTTTACGTTATTGCATGCAAATTTCAGATTTGATGGTGGGTGATTGAACATTTTCAACCCATTATAAAGGAAAGAGTCTTTAATGAGGGAATATTTTGGAATGGGCAAATTAAAGTCGTTTTTTTGTCGAGTGGCGTTTGTGTTAATTGAAAATCGATTTTGATGTTTTGCTATGAGCCATATAGTTTCAATAATAAATATAGATATTACAGTGATGATTTTCTTTTCCTTAAACAGTGGTCTGCAAGAATCCCGTGGTTTTGCTTTACACAGAAAACGTACAGTTCTTTTGTATACAACTAAAATTGATTGCAGTGTTGTCAGAGTACAAGCACCCCAGAAAGGAATTCCATATCGTAGATGAGATTCTATGAGAGATTAATATGTTACTTTGGCAGCAGCAAATCTCAACTCATAAGATCTTGAGACTCTTGATATGGTCTTCAAATTTCAAATCAGTGTCAATGTATATTCCTAGAAATTTGGTTGATGGTTTATTCTCAACAAAGATGTTGTCATTTGTAAATTGCTGATGGAACATTTCAAGCAAAGTACGTTCGTTTTAGAGATATTAAAACTGAGAAGATTTGCGTCACACCATCTTTTTATATTGTAATAAATCATGATATTGCTAATATCATGATTTATTACTATAAAATTATTTATGTCACAAAATTGTAGTGTCGTCGCGAATAGTGTGAACTCTCCTTTAATATCAATAGATGTCAGATCATTTATATACAAAAGAAATAATAGTGGACCTAGGACTGAGCCTCGTGGAACTCCACAGTTTATTTTGCCTTCCTCAGAATAATTAGTCGTTTTAACAATTTGAATACGCTCAGATAAATAAGATTCAAATCATTTGAGACTTACACCTCTTATACCATACTGTTGTAATTTCCGAAGCAATGTTTCATGACTAACATAGTCAAACGCTTTCGATATGTCACAGAACACAGCAGCTGCAATCTCTCCATAAATTGATTTGTTATATGGACTGTACAATAATGAAAAAATGTCAACATGAGTGTTTTTTCTACTCTGGAATCCAAACTGATATTTGTTTAATATCTGGTTTCTCTCGAGAAAATCAACTAGTTCTCTTGACTAGTTTTTCTATAATCTTTGCAAGTGTTGTTATTGAAGAAGTTAGAAGAGATGCCACCTTTATGAAGAGGAATAACAATAGACGTTTTGAGAGAATTTCGAAAAACTCCTTCTTTATATGAGATATTTATTATGTCAACTAGTACTGATAAAGCATTGTCTGGTAGATTTTCGAAAATATTCAAGGAGATGTCGTCAATTCCTGAAGTGTGTTTATTTTTTAACTCCCTAAAGACTCCTTTCAAGTCTGAGAGGTTTGTGTCATATAGAATAAAATTATCTGTTATATAAATATCAATTAAATTATCAAGAGGATCATACGGAATGTGAATATTTTCAGTTAATTTTTCTCCTATCATGCAAAAATAGTTATTGAAATCGATTGATGATAATGGAGTGTCCAATTTTTGCTTTCTACCCTTTTCCCCTGGGATCATTAATTATCTTCCATGTTTCTCTTGACTTATTTCTTGCTTTATTCATTCTGTTAGTATAATACAGAATTTTAGCTAGTTTCATGGTGTTTCTATACATTCTGCGGTAGCAGGTGAAATAATTTAAAAAATATGCGGATGATGTGAACTTTCTAATGTATTGTAAGCAACGGAAATTTTTTGCAGACAACCTCATTCCCTTTGTTATCCATTCTTTTTTATCATTATTTTTAATTTTTCATTGAATGTGAACAATAACATGCTATAGTATTCTAGAAAGGGATCTTCAGATAGTAGAATTTGATTCCAGTCTATTGAAAGGTACAAATCGTAGAACCTATTATAATTTGTAGCACAGTACTGTCTTCCATATTTGAATTTTGAACAATTTTCATTATTGTAGTCCAATTCAACATTAAAGTGGATGACTTCGTGGTCTGACACACCTGAGGGTAATACCTCGCAAAACACAGATTCAGTATTCAGTTAAAAGGTAAGACCTCGTTAGTCCTTGGCTCGCACAAGTTTCTCAACTTCTGAGATGTCGTTCGTATGAGGGCGACAGCTGATTAACGGAAAAACAGATTTTAAACAGATTTTTGAACAGATTTTTGACCACTAGCCCTTTTTTTTGGAACACTTAATTTTTTTGTCATGGTTTACACAAAGCCAAATACAACGCCACAAACTCTTCAGTAATATTTTTGTACTTCGTTTTGAGCTCTTTCATCATCCTATTTCTACCTCCATGCCCCTTTCGTGAATAATATCAAACGTTTCTTCCAAATAACAGTAATATTGAATTGGTTCCCTGTCATTTTTCACTGGTACGATTAATATTTCAACTGTTCCGATCTTCACTATGTCATACCTCGACAATCGCTGATATTCCTCCGAAGTTTTGCCTGCTATCTTGACTTTCGTCACTTGCACTTGGTTAAAAATGAATGATACTCATCGGGCGAAAAAAACTGCGTGTTTTTCCCCTTCGTTGATTTCAATTTATGAATTTCTTCGTTAAAACGTCTTTTCATATCCATCATATACATGGATGCCGCCATTTTGCGAGATAAACGTACTCCATGCACTCACGTGTTCTCGTTCCAAAGTATTACTGCGAACTAATACGTCGCTGCGTGCGCACGCTGCCCTCCCACCGCACGTACGCGCCCCTCGCTTGTTGCAAGGCACGGCCGCGGTCCAATTTATTACATTGCCCGGCTACAAGTAGTGAATTATTCATACTGCTCGGTCCAAGTGATAAATTCAAGCTATCTCAAATACTGACTTATTACATGGACCACGGGCCGTCGGGTATTATTGATAATGGCCGGTCAAAGTGATAAATTAACAACTTTGCCCATCGCTCTTGAGCATTATTAATTATGACCGGTCCTTATTAATAATGCCCATTTAATCACGTTGCCCGTAATACATACATAATCAATAGTTGATTTTGAATATTGCGTAATGCGAGTGCGCATATAATATAAGTTTAAAATTGACATAATCGATAAAAAAATGTAATATCCAATACCTAAGTATCTTTGTATCGAAACAACTACGTTACTATTGATCACATTTTAATTCTAAGGTTTTCTCTCAAATCATTTATATTTAAGTCACAATCCGGTTAATTTTACTTTTTCGGGGTAACGTCGTTTAATACTGGATTGATTGCGCGACATATAGACACAGATACTGGTAATCAGTTGTAATAGGTGTAATTCAGTTTTTTTTCTCTCTATACTTTTTGCTTGAAAATTGTATTGATTATTGGTCTATTACTGACAATCCACTTTTTTATTTATTTTTTTTGAATAACTTATCAACAGATATACTTATTCTTTGGCTCATTTGGTAACAAACTATGTATTCTTAGAGCAAGGTAATTTGCACTTCGTTGACCTGAATATTTTTCACTTCTGGGAAACAAAATTGCATCAGCTCTTCTGGTATTGAGGGAATGTTCACGAGGGGTGAGTTGAATTTTATTAGCTTTGACATAAAGTAAAATTTTATTAACAAATATTTGTCTCACATTTCTACATTAAGATTCATTATGGAATGCGCCAGAAGAAAATGTCACCTTTTTACCATACATAATTTTCAGAACCCATCTCTGCAAAACCTGTACTTGGTTCAAGAAGCAATCATTGACCCCGCCCCAGCCCAAAATCTCATAGGATAGTAAGGACTCTATGAATGGAGAATAAACAGTTTTCAACTGGGTAATGTTCAAAAAATCCTTCAAATATTTGAATTTAGATAAAAAACCTTTTATTTTTCCTGATATTTGTTTTGTTGCCATATTCCACTGCATATGTCGATCGACAATGATTCCTAAATACTTTATTTTGTCACCTTCCTTTTTTTGAGAGTCTAGTCCTACATTCAAAGGCCCAAGATCTGGTAAACCACAAACATACGACGTGAAAGGTAGGTAAGTTGTCTTCTCATAGTTTAATGTTAATTTGTTCCCTTTTAGCCAATTTGATATGTTGGGAAAGTCACTCTCTACTTTCTCTTTGAATTCTTGCCAGGTTGACGTTTTGTACACCACAGCAGTATTATCAGCAAAGCTGATGATTTCACCACTAGTGTCTGGAAATAACATACTGTTTATGTATATACTGAACAGAAGAGTTCCGAGGACAGTTCCCTAAGGTACTCCATATAATACTGTTTGTGTTTCACTGAGAATTCCATCAATTTCAACTTTTTGTTCTCTACCCAATAAATAATTTTCAAGAAGGTTGTAAATATTTCCTCTCTTTTCATATTGTTCAAATTTATTAAGGAGTATTTTGTGTGAGACAATGTCAAATGCTTTAGCTAGTCTAGAAAAATACTGACGGTAGGAATTTTTTTTATCTAACGATTCATAAATGATCTTCGTCATTCTCAGAATAGCGTCCTCTGTAGATCTGCCCTCTCTAAGGCCATATTGACGATCTGATAAAATATTTAATTTTTCAAAGTAAGAGTAAAATCTTTCCTTGATGACTTTTTCAATTATTTTCTATAAGTTAGATATTAGTGTAATGGGCCTGTAATTAGCAACAGATGATTTATTTCTACCTTTGTGTAGAGGTTTTATTATTCCGCTTTTAAGAGTTCTAGGAAAACGCCCCATAACAAAACATTTATCCACTAAAAATACTAGGGGTTTGGCGATTTCTGAAGCTGTCTCTTTTAAGGTGTCTGCTCTTAGTTTATCCGGTCCAGGAGATTTTTTTGGTTTGAAAGTTTTTATTATTGAAACGATTTCTATCTCATTTGTTGGATGTAAATACATGGTCTGATCAAAAAACTCGATTCTATCGGTATCATTAGGAACATCTGAGATTTTTTCAGCAAGTTTTTGTCCTGTTACCATAATAGTCATTGAATATTTCCGCAATATCGTTTTTATTCGTTATTTCAGTGTCATCTGCATTTTCAATAGCCTCTATGTTTCCACATAGATAATTTACAGTTTTCCATAAAGCTTTGAATGAGTTTTGATTTTTTTCAATTTTCATTACACAACGATAATGAGGGCTCCGGGGCGACTTCATCGATTCCAGTGGCGCATTTGCTTTTTCAGCTGCAGGAAAACCCGGAAAAACCTACAGCACCACATCATCTGAAGATCTTGATCTGTGCTAATGTCCTCTCTCTCATAAAACAAAACGTAGGGTGTCTCCAGAGGCTCCAATAGATTCAATACATTGCCAGAACACTTCGTGCCACGACTATCGTGGTCTTTGACCAAGGCGTAATAATATTATCTACACTATTATCTTGATAAAGTTCATTTCATGAAGAATTTCTCAATTTTTCGTAATCTAAGAATAATTTTAAGTCATTCTATTCCACATTTGACTTGTTCACTTTGTTATGAAAAGTAAGTCCTATTGAATTATGCTCTATAATGTTATATCTGAAGATGAAAGATTCCATTTTCATTTTTCTAATCGTGTATATAAAACAAATCCAAAGTAACTGAGGATATTCTTATACTCCTCTATATAATCATAATCTCCAATCAAATTAATATTCATGTCTTCTGTAATTATATTAATTTATGTTTTTTTTTATTTCTCAGACATTTCAGATTAAAAACTTTCGGATCGATGCTCGGTGAACGATAAATGGCAGTAATATTAACTTTTTTTTTTCAGTGGAAATCAGAATTTTCAGTGTATCAACTTCACCAATCAGGAGTTTACATGTTGTCACTTTTAGTGACTCCTTTATGAAGATAATTATTCCGTAATTTTTGTTGAGTGATCCATGACTGTACACCTATTGATAACCTTGAATTCTGTATTAGTAGGGATCAGAGACCTGGTGTGTTTCTGTAAGTATTATTACATCTATATCAACTGAAAGTTTATCAAGAAAGACTAAGAAGGAATGTATATTTTTTGCAACACTACGTATGTTCATATGTATAATTTAGAACTCACCGGGTTCAACGATATACCTAACAATCAAGTTCTCGTATTATATTGGCAGAAATGGGTTTGTTTTCATATTCTCTAATGCATGGATCCATCTTGTTGTGGAATTGGCCGCGGTGGTAGTGCATCCGACTCACGATCGGAAGGCCGTGGGTTCGATTCCCGCCTCGACCAGAGATTTTTCTCGTAAGAATTTATCTGGTTGAAGCTTGGATGATTCTGCAACCGTGTTAGGAATCACACGTCAAAGGGTAAGACCTCGTTAGTCCTCAGCTCGCACAAGTTTCTCAGCTTCTGAGAATTGTCGTTCTTATGGGGGCGACAACTGATTAACGGAAAAATAGATTTTAACCCTTTGGAGTATGATTTATTTTTCTTATATTTGTGATATATCTGAGGTGAAATTTTATGTAAATGTGGATACTATATCAAGAAATGTTAGTTTTATGAATGCAGGTTACGCCCTTTTTACGCTAAGGGCCGGGACATATGTGTCCCATTAGACATTTTAGGTGGGACATATTAAACCCAGTAGTCTCGAAAAAAAATGTATTTCCATTTAAATTATATTGGACAACATATAGAACATTATTGCAGATGGTGAGGAGTGAAGCAATTTTTGCACAGAGGTTTATTGCACATTTGACACAATGTTTTTGTTCTTACTTATTTTTGCATCTATGCGCATCTGCAGCAGCGACGTCTTGTGGGGCCCTCAATAGGTAAATGATCGCCCACATTTTGATGTTTTCGTTTTTTCGAACTAGGTCGCCCTAAAGATGTTGCTGATTTTCTCTTCACACTTGCCCCACTTCGTCCCAACACAATCAAATCTTCTGCTATTGTAATTAGGAATGACAGGAATGAAGTTTTTGTGCGTCTTACATCATCATAGAGAATATGAGCATTTCTTGCAGCTATCATAAGGAGTTTGAAAAAAACTTTTTTCCACCACTTATTTGATCTTCTGTCGAAGTCGTATAAGCCCGCATATTGATCGGTTAGATCTATTCAGCAATCTGCATGAGTAGGCTTCTAGGAAAAATCTTCAAAAAAATTTCAACTTCCTTCATTTGTCTCGGCAGGCAAGAAGTAGCTGCTGCTTCGTCAGGTATACAGAGTCTGGGAGAAAATTGTTGACTGCTGCTACTCCAAAATACTACTCTATCTGGTGCCACTACGTTTTCACTTCCGATTGTCTCATTACCTTCTTGACTAATTTCATCATCATTATTTATATCATCAGCGATAATTTCATCTTCGTTATTGTCGCTTTCTGAGGAACAATAATTTTCATCATCTTCGCTATTATCGCTCTCTGAGGGACAATAATTTTCATCTGATGAGTCTTCACAAAGAAATGGGTCATAATCGTCATCACTCAAGCCATCTTCTATAATTCTATTAGCTTCTTCTTCAAGTTCTCTTTGTGTCAATATTCTTTTACTCATTGTTGTACAGAACCACCGGGACAAATGTGTCCCGTTCAAAATG
Source organism: Leptinotarsa decemlineata (assembly GCF_025532065.1). Classification (NCBI taxonomy): domain Eukaryota; kingdom Metazoa; phylum Arthropoda; class Insecta; order Coleoptera; family Chrysomelidae; genus Leptinotarsa; species Leptinotarsa decemlineata. The sequence continues at coordinate 6,674,892 of NW_027412593.1, forward strand.
CCTGCTGGGACCCAGGTGTCCCACAGTCTGAAGTAATGAAATTCAATAGGTTTTATCAGTACACGATCATTGAAAACTAGTGCATTGCTTATTACTAACCTTAGAGAGCAGACACAATACAGTTAGGGCAATAATACACTTGCAAATTTTTCAGAATATAGTGGAACGCAAAGCACGTGTTAGCTGGACGGACTTCACCGGCAAACTGTGAGGTTATGTGACCAATTGTAAACAAATACTTGTATAAAGTGTGTTTAGAGACTGATATATTTATGTATAATGGAAAAACGGGATCTATTCGTACCACTAGGCGCACGAAATACATGGATGGGACACGTATGTCCCGATAGACTCCAAAGAGTTAAACAGATTTTTTTTCAAGCAGATCTTTTATTTTTGATTTACAGTATATTATTCAATTATGAATTAGAATTTCATTCAATTTACTTTATTTTTTCATTTTTTCTGGTATTTACGGGGCTGTATTTGAGATTTCTCTTTTCTCTGTTCAGATTTTCCAAACGACGTTTCTTCCTCAATCTCAATTTATTATTCATTCGAAGAACCTTCCTCTTTCTCATCTTCCAATTTTTCTTTATTTTATAGTTCTTCAATAGAGTATGGTTTCCCGTTCACAATGAGTTCAAAGCATTTTATTTTTGCATCCAGGTGCTGCGATTGAGCGGTTTTTAGATGATATCTCAAAACCTTTATTGTCTCTCTATCTGCTGTCGATAAATCATCTGCAATTGAAATATTTTTTTCCTCAGTTGTTTAAGTTTCTCCTTGTTGCTGAATAAACATTTTTTCTGGAGGGCTGAAATAAATTCAACAAGTATAAGAGCTCTGGATCCTTTTCCCAGTCTATATTTGTGGTTTATATGCTCTTCATTGACTCTAGACCCTAGATTTTTGTTCAGAGTATCAATAACTTTGTTGATAAGATTTTCATTTTCCTCTTTCTCAATACGAAAAACAATAATATCATTTCGTTTTATTCTTCTTTCCAGTTCAACACATTTTTGTTTCAATATTTCGATTTCGTGATTAGCCTCATTCAATTTTTGTATCGATTTACAGGTTGTTCTTTGAAACCCGTTTTTGATCTGATTGGTTTGGTCCTGATTTGTCTTCAGTAGTAAATTATACAACTGGAGGCGATCTGCCGATATACTTGTTAAATCGTTCATAGTTGCAGCTATAATTATTTGGTTTATAAATCACAAAGTGAAATTTTTCGAAATCTGTTACAGTTTGGCAACAATACCATTCACTTTGTGTACTCGAAACCGATTTCTGGGTTACAAAGGTGAATTTGTTGGGTGGAGTTCTCACAATTGGGAAGTGATTCAACATTTGGTGACGGGACTTCAAATTTCTGACTATATCAGCAGCCGTATTTTCACATGGTGCACTTTTCCAGATTTATCTCGCACTCAATTTCACAATTGATGACTGTATTTGGGAGTAAACATCACAGCCATTTCATACAGTGCTGCCACACTCATATGAAAAACTACTTTTATCATAGGATGTTAACTGTCAACCTCAAAAAAAACTCATTTTTCACCTTCCTGCGGCAATAAATTCACTACTCCCAACTTTCAACAACGTGAAATACAAACCGGCCGTGGTACAACTGTTATCAAATTTGTAATTAAATTGAAATATTTGGGATTGATCCTTTACTCATACCTGAGACAGGATCTACACATGAAATACCTACGCGATAAAAAATGCAATCTATAACATACAAATTCAAAATTTTTAAAAATGCTCACCGTTCAAACACCTATAAACTTGATAGAATGGAATGATACTTTGGGGGTCCAACCTACTGGAAATTCTGAAAAAACTGATTCTGAAATTGATCACATCGAAAACCAGGAGGTATTCCTCTGATGAATTGTACAAAGACTGTCATGTAATGGATATGAGACAGCTATATTATTACTGTGTGAATATTGAATATCACGTCAACAAAAAAACAAGCAGATATTTCTCTGTCCACAGTAACTGTCGCGCAAGCGCACTGTTGACTAGGAACAAGAACGTCTTGATGATTCTGAGCAGTGTTTGGCCATGTTTGAATGTAACAAACCGGAATTTTTGCATAGATATCTATATGACAGTGATCGAAACATGGATCCATCACTTCACTTCGGAATCAAAACGATCGTCATTCGAGTGGAGAGGAACTGGTGAACCTCGGCCAGAGAGCCCGAAAGCACAACAATCGGCTGGATAGGTTATGGCTTCAGTATTTTGGGATGTGCGTGGTGTCATATTAATCGACTATCTTGAGAAGGGAAATACCATCAAAAGTGAATATTATATAGTCTAAAGGCCGAAATTGCGGAAAAACGGCCCCACACAGTGTCAAAAATTATTGAAAATGATGGCAAAATTGCATGAAAGGTTCCCAGCGACTACTGGCTGTTCGCAGACCTCAAAAAATGTTCACTCGTAAAAATTCTGGTCGAATGGAGAGGTAATTACTGAAACTGAGGCTATTTAGAGGCAAAAGATAAATCGTTCTACTAAAGTGGTATTGAAATGTTAGAGCGGTGCTGAAATGATTGTGCGGCTTTTGTTGGAGATTACGTTGATGATTAAAGCCAATTCAGAACAAAAAAATTACGTTTTCTCTCTTAGGCCCGGGACTTTTCAGCCCAGGTGTTATGTATAATTTCATCAAATGCAAAAACATCTAGAGGCCGACCAGTCTATGGAAAAACCTAACAAAATATTATGTTTGACACTAATGTGAACTACGGAAAAAGAAACGTTTTATAGACAGCGTCAAAAGATAATGACATGAGTTGAGTTGACGTAAAAAAAACAGAACAAACACCGATTTTCTGAAATTTGTTCAATCCTCTTTGAGAGCTATGTATAATTTCATCAAATTGCAAAAATATGTAGTGTCAAACCAGTCTACAAAAAGGAAAAGCTAAGAAAATATTACGTTTGGCACCAATTTCAAATAGCAAGAACAAGAACGTCCCTAGATGGGGTCAAAAGATAATGACAAAAGTTGAGTCGACGTTAGACAAATCCTTGACCTATATACAAATAAGGCGACAGCAACGAGCAACGAGCGACTTTCTGCAAGTTGTTCAATCTTGCTTAAGAACTATGCATAATTTCACCAAATTTCAAAACATCCAGAGTCAGACCAGTGCATAAAAAGGCAAATCTAACAAAATGTTGAAACAACAAAGTCGCATTGTTATCTGTTATTTTCAAAGTGATAGACAATGTTATGTTCGATAAGAAACCCAAGTGATGCATTAGATTGACGTTGCTGTGAAATGTCTTCAGAGTAAAGCAATATTGCCACTGGTATTTGAAACCGCGTATACCAGTTCTATCTTCAGAAACTTTTCATTTGTAGTATACTAGGAAAACTATGGCAATAAATATATTATTATTATTATTATCCTCCACAAAATTGTGATTCCTATCGGCTGATAAAGTTATTGTTTTCAACAGACTTCTATTGTTCACGAGAGGACAGAAATTGATCAATAATTGATCGCAACCAAAATAAATTTGAAGTGACTAGATATTTTTTTGTTTCAGATTACTTCTGCAGCTCAGCCTGATCTTGTAATTAGTTTTCAGGTTTTGACTTTTCTCACCCTAGAGCAATCATATAAGTGAAACCAAGAGGTCAAACTGTTGCGAACGTCTAGTTCTATCATTCCACCTGAGTCGTTATGTCTCCAAGCTGGGTTTCACAACCACCTCTCAAAATCCTCAAAACAACTTCGAGAAAACTAGCCTTCTACGATGCAAACAAATATTATTTCTCTTTCCAGCTATTTATATAGCATAGATTTGACCTATTTTGGAATAATGTCCAAAATGAACCGGGCTCAGCTAAATACATAGAGAAGTCTCTTTGGCGACTTTTCATTGATATCGATAGATTCGCTAGTGTACTATACAAGCTGAGTTGGCTCTTGGGAGGAGGCTGTGAGAGAGGTAATTTTCTGATTGATTCGGCCGTTACTTGATGAAGATCCATAGTAATTTTAAAAAATACACCTCACGATTTGATCTTCACAAACTTTATTTGAAAAATATATCACAACATGTTTCGCTATGCTAGCAAAACATGTGATATATTTTTCAAATAAAGTTTGTGGAGATCAAATCGTGAGGTGTAGTTTTTGAAAAGAGATAATTGAGAGTTCGTAATTGACTAGAAAATTGGAAAAAAAATAAGTTTTTTCATCAACATTTATTACAACAGGAGATTTCAATTTCTGCTGTGTTTCACACAAACTAGGCGGTAATTTTGAAGATACGTTGATGCAATGCCCTGTATATCCAGTTTATCATTCGATAAATAGAAACCTAGGAATGCAACTTCTCAAAACTTTAGATAATCTTAACTTTTATTCCTTTTCTCAGCCGCATACGCGTTCTCACCGAGTATGTTGAACAATAAAGGTGGTTCTTTCGCTAATGTTAACCTGTTAAATGAAATTTTTGGTCCCTACGACCGGGAAAAACATAATTGAAATATATATCTGTATAATAAAAAGAAGAACTGGAACTTTTGGCGTAGACTCCATTTCCCGAAGGCTCCAACTTTGATGGGCGTTGAAAAACGTGTTGCAGTTTTGGTGATTGAAACAGGTGCTTATTTTGGATCCATTTCGTATTCATTTGTTTTTTTTTGTTGTTTCCCAACATGAATAGAATTTGCAATACTTTTGCAATGGGAATATTTTTGTGACTTCTGGTTGGTCATTGTTATGGTAAGTTCAATATATTCATTGGAGTTGAACGTTAAATCATATCCGACAGACATATATCCAAGATTCTTGTGAAAGGTAGTCTTGCAGATCCTTTCCATTCATCCAACAGCAGGACCACGTTGCATTCAATCGGGTATACCACCTACAGTCTTGAGGTATAACCTCTCATCAGTGCCAGAAAAATCCGACTCAAACAGCATAGTACCTGGGACTCTCATCAGTGCCAGAAAAATCCGACCCAAACAGCATAGTACCTGGGACTCGATTGACTTCAATGGTACATGGGATGTTTCTTTCCGGCTTTTAGGGCTTTGTTCACTGGATGGTGCTGTTACCTGTTAACAAAGGTTTCATACAAACCTTCTTTCTACTATGCTCACTTCTGTTCGAGATTAGACCTTGAGACGTTGAGGTTTTGATGGAGTTAAGATTATATTTCCAATCATCTATTTCACTGTTTTCAATTATCCATTCTGCTTATGAGCCGAGGTTTTTGAAACCTCGGCTCATAAGCAGTTTTGACGAAGTTTTGACGACCTGATCGCAGTCAAAATTTCACCATTATGTAGGGTTCTGTTTCCGAAATGTTTTCTCATATATTCTGGAAGCAGTTTGTATCCTGTTATTTCTCTTTCTGAAAAAGTCTATCTACAGAGTTGGTGATTTTACATCTTCTGGATACATTATGGCAATTGGAGTCTCCCAAAATCAATCGCAGTATTGCTATAGAAGCGTTCAAGCTTTTCTTGCGTGAACTCGTAGTTTGATAAAATATGAATGTTCAGTGCTCTCGAACTTTAACACTTGAAAACGGGCTTCATGTTGAAGCTATATCTGTCAAATTAGTTGTCATTCATTCAGTATCATTTACGAAATAACCATGGACGGATGAAGCTTTTAACAACACGTGTGAATAATAAATTCGTTTTATCAAAATGAGTGTTCTGTTCGGGCAACGTACCCAGTTTACGATCATCATAATTGTTCTACCGAAAGGACTGTTCGCAATGTGGTGGATAAATTTGAGACCACTGGTTCAGTAAACGATCGATCAATATTCTTACGTCGTCAGAACGCAATATCTTCCGAAAACATAGCCGCTATCTGTGAGGGTGTGCAGGGTGTTCGCTGAATGGGCTCTGAAGCAGTTGACAACTGGCCCTAATTTTCATCGAAATATCGCCTTCAGCAATGTGGCTCATTTTAGGATGAATGGGTACGTGAACAAACAAAACTGTCAAATTTGAGACGGTACCAATTCCTATGAGATCCGAAAGCGTCCAATGCATCCCGAAAAAGTCACTGATTGGTGTGGATTTTGAGCTGACGGCGCTATTGGTCCATATAACTGTTCGAGAACGACGTTGGCCAAGCCATCACTGTCAACGTTAAGCACTATAGGTCGATGATTAACAACTTCTTGTGGTCTGAATTGGATGATCTGTAAACCAACTATATGTGGTTTCAACAGGACGGCGCTACGTGGCATACAGCTCATGCCACAATGTATATTCTGCAGGAGCGATTTGAGGACATAGTCATCTCACGTGAAGGTGATGAAAGTGTGCGATTCAATCCGCTGGACTTTTTGTTGTGGGGTTTTCTCAAGTCGCAAGTGTATGCGAATGAGCCACAAACCACAGCGGTCCTAATAGCCAACATAACCCATGCCATCGGTTAAATTTAGCCTGATTTACGTACCAGAGTCATGGAAAATTGGAAGTTTCGGATCCGCTCCACCCAGAGAAGCCGTGGCGGACATTTGAACATTGTTATATTTCACACATAATGGCATAGATAGGTCTTTCAATCAAAAAAAAAATTGATGATATCTCACACACACTTCGTTTAATTCAAATCGCTTAATGAAAGACCCGTTGAATTGATTGAATGCGTAATATAGAATGACACGAATAAATTTGGAAAAGTGGCCATTTCACTTTCGTGAAATCTGATAATTGTGTAAGGAAGAAAAAACCAAATTCATTCATTCATCCATTCACTCATAGCCAGTGAATACATGTTTGTTGTATCAAAGTGAGTGTGCATTATTTCAAATGAGTAACTTCAGAAATTATCATCAACAGTACGAGGGAGTTTTTCATATGATTGGACTGAATTTCGAGTTAGACAAGATTGTTCACTTATTTAATGAGGGTTGATTTTCAAGGAGAGCTATTTGAAAATATTTAGATTGAAAAATAATTGATAATATTTCCATTCCAAATATTTTCAACTCACTTCAATTCCGGTCATACAAAAAATAATCAACAACTGTATGATTTTAAAAGAAACATCCTTGATATATTTTTTCAGTTATGAATTAATCTAGGATGCCATATGTCTTTTAGTCTCGTTTTTAAAGAATTCACATAAAAAAAATGGATACTCATGGAGAAAAATTATTCAATACAGAAACTCCAGTACTTGTGAAAAAAATGTTCACCAGGTGTGCAATAAAAAATATTACTCATTTCTTTCGAAAAGCCAATCCTCGAAAACTCAATATAATTTTCCATATTTGAAATGAATGATCCCAGAAATATTCAATTATTGAAAGAAATTTGCTTCTATGGACTGAAAATTTCAATCTAGTTGATCAAGGATAATTTTAAATCAGCTGACGCAAATTACCACCGGATTTTTTTTGTTCGAATTCAAAATTCAGACATTGAAAATATGTATAAATTCGGGAAAGGAAGTTTTTGGCTTTCTACTACTCTATTTTGATACAAAAAAAAGTGCGAATCTTCCGAAGAAAGGAAGAAAGTAACCAATTTTGAAGGAAGTATACATAGATGTGTATATCATGCAAAGAAGTAACTTTCAGACACAAACCGGAAGAAAAAGCCCTTCTGAAACAGTTACTTTCATAAAAACATTGAAGTATATGAAAAAAAAATTCTTTCGAATCGAATATTTTCATGAGAACACTGAATTATACAAAAAACACTTTTTTCTACTCAGTTTGTACACCAAAACGTTCGTTATGAAATTATATCAGATATCATTCACAGGATATCTACACAAAATGAAAGGTAAAAATTTCACTTACATGGAACACTGTTATTCTCTCTGAGACACTTGCCTTAGGGCCCTTAAGTACCAATCTGGATAATATGAGAAAAAAACACAAAATCCATTCATAAATTACGATTTTTATGTCACGAAATAAGTTTGATCTACTTATGTCATCGATGACATCGTAATGACATTCATTAACTTATCAACCAATAATCAAATAAGTAAATGAATGTAATTACGAAGTCATCGATGACATTCGTGACATAAAAATCGTAATTTATGAATGAATTGTGTGGTTTTTTCTAATAATATTATCCAGATTGTTACTGAAGAGCCCTAACGCAAGTGACTTACGGCGAAACATCGATCTCTACCAGAGAGGATGACAATGTTCCATGTAAGTGACATTTTTACCTTTCATTCAGTATATTGGGTGAAAATCCAGTGAATGATATCCATAACGAATGTTTGGAATACAAACTGAGTAGGGAAAAGGGTTTTTTGTATAATTCAGTGTTCTCATGAAAGTATTCAATTCGAAAGAATTTTTTCTTTCGTGCAATTGAATGTTTATATGAAAGTAGCTGTTTCAGGAGGGCTTCTCCATTCAGTTTGTGTTTGAAAGTTATTTCTTTGCATGATCTACACATCTATGTATAGAGTTATTTCTTTTAAGACTGATTCCTTCCTTCCTTTTTTTTTGGAAGATTTCTACATTTTTTCGTATCACGATGGAGTAGTAGAAAGCCAAAAACTTTCTTTCCCAAAAATTAGTCACTCCTAAAAATATAAACCTTTCAATATGTATAAATGCATTATACTAAAGAATGAAGTGTACGAAAATTCAGGATAATTCCATAAAACATTTGGAAAATAGATACGGCGTCTAATTTTGTTGTAAGCTTTCATAAATTATTTTCAAAATGCTGCAAAGGACTAGTTGCCCTGTGTATCTGAGGAATCTAGGAATCCACAACGACTCGAATATTGTCTTCCCTGTCATGCATGAAATAAAGAAATTATTTCAAGGACATTAGGTCTGAAAAATGAGGTGGCCAGATGTAAGGGAGTTCCATCAACTATCCTTATGTTATGAGTTGAATCACCGTCGTTTTGTTAAGAAGTTCTTCTTATGAATTTGTCAAACATAAAATTCAATTTTTGGAATATTTCATCTCACTCATCAATATAACACTCAAATTATTCACTAAATGCAATTCTTCTCAGAAAATCACTATAAGAAAATATTATGCACTGATAGAGAATTTCAGAAGAAAGAGATTCATCTGACAATGAAAACATCAGAAAGTCAATTGAAAGAAATTGCGTTGTTTCAAATGAATGTCATGAATAATCATTTTTCACACTTCGATGAAACCAGAGCACAAAAACAAAGCATTCGAGAAGATTCACTAGGCAACACTGTTTCGATCTGTGGTGCTAGGATAAACCACGATTGCATTTCTGAACTCAACTATTCTTTGAGAACAAGCCTGAGTAAGTAAATATAATGATATATTTCTTCCGAAAAAGTTATTCAGAGTTCAACTGTCCTCAAAAGAGAAGCCTGTGAAAGTAAAAGTGTTCACATCTTTTCAAAATGCTACACAGGGCTACTTGCCCTCTGTATCTGAGGAGTCTAGGAACTCACTGCGACTCGAATATTTTCTTTCATATTATGCATACGCAGTTTTCAATAAAAGATAATAATCTAGGGGCATTAGACCAGAAGAATGTGGTGGCCAAATATAAGAAAGTGTGTGATGGTGTTGAAATCTTCCCTCATGAAGACGTCATGTATGAGATCGACAGGGGACTCAAATCACAAACATCAAAAGCTCTGGCGTCAACTAGTTGCCTTGTAGTAAAAGGTAGAAGACGAATTTTTTCGCTGGTCTATGTCAAAGCTTGCTTTTGCAACATCCTCAATTATCTTTGATATTCGTAAATTGAGTATTTTGTCGATCCTATGAATGATGTATTTGTAAGGAAAAAGATATCACCCTGTTTGAAAATTCCAAAATATATTGCATTCAACTCGCATCACTGAATGAACATGAATAGAAATAGCAAAATTTCACCAACTTTTGAGATTTCTGAATAAACGCAGACGATGAATATAAAATACGCCAAATGGACTCATTTCAGAATTGAAAATATTAAAAAACCACCAAATAGAGAATTTCTTCTTTTTGAAATTAAACAGTTATTATCAGTTTATTATATAGCCAAAAGTAATTGGGATTTTAAAATAATGAATAGAATATTTCAGATTCCAAATCACTCTATTGAGAAGTGGAAAAACACACTATAGAAAAATCATTAGCATTCAGAATGCAATTTTGAATAGCAATATCGTGCTATTCAAAATTGAGTCAATAATGTGTTTGTAATAATCCAACATAATCACTATAAATTCTTACCGAGTACTTTGAGATGGCAAGAGCTGGACGCTTGACCTATATTGTTTCGAGCGGTGCAAGTCCATCTTCCAGAATCTTCCGCTGTTACGGGCACCACGTCCACGCAATGGAACTGTCCTTCGTTTACAAAGTTGTATCTGTCTTTTTCGATTATTTTCTCTTCGTTTTTGTACCATTCGATCTGTAATGTAATTGGAATGTTATTAAACATTAGAAAAAAAACATCGTTTCATATGAATCATTCAATTTGAATCCTATGCTATGTCGAGGCAGCTAGTGACAAAATATCTAGAAATAAATCGTTCACTGAGCTACACTGATGAGTAAATTTGGATCATTTGACAAAGGATGAATCCAACAAGAACTTTTTTCTTTCTTGCAACTCTTCTCGACTATCAAAGTTGGGATGTTAGCTCATTACATGCATATAGGTACTACTCTTTTCAAAGAATTCGAGACTGGCTTGAACGTTTAAAGTTCATTTCTTTAGAAAAATTTCATAGTTCATCAATTTCTATTTTGTCCCTTTCGAAATAATCCCCCTCAGATATAATAAACTTGTGCCAGCGTTTTTTCCGCCCTCGAAGCAATTCTGAACAATAGGAACAGAAAAATTTTGCAGGTGGCCAAATCTGGTGAATACGGTGGCTGAAGCATGATTACGGTGTTGTTTTTGTCCAAAAAATTAAAAATAAGCAATGACGAGTGAGCAGGTGCATTACCATGAATGGTTTTTCCACAATACAGGACGTGTTCTTTGTAAGTTAATTCTCCTTATTGACCGTACAGCCATGTGGCAAGAACTCCTGATATACTACGCCACGGTAATGAAAAAACAGTGAGCAAAAGATTGACATTTGATCTAACTTGGCGTGTGTTTTCAGTTTCTGGTGCTCCTGGGCTTTTCTATTGGTACAATTAGACTTTGCTTTCGATCATTTATTCCAGTTATGACCGACCCTATTGAGCAAATCTCGATCGCCGTTGCTGTCTCTCAAAAATTTCTGAGCGATGCATATGCGACAGTTTTTTAGTCAAAATTCAACAATTTTGGAACCAACTTTGCTGCCACAACTTTCATGCCCAAAATTACCGAAAAAATTGCATGGCATGAGCTAACCGATATACCGATATCCTCAGCAACTTCCCTTATAGTGATTTGACGATTATTCATAACTGTTTTCTTCACTTTCTCAGCATTTTAAGCGATTGTTGGGGTAGGTATCAAGGGCGAGCGCCGTCATTTACATTTTCTCGACCCTCTATGAGAGGCTTGTATAACTTTTTCCTAATCGAAGTACAATCACTCGATTCAATTTTTCACAAAAAATTTGATGCAAATTCTTTGATTAATTTTTTTTTTCGATAGCAGAAAATCGACGAATATGCCAAACACTTCTAACTTTTATGCCTCTCACCAACAAACTGAACATACTTAACTGCGAAAATATGTTCGAGACGAGTATACAAACATAAAAAAATAGCTACTCAAATATACGTAGCCCGCGAAATTTGAACAGTCCATGTATTGATGCATTATTAGATTAAACCGCCATTTGCGGCACGAACACATCTGCGTGATTTTTGCCCCTTTACACAATCGATCTGAATTCTGATATTGAATTACACTGTTATACAATATTTATGTGCAACTTCAACGTATTTAAATCTACTTATATCATAAGTTAGTTCAAAAATATTGATGGAGTTTTATGTCCATTTTCTGATTTGAAAAATCCAATATCTTGAGTTTCATTATTGTAATTTTCTCAGAGATCTCTAAATGAAACAGAACTATAGCTCTGTTATTCGTCCATAACGTAGCTATCTACAAGGTAATGATAGTTTTTGATATAGGTTCAATAAATTTTGTTTTCAAATATCCACCACAAACAAACCAACAGATATTTTCTCTGTATGATATTAGTTTAGACTCAGAAAACAGAATAATTCGCCACTTTTCTTCTCCATATTTATTCAAGAGTATCTTGATAATTAATAATAGTTTAAAATATTTTTCCAATTACTTCGTTACTTCCATTGAGTAGGTAACATTATTTTAAGATATCCACGCAAAAAGATCGAAAACTGGTAATTATTTGGAGGACCTAAGTGAATAAATATATCAGGTTTATTTTTATACTTTTTCATGAACAACATCTTACGATTTGACCTGCACAAGGTTAATTTAAAAAATATATATCACGCTAACACAGTATTGTGTTAGCGAAAGATCGATCCATCAATTCTTCTACACAATTTTTTCAGAGTTAAGTATTACGTTAATATACATAATGTTCCAGTCGACTGAATTTTTAATTTGGAAGCTCGAAGCTAACACAAATCTGAATAGAAAAAAGATGCTTCCAATTCAACAACTGTTTCTACATACTACATGAGGGCACGGCAGTGGGAAATTCATTTTTTCCATTCGTTATTATTATGCTGAAAAAACTGCTGATTCGTTTCCCTACACTTCATCCAAACATTTTCCTATACCCAGCCGCATATCATTAAAAAAAATAAAATAAAATTTCGGTAGTTCCTTAGTGCGACTCTGTACAAACAGCATGTATGGGAGATCGCGTGCACTTTGCATGATAATGTTTTGGAGCACTCCATTGCTTAGATGGACAGAAATACACAGTATAAAACAAAGTCGCTTCCCAATGTCTGTCCCTATGTATGCTTAGATCTTCAAAACTACGCAACGGACTTTGATGCGTTTTTTTTAATAGATACAGTGATTCAAGAGGAAGGTTTATATGTATATAAAATGCATAATATAGTACAAAAACACTGATTATATAAGAAGTATCTAATGTGATGTCGTAAATGAACCCATATTTTGCATTTACATCACAAACGCTAGCTGAACCCTACGAAATAGATCAAAAAATGTATTAGATTATCACACACCTAAAAAGGTCTACAAAACAGTTCGCGATGGTATATGTGTATCTCTTAGGAATAACCCAAAATATCCACTTTTATCCTCTAGAAATAATAGCTTATTTATGAAGCGATTTCAAGCAATACATCATTAATCCTTATCCAATGAAGTACCTTGCCTGCGGCTTTCCTGCATAGAATTTGGTTTGTTACATCAAGTTTCGTGACAGACTATTTCAAACAAATAGTTACAATTTTTTTATCAACCCAAAACTTCGAGTTTGCAACTTCAAAACTGACAAAATTCAATACAATTTTGGAGGTGGAAATTTTTGATTGCCTCTTTTAATGCTTATTTATGCTATACAAAGAACCTACCTTCATATTTGAAGATTCTAGGTTCAGTAGCTTCGGCTGTTCGTTAATATGAGAGCGTCAATATTACTGGAGTTTTTTTCCAACACGAAACCGTTATTTTAAATACCGCGACACATGTTTTGATCACCAAGAGATCATCTTCAAGGGAAAGATCAAAGTAATCCTATTTAAAAAGTTTCCATTATTTATACCATCCACTAGTCTTAAATTGATTTTACAATGTGTCCTTATGTAATAGTCAGGTAAATCTAATACTAATTGAAATATTATTTTAACAAGCTATAAAAAATTAATTTCACAATATTGCCTTACCTACTAGTCTTGAATTTATTTTACAATGTGTTCTTATATAATAATCAGGTAAATCTAGAAATATTTTAATAAGCTATATAGTATACTAGTAGGTATTGGTAATAGTCAGGTAATAGTCAGGTAAATCTAAAAATTAAAATATTTCAATAAGCTATATAGTATACTAGTAGGTATTGGTCCAGCATCTAACTAATCTTAATGAACTGAAGTCTATGGAATGGTTTTGTTGCAAAATATGATGGGCGACTGCTGATTTTTGATAAATAAATAAAATATTTAATTATTAGATTTACCTGACTATTACCTAAGCAGACATTGAAATAGTAATTTAAAAGTAAATAAAGCAATATTGTGATATTGATTTTTTATAGCTTGTTAAAAAAAATGCAGTTATTAGATTTACCTGACTATTATATAAGGACACATTGTAAAATTAATTTAAGACTAGTAGATAAGGCAATATTATGAAATTAATTTAAGACAATCAAGACACAGGTACCTAGAAAAGGTACCTATGGTATGTATAAATAAAAAAAACTTTGTAAATAAGATTCGTTTGATCTTCCTCTTGAAGATGAATACTTAGTGATCGTCATGATAGTCATGGAAAGTTTCAGTTCTCTTGATACATAGGAGAAGGCTTTTATTTTCATAAACATATATCCAAATATTGTAAACATATAGCTGCCTCATATCTAGTAATTTACTCTCAGCGAAAATACTATCCGAAGGGTAAATTAGTCTTCTATTATATACCATTTTGAGTGTACGCTTCTGAAGAATTGATATTTTTTCACATCGACCTCTGCTGCACCTCCCAAGCTATAATTGCATATTCCAGTCGTCATTCGACCAATGCCACATAAAGAATTCTGAGGTGAGTAACGCTCAGTGAGTTTATGAGATATTTGAATTTATATAGGAGTAACCTAAGAGTTTTTGACTCATTATTTGTATGAATATTCAATCGGAGTTGCGAGTCTATATATAATCCAAAATATTTGGTGTCATTTTTATATTGTATTCGTATGTATTTTCTCCTGATATTACCAGCATCATCTTTGTAGTCTTCAACTATTTCCAGAGTAGTAAACGATAGTAACGTATTTTAATAGCTGATAAAAGGATCGATTGTTTTTTCTCATAGTTAACTGTTAATTGTTTGTGTCTGAACAAATTGAATACTTTTCTGATATCACTTTTTACTGAGACTTTGAGATTTGACCAGCTGTCCTCAGTTTATAAGATAGCGGTGTCGTCAATGGAAATATCAATTCCATATTGTTGGAATTGTTTTGGTTCACGATTATTCCCAACTGAAATACAATCCCAGTTCAATTATATTACAACTTCCTCACCGTCAGTTCAGAACCACTTTTAATCTCCACCAGAAACCGTGTCCTTGTGCCGACCTTCACAGATAAATCGTTGAGTCTTTTGATGAAAGCGGGGGGCTCTTCTGAATCAGCTGTTGCGGTCACTCTCAATTCCACGTCTCTGGAAACAATCCCACTAGGAGATCTAGCAGTGACTGTATAGAGGCCTGCATCCTCTTTCCGAACACTCTCAAGAGCTAGCTGAATCGTGTTGTTGGTGACCTTCAGGTGTCTTCTTCTGTCTGGGGCGATTGGAGCTCCATCCTTAGACCTGAAACAAATCGCGATTAGTATCATATGAAACTAGTTTTCTGAAACTTGCATGGGATAAGAAAATTAATATAGGTACAGTCTGAAGACTATGAGGAGAGATTTATATTTCGAAATGAAATATCGATCATTCATCTCTTCCAACTACATACACAGTAGATTCTGATAAATGCCTGCCGGAAAACAACTACTCTCGCGGCTAATACCACGCTGGACATTGAACTGTAAACAACAGAGAATTATGCAAGAAACCTCACAGAGGTCAGTATTGCAGATGTTTATCTTCCATTCAGCAGCAGGGTCACGCTGAAATCAATCGAGTAGATCACGTATAGACCTGTTTCGAAGTATTACCTCTCATCAGTGTAGAAAAGAAACAACTACTTTCGCGGCTAATACCACGCAGGACATTGAACTATAAAAAACAGAAAATTGGGTTGGGTGGGGGCACTCAAACAAAACTGTTCGGTTCGGTGTGGGAGCGCAGACCACCAACTGAAAAGTCTGAACAGTTGATGTATATAATATTTTGACGCGTTGTATTGAAGAATGTTATCGAGAATGTTAACATCGGAATATTCTTTTAATGCTTTATTATATAATGCAGGTCGTTTTCAACTTCCTCAATTAAATTTTCTACTGAACATTCGGCAATATTCGACATATTTATGAAAAAAAAAAATGTAATGAAAACGCAAATATATTCGAAGATGAAGTAGGTACTAGATAATATTTGATATCAGATACCAACAATGGATTGTAGAGTGGGGAGTCTGCAGGCATCGACTGTTCAATTGGTGCATGAGTCTGCGCACTTTCATAAACACACAGTCTGATTATAACTCGGCCGATAGTTGTCTAACTTTGTAATTGAATCAGAATTGGGAAGCCTATCCAATTCATTTCTGATTATTCAGTCGACCGACTGGAATCGCTTAGATGTGCGGACTCACATTATAGTCTGGTTCACATGTACTCGATTTAGCTCTTTT
This sequence comes from Leptinotarsa decemlineata, assembly GCF_025532065.1. NCBI lineage: Eukaryota > Metazoa > Arthropoda > Insecta > Coleoptera > Chrysomelidae > Leptinotarsa > Leptinotarsa decemlineata. The sequence continues at coordinate 6,691,331 of NW_027412593.1, forward strand.
TGACTCGATTTAGCTCTTTTTGGTGACATTTTTCAGCCCTGTCCAAAAATTACGACCAAGATGTCAATCGATTCGTATTCTTGCCTAGAAAGTTTAAGAAAAGCTCCGAAAACGCGCCGATAAAAATTACAAAAGTTATAAACAATTAAGTGAAAAAAAAATGGGGCTTTAGTTTTTTCTCAATATCTCGGAAAATTTTCAAAATTTTGGAAATTTGAAAAAAGATTTGAAAAGATCAATGAATTTGCGTGAAAAAAGTGCCGACTCCCGAAACTGTATCTCGATTATTTATAATTTTTAGAGAGCCCTGAAAATAGTGCCGAAAGCGGGTAGTCTGGCTTCCGCGCGCCTTTCATCACTCTGACATAAAAACAAAAAAAATTATTCAAACATATCAAATGTAAATAATAAGGAATGAAAAAATTCATGTAATAAACAATAATTCGCAGTCAAAAATTTTTTATCCCAATTTTAACGTTAATTATAAATTTGTTAATTAATAACTTTTTCTGAATTGAAAGTTAATATAAAAATCCCTATAATTATTAAACTAAAACCCTGGCATTTTTTTCTTTTGGTGAAGTTATCCTTAATAGGCAAAAAAATAGATTATCGTTGCCAGAATAAAAGAATTGTCATTTTCAATTTTTTAATTAACAACCTTTTTTTAATTTTTTATTGTTTCAATGTCTCATGGCTAAAATATATATATATATATATATATATATATATATATATATATATATATATAAAGAAATGAAGATGTTATTTCAAGTGTGTATGATATAAATCAAAAGGGAAAATTTGTGGACAGAACACTCAAAAAATGGAGGCAAACCGCGGACACGTGTTTCTGGCTATTGGCCCCATCAGCGCGGTGCAGCAAATTGCCAATTTTATCCCGAATACATAAATGAAAATAAATAATAACTCAATGGCGGCCATTTTGAACATTTATTGGGGGGTATAAAATAGTTTCAGATTCAGTTCAAGGTGCTTCAAACAGACGAAGAAATGACTCGGTGTTCCATAAAAAAACTTTCTGGAAGCTTTTTGAATGGCCCTGTATATTGGAAATACTGAAAAAACACTTCAAATTATCCCACCTAACCTAGTGCTTCAATTTTTTCTTGCGAAAATCAGGAAAAGGTTATGATAATGGTTAAAACCCGTCGTTTAGCCTTTATAATCGATGAAAGAAACTTTTCAGCCAAAACATCAAAGACAGATAATATTTATCCAAACTATATGTGAGAAATCTTTTATTCAGACTAGCACTTTTGTAGAAACCTAAAGCTTTAAAAGTAGTCCGACTCTGCCGCAATACCATCACTCCCAGAACTAAGTGTTTCTTAACAGTTTTATAGGGGTAACATAGTAGCTAAAATACGTTGAAATGCTTGCTACTGATACCAATTCATTTTATAGAACGACGCCATTTGTAATGATAGCGATCCGGGATACTGAAATTAGATGAGTTGAAAATATGAAATACTGCACATATTGTGATATTTACAGCTGAAAAGTACATAAATATTATAACATTATATTATTTAGAATAAAGTGAGTTAGGTTTGCGACTAGAAAATTAATACGTCGACAGAGTGAGTTTTTGTATAATTAATAATTTTACCGAAAACATTTATAAATGAGTAGCGCGCTTAAATTTTGCTAATAATAGGCTAATAATAATAATAGGCTATATATTTGTCAATAAAATTTCATTTGCTGTAGAAAGATCAATCTTCGAAGCATACACAATGTATTTAACAGTTTTATGAGTGCAGAAGTGAAATTTTAAAATGGCTTCAACCTTTCTATTTGTTAGTTTTCAGTTGGTGACATATCTATTATATTTTCCTAGTGTCCAATACAAAATTACTTCTTGCGTCTTCAAGAAAACATTTTTAACACTTTTTAATTTTATTGTTATCGTTTTCGGCTGTATTATATTTTATAACGCCTACTTAGAACTACTAAAAACTCTTATGAAATTGTCTTCTGATTATTTTATGAGTATCGCTTAAATATGTTGCAAAAGTGCAGTAAGGGAAGTCTTTACAAAACTTTACTTTTTAGGAGCGTTAGACAAATTTTATAGTAACTGCCAAAATGTTTATAAAACTGTTTTGTAGTGTTTGTAAAAGGCCCTTACAAAATATTGATAATAACTATAATGTTTTATAAAACGGTGCCAATTTCCTATTTATAGCAGTTTTATAAACATATTGAAAACATTTCTGGGAGAAATGCAGTTTTATAATTTGTTTCTCCGAAACGTTTCGGCAACTATTATAAAATACGAAATTGCTAGTTGGGCGGAGTCACCAACAGGAGCTAACCGCACATTTGTGGTTTCAATTAGAAGACCTATAGCATTCCTAGGCATCATCTAACATCACCACGTAGGCAGCTATAGCTACCTACGTGACTTCCGGGTCCAGGATATAAATAAAGATGTTATTTTAAGTGTGTATGATAAAAATCAAAAGGGAAAATTTGTGGATAGAACACTCAAAAAATGGAGGCAAACCGCGGACACGTGTTTCTGGCTATTGGCCTCATCATCTGGCGATTATTGTTAAGTGTTCGGAAGTCATCTGACTCTACTCGGATGACTTCTTACTGTGCAGGTACAATGTTGTCGTTCCATAAATACCGTTCTTGATTGATGATGACAAATGTGATTTTGTCGAAACGTTGTGAAATTCATTCCCATCGGGGATGACAATACACCACACGGAATAAACCCGAAGAATAATTTCAACATATTCCTGTCCGTGAAAACCTTCGATTAACATTTCATGACCTTTACGGGGAGATGAGGTCATATCGAGAAGAAGAAGAACTGAGGTACCAAAACATACAGGTACCAAACTGAGGTAATCAAGAACGGTATTTATGGAACGACAACATTGTACCTTCACAGTAAGAAGTCATCCGAGTAGGGTCAGATGACTTCCGAACATTAATCGCCAGATGATGACAAATGTGATTTTGTCGAAACGTTGCGAAATTCATTCCCATCGGGGATGACAATACACCACACGGAATAAACCCGAAGAATAATTTCAACATATTCCTGTCCGTGAAAACCTTCGATTAACATGTATATATATATATATATATATATATATATATATATATATATATATATATATATATATATATATATATACTGAACTGGTTTTTCTGGGTATTTGATCCGTGTATGTGATATTATCTCTAATTTCACCGACGTTTCGACAAAATCTCATTTGTCATTATCAAGGTGTGCTGTTACGTGTTCAGAAGTTTGTTGACCTTGCTCAACTCACTTCTTACTATAATGGTAAAATGGTATTCGTTACGTGTTCAGAGATAGAGTAGTCCATAAATCCTCTACTACCTACTATTTAAATGTTGTTGAGTTTTACCTGAGTTCTTCTTCTTCTTAGTTGACTGGTTTTAGCTGAACTGGTTTTTCCGGGTATTTGATCCGTGTATGTGCTATTATCTCTAATTTCACCGACGTTTCGACGAAATCTCATTTGTCATTATCAAGGTGTGCTGTTACGTGTTCAGAAGTTTGTTGACCTTGCTCAACTCACTTCTTACTATAATGGTAAAATGGTATTCGTTACGTGTTCAGAGATAGAGTAGTCCATAAACCCTCTACTACCTACTACCTACGTAACAGCACACCTTGATAATGACAAATGAGATTTTGTCGAAACGTCGGTGAAATTAGAGATAATATCACATACACGGATCAAATACCCGGAAAAACCAGTTCAGCATATATAAGATAAGTACTCTTTGATCATTCCCATATTGATTTCAATATAAGAGCCACCGGTATACATCTGTTTCAGCCTATTGGGCATCATCAGTACCGGGCAGGCGGTCCTCGATTAATTGGTCAAACCACCAACACTGACATAAAAACTTGGCAAGTTGACTTGGGTGTAACACCAATAGGTGGTTCCACTTATGTTTCGCATGCGTTTACGCAGCTATTTTTATCAAGTATTTTCTTGTTTTTTTCTCATTTTGTCTTCAATCGAGGACCGCCTGCCCGGTACTGATGATGTCCAATAGGCTGAAACAGCTGTATACCGGTGGCTCTTAAATTGAAATCAATATGGGAATGATCAAAGAGTACTTATCTATTTATTTTATATATATATATATATATATATATATATATATATATATATATATATATATATATATATATATTTTGAATGATGCAACTAACTTTCCTTTATTTTCAGTATTTCAATATTAATGTGAGTCACAAAAAGGATTTGAAGTATATTTATATATTTACATTTTTCATCACACTTTGTCAATGAGAATTCATTCTTGGACAATGTATCATTCCCAATCCACAACCTATCCTTCGTGAGTTGCATGCAAAACAAAGCGCACTAACTCTGTCTTGAAAACATATAACTTATTATGTGGATTAGCGAATACTGTACGAGTAATATCTCACATGAACATTTATTACAATTTAGATCAGTATTCTGGCACTTTGTCAAATAATCACCATTTTCTCGTATTTCAAATCATTCGAAATTATTTCTATACAGTTAAAAAGCACATACGGAAGACTTTGTAGGCACAAAAACTATAACATGATTTCGAGAGAGGTATTCATCCTGTTTTCTATAAATAACATCAAAACAAGATCACGCATTTATAATGAACAAATAAATAGTTATGAGCATTGTCATCACTAACTATAGATTGGATTTGAGCCAAGCAGACTGAACGCATTAAATAATCCAAACATGTCATAACGTGAGTTATAACAGAGTTTCGCGAATTACCTGAAACTTGAAGAAGGTTTAATAGAAATCGAACTCACAATAGATTGATGGATGTAGCCATTACTACGTTGTAGGAAATCATCATGAAAAATGGGAATTAAAACTCGCTATGCTTTTATACCACTTTCAATCGTGTCTAACGTTAGTGCAGTTTCGTCCGACAAGGATACTTTCAATTAATTGAAAATGTACACAGAAACATATACAGAAGGCAATAAATAACAGACGGTCGTTAATGTCCTGAATTTTGTTTACCTGTGACAATGTGGGTACGCTAATCTGAAAATCGACGAGAAGACTAGATCAATTTGGTCATTTACTAGGTGATATCCGCAATGCTTATGTTTATGAATTTCCAAGGACTCCAAATAATGGTGTGAAATTTCTATATCTTTTAGATTCGAAAACTTGTGGTAGCCTTCGAAGGAATGATTTGAGAATGTCGAATCATTTTTACCTAGTCTGAAGGACCTTTCATGTTTACCAAATCGAAGGAATGATTTGAGAATATCGAATCATTTTTACCTAGTCTGAAGGACCTTTCATGTTTACCATATCGTTTTGAGAAATTTTGGCCACATTGTCCAATATAAACCCTACTACACTCCGAACACTTAAGCTAATAAACTCCTGAATGCCACTTCAACATTGTTTTTTTCTAAAAAAACCCGCAATTGTTCTTTTACCAAAATTACATTGGGGGTATACTTAGTTAACGGCCAAATTGAAAAGTTTTTTGTCTAGGATGTAATGGAACATGTTCGGGTTGAAGTTGTTTACTGCAATTGGTTTGATCGAATTCAATTCCTTAATTGAATTCTTTGTGGACATCGATATGCTGGTGAGTCTGTGGATCATGCCATGATAAGCTGCTTATTTACGTTGATGAAGGTGATTAGAATAGTTATTGAGAGTTGTGTCTGTATGGGTTGGTTTGTGGTAAATCACGAGATCATATTTGTAATCGTGGGGTGTGAAAAGTTTATCGAATTAGTGTGAATTTTACGTTTTTGTGAATGTAGTGTGAATTGAAAATATGACTGTTATTGTTGATATATTTCTGAGAAGCAGGCTAAAACAGCGTCAATATACTTTTACCAGTAACTACATTTTTGAAAAACTGAATGTGGTTGAAGAGTTTTTTCGAATTTGTCCATGAACATTTCAGAGAGAAGGGTGCTTAGAGGATTATTCATTATGAGGCCTTATTTGTTGTTATATATTATGTTATTCAGTTCAAAATAATTCTGGTCAACACATACTGATAATAATGAAAGGATATCAGAATGAGTTCATAGATTTGTATGATTTTTAACAGCATTTCATTTATAAGTTTGTGAGATTTTTTTTGAGGAATGCATGGGAATAAATTTGTGACATCTTACAAAATCAATTTCAATTTTCAAACTAGTTATTATTGAGGAGTTTGAAAAACAGAAAAAACACGCTTCAGTAGCAAAACCAACTGAAAAATAAAGGATTGATATGAGATGAACCCATAAAAGTATTGTATTGTCACCGATTCTTGAAAGTGTACGAAGTTTAAAATACATCTGTCCATTTGAAGTTCGTCAAAACTAATTCCAAAGGACAAGTGAAGTTGATATGGAAGTGGTTTCAATAATATCATAAAATGTTTTTGATACCTAAACTTGTTTAATGTTTGTCGCGAAACAAAACTGTTTTTGAATTTCGCGAGCTCCAGTGCAAAGACCGCCCACTTCGAGTGAACATCGAGAAAACATGGAAAAACATTGGTTTTCCCCAAGATATTTCAGCTTTCTTTTGAAAATTAAGCGACAGGAAAATCTTTTGGAAGATTAGTAGCCTTCGCCAAATTTTTAAATAGGGAAAAAGTCGATTTTATGGAAAATGGCTTTTTCAGTCATTTAGGTAGGGAAATCGTACTTTTTTCAAAGAAGCATCGATAGAGATTCTCAGCAGCTTCCGTTTGACGCCTCGATCACGATTCTAGTGCTCATGGTTAAATTTTTATTAGCATTTGAGTTTTGAAAAATATTATATTTTTCAAACGCATTTTTCAGCAAGAAGGACTGGGAATATCGAGACGCGGCATGAGACTTTTTGTCTCAGGGCGTCGAGTTCTATATGAAATCGAGGAAAAACGAAAACTTAGAATTTTCGCGATTTTCCGAAAATTTCCGAGCAAGGCCTAAGACTGTTTGATTTCATTTATCGAAGAACGCAAATTGAGAAAGCGAAACGATACATAGAAAAATGAGACAGGAACAGCAGTATATAGACGTCAATGGAAAGTAGCAGAGCGGTATTCCTACTTCAAAGACCAGCGCCTGCATAAAAACAGGTCGTAAACGCTGGCAAATACATACGAATCGAGTTTTTTTCGTTAAGTGAACATTCGAATCTAGGTCAGGCAAATCGTACGACTTTTGCGATCGCCGATTGGTTGAAAGTGGAGCGGAAGATAGTTCGTTTATTTTGTATAAATATACGAACGTCCGAGCAAAGTTAGTTAGTTGACTTTTGAACACTGAACCAGTAGCAGTCGTCTTGAAAATCCGAAGATTTCTCGAAAGTTTGAAGCTGCGGTTGGGATTTATCAAATGAATTCCAGTCTCTAGTTATTTTTAGAACTAGAGAAATAGAGATTAAATTGGAGCAGACCAGTGGCTGGATATTTATTGAAGGAATTCGTATTGGATTAAGGAATCCCTAAGACTCAATAGAGATTAAATCGGAGTAGATTCTTGGTTGGATAACTCATTGAAGTGCTTAATCATCCCTCAAGTTTGTCTAGGTTCCTTTTGGCACTCCGCCAGAGGAAAGCAGCCCAAATCCTGCAAAGGAAAAGCAAGTCCCTACTAAAGTTGCTCAGGCTCAGGTGCCCTGTGGATACCTAACGGTGCAAACTAAGCATCGGTATATCGATCTCAAATTTGAGACGGTCAAGACATCATTAGTTACGTCCTGCGGGCGAACGACTCAACCTAACCGTTGGGACCTTCCAGGATTACGATACCTGTCTACCTTATCCTGCGAGCGGCCCTCATCCTAGGGTGCTGTTCAACCGCTAGGCTCCTTGTTCCTAAATCACTAGCTCAGTTCACCTTGTAGGTCTTGGATGGGAAAGTAGTTTCGTGATCCAAGGGTGAAATTGAAAATATTAGATCTCCGTGAATCCTTCCCTCTGACTATTTCCTCGTCAGAGTTATTTTGGGGAAACTTTGAAATCGAAATGCAGGCTAGGGCAAGACAAGCGCGAGCGCAGCAGAAAATACACCAGTGCTATATCGCGAGACCACAAGTTTCGATCAATCAAGTTCCCCGTCAGACACGCTCAGCCGCCTGAGTGTGACTTCTACGAGCATACGCGGAACCCCACAGGAATCTGTTTTCATAGGAAACAACAAATTCGCGTTTTGAACCTCAACCGGAACAAAACGCAGAAATCGAAGATTTTTGCCTATGGCGACAACTGGATGGAGTTTTCCCTCCGAAAAAGAGAATTCTACCTGAACGTGAGCCAGTAAGGCACATGACGGAGGTGGTACCCACTTATGTGGTAACCTCAAGCCAAAGGATACACAGGGTGTACAGCCATCCTGTGGTACCCGAAAAACCGAGAGTAGCATTGCCATTGTCAAACCCGACAAGATATTCATGCCATAATGGACAAGACCTTCGAAACAGCGAGAGTTTCGAGAGACACAATGCCGTACAAGACTTTCGAAACAGAAAAAGTCTCGAAAGATACACCGTCGGACAGGATTTTCGAAACAGGAAAAGTTTTGAAAGACACGGCAACGGACAGGAGTTTCAAAACAGGGAAAGTTTCGAAAGAAATACCGCCGGACAGAACTTTCGAAACAGGGAAAGTTTCGAGAGACACGGCGAAGGACAGAATTTTCGAAACAAATAAGGTTTTGGAGATTCTGGCGAAAGGGAATTGGAAAACGATGCAGAACAGGTCGTCCGACGCCAGGCGTTGCGATGCCCCCAGGGGGAACATTTAGTAATCCCTGGGAGGAGAAGGTTTCGTTGTGCACAGGAGCGCCTCGTACCCGGTTTCAGCTGGATACTGACAACCTAGCGGAAGAGCTAGGGGGTGGTGGAATGCCAGGGGGTCACCCTGAAGCCGAGAGGGGCTTGAGGGTGGCTTCATGGCGGGGTCAGTACCTCTACAACTCCCAATTTCCGGAACAAAGGTTAGCCGAGAAGAAGAATCCTAACCCTGTACTCTGGCTGGGGATGGGCTTAGAAATCCCTGAGGCCTAGGTCTGGGAGGCCAGGAGGCCGCTACGGCGAATGGCGTGGGAAAATGACGGGGACGATGCGCAGCGGCACGCCCCCCTTTAAACCCATGGTCCTTTGAGACATGTTTTCACCAAACTAGCGAACTGCTAACAGGAGTGGTGAAGTATGTGTTATTTTTGAAAAGGTACTTGAACGACTGTTACCTTGAGATTTAAGAGTACGTGTCTGCTCTTGTCAAACGGTTGATGTAATTATTTGAAAACTAACCAAAATGTCCCAACATCAATCAGTTTTTGTATATTTTCAGATTTCCTTCGAGAAACAAATTTTAGTGGGCTGTACGTTTTCAAATTGAAATACTTTTAGTCAATAATCCAAAGGAATCATGACATTGCATATAGCCCTGTCAACTCTTGGTAAAATGCTCTTCTTCACTTGCTCCACAAAGTTGACGTGGATCAAACTCCAATAGAAAAGTTCGTTTCGTTTTCAGAAAACCTGAATAAAATAATTCCAAAACAAGTACTGTTCCCAAATATCAGAACGGCAACACTTTTTCCGACGCGCATTGCACCATCCAAGTTGGCGTCTTCAGGAAACTGTGTTCAAGTGTATTTCATCTCCTGGAGACCCAAATTGGTTGATGTAACGTGATCGAGAAGATTGTTGGGAACAATACTTATTTTTATTTTTTTTTTCTATGCAAATGATAACGTAATTAAAACTGTTATTTGGAAACTGGTGTGATTGATGTACATTGCAGAACTAAGCAGCTATGCAGCTGTTTCCAATATCAATCAGAACCAACATTTTGTTAATAACTGAAGGTTATTTTCTCGAAAGTCCATAGAATTTCAGAGGTTGAGGAATGAAACCTGTTGAATACCCGTTGAGAATTGAAAAAACTTAGTGGCTATAACTATTATTGTAGACATGAAGTTGTCAAACAGAGCTGACATATATGAATAAACTCAAAACCTAGTAGATACTATCGATTGTTTTGTAATAATAGAAAAAATTATATGAGGTATTGGAATTGGGCAAGATCTCTATATCCTATTTCAAAAGATACCTGTTTTATGGGTTAAAAGGGTCTTGCTTTATAGTAGATAGCACAAATCTGGCGAAGACTCCTGAATGTTTTTGGTGGAAAAATATTGGGTAACAGTAAAAATGAAAAATGAAAAATGAAAAGGGAATAATCAAAAATATTTCATATTCAATTGCTGCAAATATTGAACTGGAAATGAAACACTAATTTGTACTGTGATATAATGAGTGGAGTAAAAACTGTTCGGAATAAAATCTATTTCGATTGCCCATGTGTTTGAGAACTTTGGCTTCATGCCTGTTGATTATATTAAGCTTGGCTACGGATATTGAAAATGAATGGTGGACTAAACAAATATCAGTACCCTCATCAATCGATCTGAGCAACACACTATTGGATTATTCTTTGCATTTTAATTACATTTATTGATGCACAACTGGACTGTATCATGATGAAATTCCTTATTTCCAGTATTGTTGAGTATTTTGAATAAATTTCATGAATGATACTAATGATGATTCAATGTCTTTTAAATTCAGATAATAATATCAGAGACAAGCGGGAAGGCAATTTAACGAAATGAATGTGATGGTATCTCTGAAGACAAAAGAGGAGGAATGGAAACGAATTAACATGATCATCAGGCTTATTAATGAAACAAAAGAGAAGGAAGAGACGAATATGACGCTATAGATGGCGTCCCCATTGATGCAATGTAAAAACGGTTCCAGTAGAAAGAGCGAATGAAAAGGTTTAGAGGTTTTAGTTGGTAAGAATCCGGAACAATGGCTAATGCAAGATTTCCCCTGCTCCTCTTTAAAAAAAAAGGTTAGGTTAGGTTATGTTATGTAGGTACATATATCTATATATTATTTTTCGTCCTAGTATGCACCAAAGGAGTAGTAACGAGTTCACATAGCTGATTTGCTGAATGAGGAAGATTTAATCATTGTTATAGACACCTGCTTGAAATGACCGAAAGTGTGCAACACCAAAAATATAATACAATCAGAATCCTGGAAAAAAAATTTGCAAGATTTGAAAACCCACTAACAATATCTATTAATGTGTTTAACTCAAAATCTGGGAAGATCACAAGTCAGATACGGAAGTTTATATATAAGGTTTCTCTAGAGAATTCCCATAAACTGATAAAAGTGCATGTTATATGTCTCTCTAATTCGCTAAATAGAAGAGACATATAACGAAACGCATTTAACGCTTGATATTTTAATGAACTCGTTTGATATGAAGATGGAACCGCAGAGTTTTGTAGATAAAAATAATCGAAAAAATATCACACAGGTTATTCAGACCTACACGTATCAGAAAGCTTTCAAAAAAAGGCATCGCCACCTCTGAAAACTAATACATCATTTTTCATAAGTCCTGAAGGTAAAAGGAAACATAATGATAAAATATTGTCATGAAGAAATTATAAAGTTATCGGGGTCTTAGTGTTGGACATGAATATCAAAATATGTGATGCTTCACATGATCCAAAATGTTTTTCATTGCTTGAACAACAACTGCTAATGTTCTGGTTTCCATCGCAATTCACAAACGTTGAAACGCTGGATAATTCTACAATTTGAAAGAATTCATAAAAACTGTGATATTTTTTGAACTACACACCTCAAAATTCCATTCTTATTGTTGAAAGAACAGATTTCATCCTTTTCCATAAACAATGAAAAAATCAAGTGAATAAATGGAAAACGTTACGAAAAAAAAACTTTAAAAATATTCTATTTGTTCAGTCACGGAACAGAGAAGAAATATACAAAGTGTTTATTTTACATGCATGCATGCAAAAATTCAAAAGACTATTCCTTGGACTCTTCTAAGGACATTTTGTCCCTTGATGATTTTTGATAGGGCGATTTATTTAAAAGATACGGAGCGAAAAAAAATTTCGACAATAAGAATTTATTACCAAAAATTAGATGTAATGTTTCTAACTATTGAGAATGACTACTCCCGCTCGGATCCAAGAATCCAATCTTCTCCTCATCGACTCCCCAAACTCTTTCAAAAAGACTAGCAATTATCTGATTTCTCAAATCTTCCACATCTACCACTGGAGTTGTTGATAGTGCGGACATCCCGTATTGCCGACACCCAGTATTTCTATTACGACTCATCGGTGAACGCGAAGATGAGTAACGCAAGGCAAAAACCTTATCGTCTTTTTAAGTTGGGATGTAAAATACGATAATGCGTATTATTCATTATTCGAAAATATATTGTATTGAGTGGACGTGGAGAGTTTTAATTATAAAATACCCTGCAGTCTACATCAGAAGTGGTTAAGAACGTATAGTTGTGTTTTGTGCCAGTGCCACTGAAGTTGGATTCTCAAATATGGGACGACACCGAAAGAAACCTCGTCATCGGCCACCATCGTCATCGTCTTCAGAGGATAGTTCGACATCAAGTGATGATGAGTATTATAGACGTAAAACCAATAGGAAATCGAAAATCCACCGAGAAAATGTAAGTTATACCCCACCAATTTACCAACCAAGAATGGAGGCATCTTCAGTACAAACAGGTACAAGTTTTAATATTTTCTCAATGATACCAGAGTTTGATCCAAAAACAACGGACATCAATGATTGGATAGAGATCATTCAATATAATGCTAACTTGTACAAGTGGCCAGATAATTTGATGATTTTTCAAGCTTTAAATAAACTAAAAGGTAATGCCAAGCTGTGGTTGGATAACTATATAGAAAGCGAGTTGGGTTGGTCACAGTTTACTTGGGAAAATTGGAAAAATATTTTCATATCAACTTTTCAGCCTAGCCGAAATGCATTCAAGCTATTAATGGACTTAGTAAATCATAGGCCAACTGAGGGTTGTTCGTTATATGATTTTTACTTTGAACATATAGCTAAAATCGACAAATTAAAAGTGAAATTTTCTGACGCTGATAAAGTTTCTTTGATTTGTGGAGCTATCAATGATAGTAATATAACGGCAGCTATTGAAGCTTCCAACATGGTAGATCCTAACATGCTGGGAGCATATTTGAAAAATAAAATTCACACTTTGCCAAATGCCCCAGGGAATAATAACATAGTTTCTGATCCGCATCCTAGATCTCGGACCTCAATGATGCAAGCGGGTCCAAGTTATTTCAAACCTTCTATTAGTAAACATTTTTCTCATGAAAATAAAGTCAAAATATGTATGTCATGCGGAAAATCAGGCCATGACCGTTCTAATTGTCACCATAGATACCAAATTTGTAATTTTTGTCATTTAAAAGGTCACATTGAACTAAATTGTCTCAAAAAACAATATAAGAATTCAAAGAAAAATTCAGAAAATCACAAAGGCTCGAGAAATAGTTTCAAAAAAACCGAACATATAAACCGTATTGAAAATTCCAAGCCACAGTCAAAATTTAATAAAAAAATTACCCTCAACGGAAATGAATGCGAAGCGTTCATAGATTGTGGTAGCGATTGCTCAATTATTAAATTATCTGTTGCACAAAAACTCAAATTGGAGGTGCAGGATCTCGACAACCCCGTTATTTTATCAGGATTTTTAGGGGATGGTGTTACAGTTAATCAATATGTTAACGCCCAAACACAAGTGGATGAAGTTAATTTAGATATTGAATATTATGTTATCGACAATTCCAGATTTAATTTTGACATTTTGATAGGTACAAACTTTACAGAAAACCCCAATATTATGTATTACAGATTTGATGATTCTCTGAACTTTTTGAACAAACGTGATATTCCTGAGTGGCTACGAAACATCAACCATGGACAAATGTCCTCATCTGATTTAAATGCTTTTTATGAATTGTTGATGTCTTATGAAACATGTGTGTTCGAGTCAGTAAAAAAAGTGGGTAAAGCGCATTCAGATTCATTATCTATAGAATTAACCACGACGAAGCCAGTTACTCATAGACCATATCGTGTTGCCGAAAAAGATAAATCAACCTTTAGAACAATCATACAGGACTTGCTAGATGCGAACATTATTCGAGAAAGTAGATCACCTTATTCCAGTCCAGCTTTGTTAGTAAATAAAAGTGATAATAAGAAAAGACTGGTGGTTGATTATAGGGCACTCAATAAAATAACTGTGAAACATAAATTTCCAATGCCTATAATAGAGGAAATTATTGATAATTTATCAGGTTTTGAATACTTTACGAGTATCGATTTAGCTTCTGGTTATCACCAAATTCCAATGGAATCAAATTCTATTCCGTTTACTGCATTTGTGACACCGGAAGGACATTATGAATATACTAGAGTTCCATTTGGATTATGTAATGCCCCGTCTATCTTTCAACAATTTATGAATGAAATATTCTCACCTTTACGTAATTATAATGTTATACCTTACCTTGATGACTTACTCATACCTTCAAAAACTATTTCAGATGGTCTAAATATTTTACAAATGGTTTTAGAAATAATAAAAGAATACGGTTTGACAATAAAACTAAACAAATCATCATTTATGCTGAAAAAAATTAAATATCTAGGTTATGAAATATCTTTGAATAAAATATCACCCTCTAGTTCAAAAATAGAGGCTGTCGAAAATTTTCCATACCCAAAGAATCAACATCAATTGCGCCAATTTTTGGGTTTAGTTGGCTACTTCCGGAAATTCATTAAAAATTTTGCTCGACTGTCTGCACCACTAACAAAACTTTTGAAAAAAGACTCTAGCTGGGAATGGAATGAAAACCATACAAAAATAATAGACTCTTTAAAAGTGAAAATATGTTCCAAACCAATACTGGCAATTTTCAACCCGAAATTGCCTGTACTTGTTTATACTGATGCTAGCCGTGATGGTTTTGCTGGAATTTTGACTCAAAAACAAGACAATTTAGAAAAACCTATTGCCTACTTCAGTAAACAAACTACTGGACCTGAAAAAAAGTATCATTCATTTGAGTTAGAATTGCTTGCAATTGTAAAAACCCTCGACAGATTCCGTTATTATTTGCTGGGACATATGTTTACTATTTTCACAGACTGCAATGCAGTGAAAAATGCGTGGAATAAGCAGACACTTGTTCCCCGCGTTGCTCGCTGGATTCTTTTTTTACAAGATTTCACGTTTCAACTCGAGCATAGGGCAGGTCATCAAATGCAGCACGTTGATGCATTAAGTCGAAATTTTCGTGACCTTGATCCCAAAAAAATGCAAATATCCGTAATAAGTGAAAACGATTATTTAAGAGAGGCTCAAAGCTTAGATGATCAAATCAATCAAATTAAAGAGATTTTATTAAGCGGCAATAGTATCGAACACAAAGATATTTTCAATGATTACGATCTTCGCGGAAATAAGGTTTATCGAATTACGCAACAAGGTAGAAGACTGTTTGTTCCAAAATTGTGTAGGTGGCAAATCACTAAAGCAAACCATGATGATATTGGTCATTTTGGTTACGACAAAACAATCGATAGGATAAAACGAGCCTACTGGTTTCCTAAAATGAACCGGTTCGTAAAAAAATATATTAATTCGTGTCTTTATTGCTTATATTACAAAGAACATGGTGGCAAAAAGCCTGGTTATTTGCATTCTATTCCCAAGTACGCTAGACCACACCATACGCTGCATGTGGATCATCTTGGACCATTTGTCGAAACCTTGAATGGTAATAAATACATCCTCGTCATTGTGGACGGGTTTTCAAAATATACCTGTATCAAGCCAGTTCCAAATACATCTTCCAAATGTGCAATTGATGCTCTTCAAGAATTATTCTCACTTCTGGGAAACCCAAAACGTATAATAACAGATCCTGGGTCGGCTTTCACCTCAACTGAATTCAAAGAATGGTCCGTCGTCAATGGAATACGGTTATTCACAACAGCTGTCGGGATGCCCAGAGCAAATGGACAAGCTGAACGTATGAATAAAACGATTCTGGATGCTCTGGCAACATCTGGCGCACAAACCAGCAAAAATGATTGGGATAACAAAATAATTGAGATTCAACAGGGAATCAATTCTACAAAACACCGTATCACAAAATATACGCCCGCAGAACTGCTATTTGGGTACCAGTTGAGAACAGGTACTGATCTTCATCATTCATCAGAAGAAGAATTAGACGTCACAAAAATCAGGAGAAAAGCTGCCAAAAACCTAGAGAAAAATAGAATCGAGCAAGATGTGGCATTCAACAAAAGACGTGGTCCTCCAAAATTTTTCTCAGTTGGGGATCTAGTATTAACAAAAGTAACAAGTTTCCCGGCCAACAATGAAAGTAAGAAGTTACTTCCAAAATTTCGCGGCCCCTTCAAGATAGTAGAGGTTCTAGCAAACGATAGGTATCGAGTGAGAGAGGATATTCACACTGAACGTTCCAGCCGACCATACGAAGGAGTTGTCTGCTTGGAGGATATAAAGCCTTTCAAAATTCAAAATTTCTAAGGTAAATATTAAAAACGATAACTGAACTGATCGCCATCTTAGGCATTAGAGATCGCCATCTTAGGCATTATAGATCGCCATCTTAGGCATTAGAGATCGCCATCTTAGGCACTAGAGATCGCCATCTTAGGCACTGAACTGATCGCCATCTTAGGCATTAGAGATCGCCATCTTAGGCACTAGAGATCGCCATCTTAGGCACTAAACTGATCGCCATCTTAGGCATTAGAGATCGCCATCTTAGGCACTAGAGATCGCCATCTTAGGCACTAAACTGATCGCCATCTTAGGCATTAGAGATCGCCATCTTAGGCACTAAACTGATTGCCATCTTAGGCATTAGAGATCGCCATCTTGGGCACTAGAGATCGCCATCTTAGGCACTAGAGATCGCCATCTTAGGCATTAGAGTTCGCCATCTCAGGCACTAAACTGATCGCCATCTTAGGCATTAGAGATTGCCATCTTGGGCATTAGAGATCGCCATCTTAGGCACTAGAGATCGCCATATTAGGCACCAAACCGATCGCCATCTTTGGCACTAGAGATCGCTATCTTGGCACTAATTGATCGCCATCATAGGGACTTCAATGATTGCCACCCGAGGCACCACATTATGGTAGAATAAAACATAATAAAAATCTCAATTGTTTCTTTTGTTTCAGACTATCCTTTCGAGGACGAAAGATTCACAGGATGGCCGTGCGGACATCCCGTATTGCC
Organism: Leptinotarsa decemlineata; assembly: GCF_025532065.1. NCBI lineage: Eukaryota > Metazoa > Arthropoda > Insecta > Coleoptera > Chrysomelidae > Leptinotarsa > Leptinotarsa decemlineata. Next base: position 6,708,599 of record NW_027412593.1, read on the forward strand.
GACACCCAGTATTTCTATTACGACTCATCGGTGAACGCGAAGATGAGTAACGCAAGGCAAAAACCTTATCGTCTTTTTAAGTTGGGATGTAAAATACGATAATGCGTATTATTCATTATTCGAAAATATATTGTATTGAGTGGACGTGGAGAGTTTTAATTATAAAATACCCTGCAGTCTACAATAGGTACCAACGGAATTGTCAGATTTTTTATTTCTCCGTTGGTCCAGTGTAGTACGCTATACATTTATTTTTACCAAAATTGTTATTGTTGAAACAAAGCACCTTGTCAATAATCATCAACGGACAAAATATTCTTGGAATAGTCCCTTGAATTACGGCCGCATATTCAATAAATACCCTGTATATTTTCTGCTCCCATTGTTCCGAATATTGCTATGAACAATTGCATTGAACTTTTTTGAAAAAATCATTTTCTGTAAAATACAATAAAATTTCAAATAAGGTTTTATTGCTCAAAGTAATATTAGTAAATATTGATTGAAATAATAGTAAATATTAATATTATGAAACAGTTTTTTGAATATCATTTTCAATATTGCTTCTTTATATTCTTTGGGTAATGTTTATGTTCATTTTTAATTTGTTTATTGGATAACAGAAATATCAAAAACGAATGAATTTGCGCTCAATATTTTTCTTTCAAATTTAAATAAAAAAACTTGCATATCTTTGTTATATTTTTCTACGAAGAATAAAAAAAAATGTCAACAACAAAGACATACACATCTGTCACTGTACCTTTTTCACTTTTTCACTATTGAAAGGAAATGAGCGAGACTCAATTTGTTTTTCATGGAGTTTTCGTCAAAAAAACAAATGAAAAATCAACAAAAAATCTACTTTCAAGAGTATGAAAAAGCAATATTAATAATTATGTGAGACAATGTAATCGTATTATAGGATATTCACGATAAAAAGAGAATGACGTCATTTTTGGTAATATTGTATATCCGACATAACAACGTTAAAATTCCCAATGAAATGCGTTCAAGAGCAATGAAATTCCAGACGTTGTCGAATCGAAGAAAACTCGAAAACAGTCAGTCTTTCTTTTCTTTTCAGAACTAATCATTTCTTTTGATAAGACCTGCATATATTCAATATGCATAAAGCTCTGTAGAAACAGTCTCAACAAATAGTAGATTAGTTTAAAAGGGAACGTGAGAATAGAGGACCTTTACTTCCACTAACTGTTGTTAGATACGTAATTTATATTAATTGTATTAATTACCTATCCTATATTTATAAACACTAAACAAAAATTATACAGCGAATATTTAAATGTTGGGTTAGATCAAATAATTGTCGATTTTTTATTTGAGAGGGTTACAGATGCCTTGAAGTTGGAGTATTACTACAGTAAACCGCATTGCGACTAAATCTAATAGAGGTGAAGTATTCAGCAATCCATCGAAACAGCGAAAACGGGCAAAACCAGTGGTAGATATTCATGATTTCGATCAAACTGCCATTAGAAATGTGATCTATGATATGTACAAAATCAGTAAGTAGTTTGTATTGATTTATTCATAATACAATATTTGACGACAACAATAATTTCAGGAAAACATATCAATTTGAAAACTTTTAAAGATGAACTGGAAGAACGTGATCTTTTTGAGTGTTGTAAGACATCTTCATGAAAAATTCTGAAGAAAATTGGTTTTACATACAAAAAAGATGATTCACGTCGTGGTTCGATGGAGCTGCCTAGTATTGCAATGAAACGTATACACTTTTTACATGATTAAATGAAACTTAAGAAAGAGGGTTCGCGCCAGTTTGTATTCTTGGATGAAACTTGAATATTCAACTCAAAAAGTGTCGAAAAGACTTAGGTTGGTGGTGCGAGGTGAATACAACCATAAAATGAAAACAAAATACACTAGCTGATTTTTCAATTTCAAGATATATTGTACTTCATGCTGGATGCGGTTACGGGTTTATTCGTGTAGCAGACCTAATTATTTGTTCAAAAACAAAAAAATTGTGAAGCCACGGCTGAAAGAATCAAAAAAATGTTCTGCTATTGATAAATTTAGAAGAGTCTTCAGTTATAGTCATGGATAATGCACAGCACTGTTAATAATAAAGCGTCGAAGAAAACTGATATACAAGAATGGTTATCAAACAATAACATTTCTTACAACAATACTTTTCTCAAACCACAATTGGTGGATTCAGTTGCGAAGTAAATGAGATTGTTATTTAATCAATACATTATAAATTGACGTTGTGGGAATAAACCACCACCTATATATGAAGCTGATATGCTTTGTTACGTAATTTATCAGCTTTGAACTGTACAAAATAAACAACTATACCAAATTGTTACGTAAACAAGGTGAAGTAAAGGGTTATGCTCACAGCTAGCCTGAACAGGGAGAGAGGGGTGAGTTCCTGAAATACTAGGTGTCACTTTAACGGGCGCCAATAGATTCAAATATTTAACCCTGACTTAAAATAAAGACATTAGAGAAATTGAATCTAATGAATCTACTCTAAAAAAAGTAACCAATTGATAATGAACTTTGGCAGGTAACAATTAGAAAGACTACGGTATCAATTAAATAGAAATATATTATATACTGGCTTATCTGTAAATATATAATGAATAAAACAAGATTTGAAATGGTTGGGGGGGTTTCGTGCACTTAGAAAACTCTCATGAGAGGGAAGAAGAGGAGTGGATGAGATTTGTATTGTACCTAGGTCTTCGTCCAGTCCCCTAAAGACATTAAATAAAACTTACATAACTAATACTGAGGACAGACAACATTTAAACAATATTCGCTGAGAGTAATTCCCCGTTGATGATTACTAAATGTAGATATTGGCCCGTGGAAGTTACGGAAAGCAAAATAAATGACCAAAACAAATTCTGCTATGCGGTATCCTTACAAAGCGACCATGAATATTACGGTATTGCGACCAGCGAATGATATATATTCTCTTCCGAGTAATTTTTATTTCCTCGAGATGATTTCAATATATGGGGTTAAACGCCTAGAAAATCATATTTATGATTGTAGTGATTTTATTATAGAAATTTGAGCTGTATAAAATATAGGAAACCTATTCAACTTAGTGAAATTATAAGAACTCACCTCCGATTACCGATTCCCTAATAATCGCGAGACGTTGACTTCCTTTTCCACCAAAAAAAATCCTCCGTAGAGACAAATCGACAGTTGATAATATAATCCTACGAATTATTCAACCAAATATCACTGTCGAAAGAAACACTGATCAATCAAAACCGCCTAAGGCGTAAAATATTCAATCAACAGAATTTAGCGTTCAAGACATTCGAACCATTTTCTTAATAAAAAAAAACTCGCCAATCCCTTTTTTGTACCCGATAGTTCCTATCGCTACAAACAAAAGGTTTCCTCGTTTCATCGAAGATGGCAGCAGCTCTCGTATGTGATATGAAAGATAATTGAAATGTATTCCTGGTTGCCTACAGAAAAATATTGGCATCAAGTGCTTCGTCTTCCACCGTATCACTGCATGTTTGATCCCATCCAACATAAATCCCGTGCTATATGGAAAGAAGCTTTAGACTAAGCTACACCTGATGTATGGGCTGAAACTATTCGACATACCAAACAAAACATAAGTTGGGTTTGACAGGAAAGATATTCAGCCTCTTATAATGAATTTTGATTCCGATGATGATTATGACGGTGATGATGACGAGTTGTAATTGAAAAATATATACAATTAAAGGAATTCAAATATAATATTTTATTTTTCATCACTCATTATGAAAATAGAGGTGAAGTGCCACCCTAATTGTATTTCAATTGAGTAAGGTGATAGTAAGTAAGGTTAATAACACTAAAATAGTGCAAATGTTGGCAACGCCGTGACTTGGTATTTCGTAACGTCATTCTCTTCTCAACTTGAATATCCTATAATAGTTTTTAGAACAGAAGGGGGAAAATTCTAAAAAATGTATTCATGCAGTTTCCCGTGATTATCATGTTCTGATTATTTTTACAATGAATTTTTATATCCCAATTTGAGTTTTTTCATTTATTCATACCTCGAAATGTTTAGCTTTTAACCAAAGTACTTTGATTTTTTGAACGGTGATCTATTGTAGAAAGTCTTTCGAAAATAGTCCTAACAATTCGAGATCTTGAGTTCAAAATTAAAAAATCTTACGGTTTTTATGTAGATTTCCGAATTGAGAAAATCTCTTATATGACAAAAGTGTTACTAATAAACGAATTACAAAAAAATTTCTTCAACGCATTACTGTTGATCCATGCATCGGAATCAACTTAAGATATATTAGTGGAAGCCAAAAGCTTTTTTTGTCATTATTATTCGTATTTTATAAGTTGGCCATATATTTGAGATTCACAACTTTTCATTTCAAATACCTGTAATACTTCTCGAGATATTTGCAAAAAACTGTTTTTGATTTTAACTGATTTGTTCCTAAGTTTTGCAATTCGTTTTTCGCGAAAATTCAACTCCTCCAAAAAATGTTCCTGATGCAATTCTGAATCGAATGGAATCCTCAATCATATTTTCGGTGATGATTGACGAAAAATGGTTGAAAAATGACTTGTTGTTCAGACTAATATGAAAATTGCACCGTACTTTCCCCAACTGAACAGATGAACCATGAAATTCGTTCAAACCGTTAAAAGAGTACTGGAAAAATCAAAAGAAAATGACAACCTCAAGGTCCATAATTTCAAACATTTTCATTAGCATATCGAACAATTCAAAATCGTTTCACATGAAGTAGACAATCATCCGCTGAAATACCCATGGATTGAAAAGTATTCTTCAACTATCATCAATAGAGACCATTATTCCAAGTATGAAATATCATTAGACAACTCTCATGAACCAATTGGAAAGACATATAACAAAAGTTGTAGGGAAGCTAGGAGAAGTTTAATTAAAAAGAAAGTCACAGGGATCGAAGGAGATTTTCAATGATATGAAATTGTTTATAGATTAATTAATGAAGTTGAACAGGCAAGTAAAAATTTAGGTTTGTGGCTTGACACCGAATCTAGATTCACCTCTTTCCATATTTTGAGACAGTTGAATCCTAACACTTTTATTGCCTAAAAAATTGAAACTCAGCCGTTGCGAGTTTCTGATACTCTCAAGACTGGCCTACTGTGATTACATTTACGGACCATATTCTGCGTCTTCAGAAAGTAAAACAAATTTGTATTCCATTTTCATATGGAATCCGGTTGGTTGAAAATGAATGCTCTTAGAGAACTGCACCTTCTTATTCGCTCATGAAATTTTGCAAACCGGACCTCCACCTTATCTGCGTGATAGACTCATTTCTCTATCTCTCAGTAATACTAGTCGCAATCGACTCCGTTCATATCAAATCATAATTCGACTATTCATACACATACTCCCTCAAATATGGCAGCTAAATTGTAGAACACCTCATCTGTAGATTTCAAACAGTTACCCCTGAAAAAACTTTTGAAAAATACTCAAAGATCTAATCCCAATAAGGCAGTAATTTAAAAGTGTATCACTTTATCAGGCTATCATAAAGGTTTGGATTTCCTAGATCTTGTTTTGACATATCACGATTGTAGGATTGTATTATTCATTCATGATACCTTGCACGTTTTGTATTGTTTTGAAATGACAGGTTTGAAAGCAGCTCTTAAAACTGAACCTCGCCCATTTTTCATTTTATCATTTTATTGTTTATTTTTATTATTATGAATAAAAACCTGTTATCATTAAAGGTAATGAGGTCTTAGAGTTCCACTAATTACGACACGAATATAAAATTATAGGATCATTCAAATGGTCCAAATTAATCCAAATCCTAAAAAATGTACTTAAAATCCTCACCCATTCGAAGAGAGATCAGAGCATCCCTTGGTATGTTTTCCATTACTAGAAGAACACCTACAACAACTGCTAACGTTCTGGCCCATATCACAATTCACAAACCATCAGTTCCTTCAAATCAATTATCACATGTTTTATGAACTGGCTTTAGTGTCCCGCTTCTCGAATGTTATGACAGCCTACTGTTTTCTCACTAAATACTTTATAAAAAGATATTATTATAATCTCAGTGAGGAAGCGTTAGTAGGCTGTGCGCTAGCAAAACAATCAGAAAAGCTGTGAATGAACGTTACGGGTTGATATTTTTCAGCTCCGTTGTCATATCTGTCAGCGGAAAAGCGGAATGAAACTTTGAAGCAGCTGTTACTGATAAAATAAAAACCACTCGAGCTGCACGCGGCCACATCAACGACTGGCAGAAAACTTGGAAAACACGTTCAAAGTTTCAAAGTTACTGGGCTTATTTCCGAAAGTATTTTTATCGGTCGCCAAGAAACGTCACTTGTTGATGCTGGATATGGCAAACATCAAAGTCACAGTGCACCTAGAAATATGTATATGATCCACAGTGTTCGTTTTAGATAAATGTGAATTACTAAAGGTATTTAATAATTACCGGATATCTGCTACGGAACATTCGAGCATAAGGTTATTCTTAAAATATCTGGCAGCGTAAATTATGTTCTATTTTAGTTGTCAAACTATGACGCGAGAATTTCATTGAATCACAGAGTTTTTATTTGAGTTCCATGATTATGTAAGAGCGAACTATATGAAAATTGGACACAAAAGACTTTCCAGGCTGTAGTGCTGAAAGATTCAACAAAGTTGACTATTTCTGACTGCTTGAAATGAATGTTTCATGGTAGTTAACGAAATGTTTATCGTGCAACATCTAGAAAGTTTGAAAGTAAAGTCCTAAGTGGAGACTCGATATATTGAGTCATCACACCACATTTTCTCTATAGAAGACTATCCCAGGCAGATCTACTGATGAGATCTACAGCGGATTGGAACAGGGATTTATAGGATATTGGGTTCTGGTATCATCTAGTTGCTTTTTTGGAAGCTGCAGAGCGAGAGAGAAAATAAATTATCCAATAGCGTTAAATGTCCCTCGTTTTTCTTGGTTATTTGTCGATGCCCTAGATGGCGTAAGAATAATTTTAGTTATATAAGTCATGATGTCGATATGAGGCTGACAAATTCTTAAAAGAATTTGATTTTTTATTTCATTCGTAAGTAGGACTTGTTCTTTACGTTTTGAATTTGGTAGGTGACTTATTACAGTACGAGTTGTTTTACGCACGATGCGACGTCATTACACTAAACGGACATATTTCGTATGATATTTTATTTTATGAATGAATTGAATTACAAACTTCATTCGGTAGTTTGTTATTTCTGTTAAGCAGAATATTTAAAACATCAAAATTAGAAGAAGAATTCTATAGTTTTTCAATGTTTCCCATTTACTGAAGTGAAAACATTTATTTCACAAGTAAAAATACCTGAAGATTATTAATAGGTATTATTGATATGAGGTCCAATGAAATGAAAAGAATTGATTTCAGATAGGAAAAATATATAAAAATGATGACTAGAAGTCTTCTTCATAGTTTTATAATATTTTTCATTCACTTAAATTGCTAATAGTATATTACGTACCAAGTAGGATAAGAAGCCTATTATCCACGAGCGAAAATTGTAAGCACGAGGCGTTAACCGGGTGCCATAATTCGCGAGTAGACGTAATTTGCCTTATTCTCGAAATGCATACTACACTTTTTCTACGACTGACCGTAGAAAGAAATGGTACAATATATTGAGATTATGGCTTCGGATAATGAACTCAGTGAGTGAGTCAGAACACAATTAAATGATTTGAAAATTGGTGACAATATTTCCTCCAACCGATTTCCTGGAGTCTTTGAAGTCTACTAGATACTCGTTAGGACAACAAGAGGATTGTTTTGAATTCTTGGGGTTCTTGTTGGATACTCTTCGTGAGCAAAACAATAGCATAATCAATACTCCTGACCACTCTGGATTGAATAATTCCATACAGTCTATCTCGTCTTGTGTTTGTACATATTTTCCTAGAAAAATCCACATTTATTTACTTTGTAGTAAAGGTTCAAGAGGTAGCAGAAACGTATGTGAATTTCTGGAACTTCAACTAGCGTTTCCTAATATGACTAATAACCAGTCCGTGCAAAGCTTATTGTTAAATCATCTGAAAATGGAACTTTTAACAGGTGATAATCGACTGTATTGCCAAACATCCGTCAAACTACTTGACTGTTATGAGAAAACATGTATAGGTGAGGCACCAGTTAAATAAAAACACTGATGATCTTTAAACATGACTCAACCTCTGACGGAAGCACTAAACTCTTACAAAGGTTCGAAATTGATGAACAGTTCAATCTAGCAAACCACCATTATAATCTTCATGCAGTCACTGTTCACTGTGGTTCTGGCGTTGAATCTGATTATTATTACGCCTTGGTCAAAGACGAAACGGACTGGTTTGAGTTTGACGATAGTCATGTCACTAAGTGTTCTGGCGATGCATTGATTTTAGTGGAGCCTCTGGAGACACCCTACATTTCGTTTTATGAGAGAGAGGATATTGGCAGCTCAAGATTTTCAGATGATGTGGTGCTGCAGGTTTTTCCGGGTTTTCCTGCAGCTGAAAAAGCAAATGCGCCACTGGAATCAATGAAGTCCCCCCGGAGCGCCAATCAATTTTTGTTGTTGTTTTATGAATTCATGATTTGTATTTTATAATTAATAAAATATTTAGATATACTTTACTTTATTAGGGTTCATTTTTGTTATAATTATGTACATTTATAGTAACATTATTACAATTATTTGATGATATTTCGCCGTCGATGTGAGAGGAAGACAGTCTCATTCCGTTTTGTTGAGAATTTTAAACAGTGGGAATACAAATGTTTTCAATACTATTTATGAGAACATTATATGTGTTTCTCATGGATGCCATAGAATTATTTACATAACTTTTGGCCACGGTCTGACTCTTTCAGCCACCATGGCGCTTTAATGCCTTATGGTCACCACCTCCATCAACTAGGATGGTTGTAGATGTTTCTGGATTTTCCAAATGTAAAAATTTGGCAATAATTTTTGGTTGGTCACCCAACTTATCAAGTCCAACAACTTGAAGAGTAATTTCCCATTTTGATAATTCAAAAAAAAATTGTAGTTATTATTTTTTGGTCTCAGGTTCATGTTCTTTTTACAAATATTATAAAAATTGTCAGAAACAATAAATAACCTTTTGGTTTTAGTTGTTGTGCCCGTTACTTTGATGTATATTTCTTGGCCCATATCTCTAATATAATCTGTATGCATATCTTTCAGTTCCTTTTTTCGGCATCTCCATGAATAACAATAATCATTGCAGCCTAAAAATAAATTTACGTTGTCACATCATTTCATTTTACCACTACCCTCCGGGAAATATTACTCATATATAATTATATTATTCACGTAAAAAAACTTCCAGCAGTTTGATTTGACCTCGGGTTATGGGAAAAATACATGCATTATATACACGCATTACCACTGAGCTTTTCTATCGATTACCGATGTGTTTGTCTGATTGTGATATGAGTACTAAACTCACTTTGTGAGTGAATTAATGAATTTGAAGAGTTTTAAATAATATAATAATGTCAAATACAAATGCGAACAGGTATTTTTTGGTCTGTGAAATATTTTCAAATCCTTTTGCTTGGCTATATAGGTCATAGAATTAACGGAAGTAAGCTTTGCTTTAGAGGCGTCTGGCAAATGAAATATGATTGGCTGTTGGCTGGTGTGGTTGAATAATTCAATTTTAACGTTTATGTTGTGTCTTAGTACTTCAAAAATTGTTTCATATTTCAATTTCATAAAAAATTAATGGAAGGAAAAAGCGGAGTTGTGTTACCTTCTAAAACAAATATTTGCCATCTGGAGCTTCCTTCCTACATGATTAAAAAAAATGTTGAAACTTCCAATAAAAAGAACAAAAAAAAAGACATTGCCTTAGCAATGGCAACCAGATACGATCCATTTCCACAAAGCTTTCTGAAATACACTTGTTACCTGCTGAAAGGATATATGCGGGTTCTATGAGTTTTCAAATTTTTTCATGAGTTCTTTGATTATTGGTTTTAGTATTTTCCATTTCATAGCGTGATAACCAGATGATTTCAGAATGTGCTTCGCATTCCCGATTCTTTTATGTTTCGTTTTTCTCACATCCAATAGCCTTGATGTTTTACCTATATGAAAGTTCACAGTGACACGGTATATTATGAATACTGTATTTTCGCTTTCATTTTGTGTCAAAAGAGATCTCAATGTGTTGTTAGTTCTGAAAGTTGTTCTTACATTATACGTATAATCGATGCGGCTCAGTTTCTCAGACTAACCGGGAACATAAGGTATGACGTTAGTTGTGAGGTGTGTGTGTCGTTGATGGGTTCCTGGTTATTATGTTATCTGTTGTGTATTACTCCCACCAACTTCATCAAGAGTTCTTTCTACAAACTGGATATGCTTTTTTCCTCCAGAACCGTTTCGTTTGATAATAGTTATTTCCTCTCGCAGATTTCGAACATAGTCAATTGCCTGGTTAATTATAAACACTTCAGGAATATTTTCATTCATTGCAATAAAACTCATTCCTAATTCGAATAGCTGAATGAATTTTTGAAAAAATTTCGCCAGGTCTAATACTATGCAAATTTAATTTGAACGTTTTTGGGAAATATTGAACCTTCATTTATTTTCATCTGGAAATATGAAAACCCATTTTTCCTGCCTAATCCGTAAACATTTGACAACATATATATTTCTCAATATCCATAATTTTTTCTATATGACCTAAAAAAAATTGATTTTTCCAAGGAATTTCCTATCTTCCTTTATAAACAGGCCACATTATTCATTTGAGATGGTCTGTTGCAAGACTTGGTTTTGACAACCACCGCAGAGTGGGAAATCGCTTCTTGTATTTTTTTTTAGCTTCAACTGCAGAGCAAGAAAATTAATTCAGAGCTCAAAAATAAAGCATTAGTTTTCAATACCAGACAGTGGATTTTTCATCTCTAAGTTTCTACGCTTTGGTATATTTCAAGAAGTTTAATGAGGGAGCCAAAAATACTGAAAAAGAAATGTGTCCCATCTTTTCAATGAAAATCAGAATGACTGTGCGTTTTCCTTGAATGTTTTTATTAAAAAAAAAATTATCGTATTTCCATTTATTCATATAATTTACTTTTCTCTTATCATGAAGGAGTGGTTGGTTGCAGATTTTATGAAATATTGTACAGAAATGATGCAAACATATTAGAAAACATTCTAATTATCTGAAAAAAGGTTGGTGGGTAACAGGATCAATTTTTTTAAACAAGTGTTTTCTTCCGACGTTTCGAATTTAATTAAATTCTTTGTCGAAGCTCGAAAAGTAGTTTTTTCGTGTTGATAATATTACTATTTTGAAAATCATCATCATATTAGATACTTATTTAAAAAAATAAAAAACATTGCAACAACCCAATTTCCGAGACAACACTAACACAAAACGACATGAAACAAACTAGTTACCAATCTTATTGGCATTGAGTAGCGTTGAACTAAGTGGAAGACAAATTCACTTTTCTAAATGTCATTGTCCATAAAATAATACTTACCACGATATTTCAGTGTCTTCAGTTATTTCATATAATTCTGCAATTAGCGTCGCTCCAGAATTCTCGACAGTCGACACACATTGTGATCCTTCATCTCGAAATCGTAGAGGGTGATTTTCTTGGGTAGTGACTCCTGGAAAAATTTTGATGAAAGATTATTTTCACAAATACTCGAAAATTTCAAATTTGTTTTCATCAAAACGTGTTCAATACAAACATAATTTAGACACTGCGAACCAATTATAGCAAACAAACGTCAAAATGGGTCATTTGAGAAGGATAATCTGAATTAATGAATGAATAATTCAGGTCAGACTGACTAATTTTTAAACTAGAGTCCTTACAATGGTGGTAACTTTCAGAAGGTGTGTATTTCAGAACAATTCCCTTAATCATTTTCCTATCTAGATATCACTACTTCTGTTACAGTTGTATAATGATGTAATCTGAGTTAAACATTAAATGTTCATTATTAATAATCAAACATGTACATTTAAAAAAGTAAATTTTCATTAACGACGCATCATTGTTGCTATCAACCACATTGTTGACTGGCCCCCTTGATCCTAAGTTACACTATCGTGACATTTTCCTCTGGTTCTAATCTCCATAACGAATGTATTTTCAAACCACCTATTCTAGTTTTAACAATGTTAGTGTCAATGTTGGTGTCATGGGAAGGCGCAGGAATATTGCTTTGTCGAAAGGGGTATAACATCAGGTTCTGGCTCAATGTGTTTCTTGGTCTCAATAAACTCATCAAAATGAGAATGTTTTTAATGAATGAAAAGTTTCTCCGATAAACTTTTCCAAAATTGTCCTTTATCAAATACGAACGAGGATATTCAGAATTGTCTATTATTTTCCCTGGAACCCAATGTTTTTCTTTCCAACACTATTCCCTTTTTTTGAAAATAGGTCTTGTCACAGATTGTTTATCATATTATTTGTATGTGAACTCAGTTTTTCAAAATCAATATCTGGTTTTTTTCAATAAAAGGTTTTTTAATACAAGTAAGGTAGTTCGCAAAAGTCTTTGATTCAGCGGTTCTGACGGTGATAAATTTATTCCAACAAGTGGAGTAGTTCTAAATTCTGATAATGCTCTATCAAAATCACTATCTGTTTCACTACTTTCACATAGAATATTCTTGCAAATACCAACTGAACGCTCAGCCAAGCCATTAGACTAAGGATATTTTGGACTTGAGGTAACTATGTCAAGATTTTCAAGATTTTCAAACTCTACACTATTGAAGGGCATACTGTCTGAAACAAATATTGTACGGACTCCATGTTCTGGAAATATAATTTTGAGTTTGTTGATAACCGTTTCAGCGGTTTCAAAATCAATTTCAACCAAGTCAATCCAAAGGCTGAAATAATCAATTAAAACTTATTATGACAGACAAGCTGTGACAAGACCTAGTTTCTTGGGTTTGGCTTCTAGCTTGTTCTCTCTAGCAGCCTCTCTTGCAGTAAAGAATCTTCTAACAGAGCAAAGTTGCATACGGAAGCAAGCATTTCAATGAATGTTACAAAGTTATTGAATAATTCACTTTCTAGTTGAGTTCTGGCAAAAAACTCATAGCGATCATAAGTTTCATTTCGCATGGGTTTACAATAGTCCTTGAAGGCTTCACTACACTATCAAAGTTACTTTTTTCTGCATCTGTTAGTCGGAAGTACCATCTAACCTGACACCATGTAACAGTTGTATAATGATGTAATTTGAGTTATTCATTTATTGTTCATCAATAATGATTAAACATGTACATTTTTATTAACGACGCATCACTGTTGCTGTCAACCACATTGTTGACTGGCCCCTTGTGCATGGAACACAGAACATACTGAATGGAACTAAAGTTCATCCTAAGTTACACTATCGTGACAACTTTCATCAACTTTTGACCTAAGGAAAACTCAAAGATGGAGCTGTTTCCGGAGACTGGAGATATAAGGCCATGAGGTCGTTATTAGTGTGGAATTCAGTATAGATTACAGTCCGATTCATGAAAAATGTAGATGTTGAATCGATCGAGACTATGCGCAGCTCGTGGATGCCACAAAGACAAGTGAAATAACAATACTCACAGAAGTTCTCAACTTCAGTGGGGAACTCTTTCATCACCACAGACTTCCACATATCTGGTCATTGGAATTTTCAGGTGAGTACAAAGTTACTGCTACGAATATGCTTCTGATACTTTACATAATAGAATGAAACTGACTGGAGCCTGTAAAATCATTAGTAGACTGAGTCTCCTTTTTGTCGTGGACCACGAGTACCTATAAGAGAGCAGCAATTGAAGCATTTCTTCCGAAAGTGCCTGTCTAAGTGGACAATGCACTTGGCTTGGTTTTCGATATCGAACGAGGTAACCACAACTCAGCCATCTCGGAACCCTGTTGAGTGACGTATGTTGAAATGGTTATGTTTACCATTAGAGTTCTTGGCGGAATGATACCCTTCTTCTTTATGAAATCTCAAGACATTTTTGGTATACCATACTATGTCAAAAGTCTTGTCAGTTTCAAATGCGAAAGGCTGTCATTCTTTTTTTCTTACGTCTTTCAGAAGATATACCTTACGAGGAGTGAGGTACTTGTCAAGTTACTGAGCAGTCGATGAAATTGGCTTGGTTGTCAACCCTGGAAGAGTGAAACTGGAATGTATCATCAAGTTGGAACATATTCTGCAGAATTACATACACGTAGTTTTATTTGAAAACATTGAAGGTTTTGGCTAATCCAAAATTCTGATCTTTGTCTTACTCAGATTGGCTTGTGTTGAAAAGCAATAGAATCATCATAGTTCGGCAGAATAAGGCCTCTCGTCCACTGGGAACGGAAAGTTGCGAACTGCGAAGCAACGATATCGTGCGAACGCCGTTCGACGACGACCACCACTTTTCTTATTTCAGAATGAGAAATGACACATCTGAATACATTAGGCCATTAGGCACGAACGATCCAAACGATCCAAACACATGGATCGGTAGGAGACCGCGTCCACTTGAGCCGTATTGTTCGTCAGTTTTCGTCCGACAGGATGCAAATTGCGATGGGACATTCTCTTTCAATCCATTGCTCAGCATAATCATTATCTAACCATTGTTTAACTGGAACTACATTATGAGAAGGTGCCCCATCATGTTGAAAAAGTAAAAAAAAATCTATAAACATAAATTGCCTTGTATGTCTTTTATATTCGCGAAATATGCGTTATTTCGTGCAGTAATCTTGAGCGATCCCTTTTTTAATTGTGACAGTACCAGTTTCTTGAAATTTTTCTACTAGTCGGCGAATGTACACGTGACTTACATTTCTTTCCGGGTGCCTCTGGTGATAGATATCGATATACGGTTTTCACCATCGAGTTTGTAATTGAAGTCGACTGTCAGACATAGCCATCAGTTATTATCTATCTACTTGTGATACACTGTTTGGATCCTTTGGTGTAGTAATGAATATTACTGAAATTTCATCCCAACACCAAACCGTTATTTTTAACACTTCGACATGTGTTCCGATCATCAAATGAGCATCTGCAAGAGGAAGATTGAACTTCTTGAAGATGACAACTCTGTAGACTGTAGACTTCTTTATCATTTGACATATTTCAATTATGATTACAATGCATCCCAATAGCAGGACATATTAAAGCCGGTCTAGAATATTGCGTTACCAGAAAGAATCCTATGGGTACTTTTATACCAACTTATAACGAAGTCGCTTCTCTGTGAGAAGTGATCACTATGCTCTTCAGTGGATGACTTCCACTAATTTCACGAACAGGAACTCATCACCTTTCCATATGCAGGTAACCTTTCCGAAAATGAAAATTATTTTCATTTTGCAGAACCATATTTTCAAACAGCATACCTCCTATCTGAATTCATAAAAGCCGTACAAGAACACTCAGCAAATGGTCTTCCTCCGTGTTTCTTTGAAAGATTTTTGACAGCTAGCGTAGACTGACCGATATATTTTTGTCACAGTCCTCACTGGTTTTTTATATGTCCCCGACTTTACATTTTAAAACGTCTTGTCTTAGGGAAACCCAACATATATCGAAGTAAACAAGAATTTTGAAGGCTACTTTCACGTTCAACTTTTTGAAAATGCAATCATTCTCTACTTCAGTAGCATGAAAATCTGACATTTTCGAGAGATATCATATGATCTTTCAAAAATATAACATGGGCTTGCGTTTTATAAGTTCAGCAGGGAAACTGTCTTCAATTTCCATTCTGATAATATTGTTTCAAAATATCTGATAAAAAAAGGAGGCAAGTAACAAATCACAAAAATATAAGGACATAAGCTTTTACGGTCGGAGTCAAGATTGAAAAAAACAAAACGTGTGTTGGTAGACTGAAGTTCAGTTGCATCTTTTAATAAACTACAACTTACGATTTGATCTCCACAAACTTTATTTGAGAAATATATCACGACATGTTTCGCTGACACAGTAGCTTCTTCAACAGTGATTCAGTGTTCCTCAATGATATATCCCAAATAAAGTTTGTGGAGATCAAATCGTAAGGTGTAGTTTATGAAGTTACTATGGATCATACCAATCGTTTCGTTTGCTACTGTGGCAGGTATCATCAGTAATATGTGCGTTGACTGCGAGGACGAAGGTTGCAATTTTTTATGTTGGTTCAATCGTTTCGAACATATCTTTTAGATTTTTAACTGTTTAGCATTTTCAGTTTATTGGTGAGATGCATAAAAGCTAAAACTGTATAGAAGCAAACATGAGCTGTAATCCATTATTAAAGATACCATCACCAAACTATTCTCAAGTGAGAACGAAAAACCATAGCAACTAGGATCGAACAAAAAACAAAGCAACTTGAAAAAGAAGTAAGAACCATGGAAGATAAAATAAAACGATTAGAGATGAAAATCGATTCCGTCCGACAATAAGAACCAATTGGTAATATATGTATATATGGGGTGGATGAAGAAACCGGGAAGAACCTGAACAATAAAGTAGCGAAATTGTGAAACTAGAATATGGACCCTTCCCTACAGAAGGAGCACTAATTAGACATTTACAGAATAGGCAAAATCAATAATTTTCTTCGAAGTAAAACAAGACCAGTCATAGTTTAAAAAAAAACTGTTTTAGAATCTGTTTTTCCATTAATCAGCTGCCGCCCCCATACGAACGACAACTCTCAGAAGTTGAGAAACTTGTGCGAGCTAAGGACTAACGGAGTCTTACCTTTTAACGTGTGATTCCTAACACGTAAAACTAACATCCTACGACCATAAACTGTTCCTACTGAAGAACGTGAAGAAACTGAAACCTGGTGAAAAGCAGACAAACCTTACTAATGAAAAGTAAAGATATTTTCGGAAAACTAAATACATGGGCTTTCAATGTACAAATTTACAAATTCTATGTGGAAATTGAGGAAAAAACTTGAAAAATCTATAGCCATCGAGATATAGAAATATACTCTTCCAGCTAAAAAGTTAAATGGAGGAGCTTGATTAGAATGATTTGAATATATTGATTTTGAATTTCATATTTTTATTGTCAATATAGTTTCTCATTAGTATATTAATTTCTCATCAATGACCGATTTTTTCAATGAGTTGGATAAACATGCGGAGAGGGAAGCAACAGTATATATTGGTATAGTCGAACGGTTCAGTTGTAAGCATTTATTTAATATTATTCATCTGAACACTAGAAGTTTGAAGAAAAATCGATGAATTGTTCTTGTACTTGAAGTCTATTTCTGTTAACAATTCAGATTTAATTGTAATCTCGGAATCATGGAGAGTGGACGACATAAGTAAATTTGAAATACCAAATTTTAATAGTGTATAACGAATCCTACTTTATTCAGAACGACGCGTCGGTGTGGTTGTCTACATAAAAAATAATCTAGATTACATAACCGATGTTGAACATTTTAGTGAAACTAAAACTTTAGAATTTCTGTATACATTAGAGAACACGCCATTCATACTAACGACATGCTACCGATATGCTAAGAGAATCAGAGAACTACTTCACGCAACAAGCTAGTGCCGATGTGAAAATTTTCATCAATATCCTGGATACCACTGACAAAAAGGTACATTTGTATTATGGCACATCAAGGATTTATTTTTTATAAACATCTTCGACTTTGATAATAATAATAATAATTTGTTCACAGCAATATAGGGTACAGATTGTGTGCTACCTGTGTGTGGATATATACATATATGGCTAATTTAAAGTAGTATAACAATATAACATTCAGAGTAGAATTAGAGGTCCAAATATAAAAAGAAAATCTAAAATTGATTTATATGTAGAATGTATATACATGTTTAAGTTACTATATAAAAATAACTATTAAAATTCCAATCTAAAAATGAACGAATATAAAGAATTTATGATATCATCACGCTTAAATATATGTGTACATGTGAGTGGTCTATGTGTGTATTGAAAATGTGAATTTTCCATCATGGGAATTTATGGTGAACAATCAATATAGTAGTTAACAAAATTATTGTTTTTCTATTTTTTTTATTTTTTTTTTCAGTTTTCAATTAGTTCACGAGTCTCATATCGATCAGATTGTTTCGTGAAGAGTTTTATTCCTTTCTTGAATCTGAATTTGGGAGTCTCGTTTTTCAATTCTTTAGGAAGTATATTAAATGCCTTTGGAGCTAGGACTCTATAACAGTTTTGACCAATTTATTTGGATGCGAAGGGTATTGAGAGGTCACCAATTTGCCTCGTTGTATAAGCATGAGATGGTTTCTGGAGTTCTTTTTTATTCAAGAACTGTGTTGTAGTTATGCTAATGAAAAATAATTGTCTCAGATCAAACATATTAGACTCTTCATAAAGAGCGTCGCTTGAATATCTATTATTTCTGTTTAGAATCATTCTCAGAAAACGTTTTTGTGACACTTCAAGATGTTTGAGGTGACTTTTAGAGACTCCTTCCCATCCTATAATCCCGTAGTTCAAATGAGATTCTGCTAAACTCATATATATATATATATATATATATATATATATATATATATATATATATATATATATATATATATATATATATATATATATAATTTCAAGTTGTTTTGTATCGAATATTCCTGAAAGTTTTTTGAATCTGTACAAAATACATCGGAGTTTTTTTACCAGATATTCTACCGCTGAGTTCTATTTCAAATGTCTATCAATTATGGTTCCAAGGTATATGATTTTATCTGCTGAGACTATGGTGACGTTATCATCCAATGTAATTTGATTGAAATGTGGAAGACCTGTTTTGTTGCTGCAAAAAGGCAAGTAAACGGTTTTCTTTAGGTTTATCGGAAGCAGTCTATGATTCAGCCAT
This sequence comes from Leptinotarsa decemlineata, assembly GCF_025532065.1. NCBI lineage: Eukaryota > Metazoa > Arthropoda > Insecta > Coleoptera > Chrysomelidae > Leptinotarsa > Leptinotarsa decemlineata. The sequence continues at coordinate 6,727,570 of NW_027412593.1, forward strand.
TTTATAATGCGAGGAAAGTCATTTTCAATTTTTTTCTTCAGTTTTTGCCAGGTTTCAGCTTCGTATATAATGACAGTATCATCTGCGAAATTTATCATTTCACAGTCTCCTTTTGTGAAGAAGAGATTGTTCACATACATCATGAAGAGAATTGGCCCCAACACCGTACCTTGAGGTACACCACATGTAATTGATTTTTCTTCACTGATGTGGTTTTGTTCTGCCAGTCAAGTATGACGTCATTAGACTATGCGCTGTACCACGTACACCCACGTCTTCTAAGACTTCTAGGAGAACTGAGTGATCGACAGTGTCGAAGGCTTTTGCCAAGTCTATAAAAACTCCTATTGTTGGTTTCTTTGTATCAATTGCACAGTAAATTGTTGTTGTTAATGCCCTAATAGCTTCTTGTGTCGATTTTCCTTCTCTAAAACCAAATTGTGATGCTGATAGAATATAGTGTTTTTTAAAAAATGAATTTAATCTTTCCTTTATTATTTTCTCAATTATTTTGCTGAAGTTAGATATCAATGCAATAGGGCGATAATTAGACATTTCGGTTTTATTGCCATTTTTGTATATTGGTATGACTGTAGATGTTTTAAGTATAGAAGGAAAGATGCCAGTATCAAATAAATTATTGATGATATGGACAAGAGGAGGAGTGATGTATTCTGCAATAATTTTCAGTTTTTCTGCTTTGAAGCCATCGGGTCCCGCCGATTTTTTGTTCTTCAGTTGCGAAATCATGTATTTGACTTCTATATCATCAGTTGGAAATAAAAAAAGTGATGCATTATTGGTTTTTTCATTTTTTTTACATTCATCAATTTATTTAATTTTTTTGGCTAATTCTGATCCGACATTGGTGTAATGATCATTAAAGATATTTGCTATGTCCAATGGGTCATTTGATACATATTCATCATTCAATTTAATACAGTTCATGTCTGTTAAGATGGGACTTGTGATTATTTCATTGACAGTTTTACACAATACCTTTAAGTTCTCTTTGTTTGCCTGAATTTTATTTTTGTAAAAGTCTATTTTTGTTTTTTATCATAATTTTATGAAAATGTCCAATGAAAGTTTCAAGGGAAAATTTTGTTTCAACTCTTCAATATTCACCTTAAACTTGACTGATCATTATATGTTGTTATTATCTATCGAATTTCTCAGTCAAAAAATTGAGTACACAAAGAAACAAGAAAAACTATATAAAATATTTCAAATTCGAAAAACATATTTCGAAAGAAAAATGGGATGCTGTGCTAACAACAGAGGATCCAAAGTTAGCCTAAAACTAATTTATGAACGAAATATCTAAAATCATTGCAAGATGTAGCAAGACAATTGAAAACAAAAATAATAAAAATCAGAAAAAAATTGAAACCATGGATGACACAGGGTCTACTTTATTCAATCAGACACAGATATCTTCTGAAGAATAAGTTCAATGAATCTAAAACTCTAAATTTCAAAATAGATAATAAAACCTACAGAAATGATCTCAACTCACTTCTTAAAACAACTTGAAATGATTACTATACGAATAAAATGAAAGAGACAAATAAAAATAAAAAAAAATCTGGTAGCAAATTAATAAAATAACAAATAAAAAACCTCACTCTGGTAACAGAACCCAATATTTGTTTGAAGGTGATTGACAATGTTTCATGATAAATTTCATTAGTTCGGACTTCCATTGTCTAATATTATATAAAATTATTTGAAATCCCTGAAATAACTAAAAACAAAAGAATTAAAAACTAAAGAAGAAGATTAAAAATGAATAGCTGAAAAAAACTATTATATGAAACAAAAAACCTGAAATAAAATAAAAGTGAAATAAAATACAAGTGAAATTGAACAAATTCAACGAAAAATAAATAAAATTTAATTAAAAAGTAAAGAGATTCCAAGCCAAATTAATTCACGACATTTCGATTGTTAGTATTCACAATCATCTTCGGGTTATGACTGGACCTATTCCTCCATGAGCTGACTATTTATAGGTCATTTGGATACTTTTACTTATCTCTGCTTTCCTTTTTCCTCTTCACTGGTTAGTGGGAGAGGATCGTTTGGCGAGAGTTGGCCATTTTTCGCTTGATTATGAGTTTTTATATGTTGTGTATTTCTACCCTAGCTTGGCTGAAAACATTGTTGGATAATATGTATGCGGCTTCTTTGAATTTCCTCCTAAACCAATGTTCCTATTTGTGTATGATATCAGCTTGGAGACATTCGATGTTATGTTGATGGGTCCTAACATGCTCTGCAGGTTCTGATGTAGTACTTGGATCAAATTCTTCGTATCTTTTTCGATAATCCTCTGATGTAGGGAAGTGCAAGCACTGGTTGTGACGGCTTCTCGTCTTTTCGGGGCTCCTGCTGTCTTTTAGCCAAAGTCTGTTCCACCATCGCTTTGGAGTAGCTATTTCGTTGAAGATCATTTTTGATGATGTCTAGTTCCTTCTCGAGACCTTCCTTCGTATTTCAAAGTCCGAAAGCACGCTCTAATAGAGTTTTGATGAATCCACTCCCAGTTGATTAATGGTGGTTGAATTCGTGGTTCAGATACTGTCCCGTGTGAGTGGGACTGCCAATAGGATCGCCACTTTCACCAGTCATAGCCAACATATATATGAATTGGTTTAAAACTCTGGCCATTGAAGGAGCCCTCAAGAAACCTCGTGTCTGGTTGAGATACGTTGATGACACCTTCATAATATGGAACCATGGGAATACTGAACTAAACACCTTCCTGAAACACATCAACAGCGTAAAACCTTCCATCACTCTCACAATAGAGAAGAAAGCTCACAACGAATTGCCATTCTTGGACGTGTTGGTAAAGAGGACCGACACTTATTGGGAAACATCTGTATAACGAAAACTCACTCACACGGGACAGTACCTGAACCACGAATCCAATCACCATCAATCGACTAAAAGAAGAATCATCAAAACTCTTGTAGGATGTGCTTCCGGAATTTGTAATAAGACGAAAGATCTCGAGAAGGGACTAGACATCATCAAAAATGATCTTCAACGAAATAACTACTCCAAAGCGATGGTGGAACAGACTTTGGCTAAAAGACAGCAGGAGCCCCGAAAGGACGAGAAGCCGTCACAACCAGTCCTTGCACTTCCCTACATCAGAGGATTATCAAAAAAGATACGAAGAATCAGAACGTGCGTCAGATCCGGAAACACTATCCATAGCAGCCTCACGCAAACCAGGCCACCAAACGAGAACTACGATTCCAAGAATTGCATTTACCGGATATCCTGTGAGTGCAGGAAATCCTATATCGTTGAAACGAAGAGTTCATTGAATGTTTGCATTGCCGAGCATAAGTCTGAAAGTTACTTCTTTGCATGATCTACACATCCATGTTTATAGTTACTTATTTTCAAATTGATTACTTCCTTCCTTTATTTGGAAGAGTCCCTCATCCTTTTTTTTTGTATCAAGATGGAGTAGTAGAAAGCCACAAACTTTCTTTCCCATATGGGAACACATAATCAAGCGTACTCAACTGACTTACAAATAGTCAACTCACGGAGGAATCGGTCCAGTCATCACTCGAAGACGATTGTGGATACTAACAATCGAAACGTCGTGAATTAACTTGGCTTGGAATCTCTCAACTTTTTAATTTTATTTCATTTATTTTTTGTTCAATTTTTTCAATTTTACTTGTATTTTATTTCACTATTATTTCATTTCAGGTTTTTTGCTCATTATAATTGTTTTTTTCAGCTTTTCATTTTTATGCTTCTTCAATTTCTTAGTTCTCCTTCAGTTATTTCAGGGATTTCAAATCATTTTATGTAATATCAGACAATGGAAGTCCGTACTAATGAAATTCAGAACCCAATATGATATAATTGATAAAAAGACAAAATGTCCTAAACAAAGCTGATTATTTCAATAATTTTTTTACTAATATCAGCCTGAATATGGCAAATGAGATAGATAAAACAACTACCCCAATCCCCGAACGGATGCGGTGGAGAGTCGAATAGACCCACTCATTTAGGATCTAACCCATCCTCAATCAGCAAATTAATATTCCAAGAGTCCTTATTTCTCCATCCAGTTACACGCAATGAATTAGTAAATCTGATTTCTCTTTTAAAAAAGCAAACTGGCCCTGATAGAGTGCCTGTTTATTTGATAATACTTTCTTGATACTTACTCGTACTTGATACTGGATTCAGAGAAAATAGGTCAACTGAAAACGACGTTTTTCACCTAGTAAATAAAATACTGAGCAACGCTAATGAAAAGAAAAAATGTCTAGCGGTATTTTCAGATTTGGCCAAAGCCTCCGACACAGTCAGTCATGATTTTTGTTATAGAGGTTAGAAAATATGTGGGTGAGAGGTAAGTTTTCAGAATTATTAGCTAATTATTTACAAGGCCGAACCCAAAGGGTCAAAATAAACGACACTCATAGCCAGATACAATCAGTCGCCATGGGTGTTCCCCAGGACTCAATTCTGTTTCCAATATATATTAACAGCATTTACAACCTTAAGAACGTTGATGGTGATATTGTTTTATTTGCTGATGACACAGCATTGATTTTCTATGGTGACACATGGGACTCTACTTATGCAGAAGCACATAACGGATTAATCATTATACTCTCCCGGCGGAATTCTAGTCTCCCGAGTCTAAACATCGACATAACAAAATTCCTTACCTTCTCACCAGCAATAAGTGTTTAACCACTACAGAAAACCGTTTTCATACACACCCCCATTTATCAAACTCATATAATGTTCCTGTCGACGTACAGAAAAAACTCATTCAATAAAATATATGGGTGTGATGCTTGACCAACATGTACGTTGGGACAAACATGCAGATTTTCCCGTGAAAAGACTCAGAAACTTATTTTCAAATTCTGCCAACTCGGAATCTAACTAAATAATCATTTATTACTAATTTAGCTTAATCAGTTATAAGGTACTGTATTATTGTTTGGGATGGATTGAATAAATCACACTTATATAATCTTTAAGTAATTCAAAACACATTGGTTAAAATAGTACTGAAAGAAGATAGAAGACGTCCAAATGTGTACTTTGGATGTTGAACTCACCTCTTACATAATATATGACACACATACACAACACCCGAGCCAGATCCGAGAGAACAATTAGTGTTCCTTTCTGTAAAAATGTATACACCCAAAGGTTTCTTACTTACTTCGGACCGAAACTTGTCAATCAAGTTCCCATTGAACTGAGAAATATAAAAAATATCAATAAGTGCAAGAAAACAATTAGATCCTTCGTTGATCACAACTTTGATTTCTCAGAGGAAACATTTTAATCAATCCACTGAATTATGCCTGAATGATTTTTATCTCACTTAGACCTGCCTCCTTTCGCCTGATTGTCTGGTCCAATCCTCCTGGGGGTTGATCATTGATTTATAATAATTTCTAATAATACTTATTTCTTACTAAAAAGAATAATAGTTATTTTTTCCTACTTATATTCATGGTTGTGTGAAGATCTAGGAAAAAATGCAACACAAACTTTGCTTACGCGTATCCCAAGAACTGAACACCACCACTAAATTTATTCATTTATTTTTTTTGAATTTACTGTAATCATTATGAATTATCTATCAAAGGAAGAAATATGTATCTGAATTGAATGAATTGATTGATTGATTGTTTTACGTGATCAACGATTTTCTGCTATCAAAAACAATGGATCAAAGAATGTGCATCAAATTTTGTGTGAAAAATCAAATCAACTGCTCAAAAACAATTAAATGTTGACAGTGACATAAGGTGATTGTACTCTGAATCAAAAAAATGTTTATAAGTGGTACAAGCTTTTCATAGGAGGTCCAGAAGATGTGAATGACGACGCTCGCCCTGGACGCCCCAGCACATCAACAACCGATGAAAATGTTGAGAAAATGAAGAAAATTGTTACGGAGAATCTTCGAAGTTGATGAGGATATCGGCATATCGGTTGGCTCATGCGCAATTTGGGCATGAGCACCGCTCAGGAATTGTTGAATGACATCAACGGCAATCCAGATTTTCTTGAAAGGGTCATAACTGGTGACAAATTAGTTCGATCAAATATCAATGTTATGCTGTTTCCTTCTATTACCGTGACGTAGTGCACGGTCAATAAGAAGTATTATCTTGAATTTATACGCCACTTGCGAAAAGTAATTCGGAGAAAATGTCCGGTAATGTGGGAAAAAAATCATGACTTTTGATCACGATATTGCACTTGCACAGTCATGCCTCAGCTACCTTATTCACCAGATTTGGCCTCCTGCAACTTCATCTTGCGATGATTGAGCAGATGAAAACCGAATCGCTGTGAGAGCTCAAAAACATTTCAAAAAATGCATATTAGAATTGCTTCGGGAATTGGAAAGAAACGCTGGCATGAGTGTGATAAATCTTAGAGAAACTATTTCAAAGAAACATAATGAATATTAATGGATAAATGAATATTTTTTGAGAAAAATGAAAATTCAATACATTTTTTGAACAGACTGTCAGTCAGCCAGTCTTGCTGAGACTTTGTAATATAACCTTCGTCCATTCAACCACAGTCTACCACTCCGGATTTTGTTCCCTTCAACAACTCCATTAAATTATAGATCATATTTCAGAATATTTTTGTTGATCAGGTTCTCATAACTAGCATTGAAATTCAGTGACAATTTAATGTTATTGTTGAATTCTACTCAAAGTTGCTTGCAAATTTTCTCAATTTTTCTAAAACAACCCAAATTTCTGACACGGCACACATTAGCAGGCAACTGAGAAATATTTATTTTTGGTTCTGTGCCACAAATAACTCAGTTAAATGGGTGCCTACGCAATACAAACACATAATCACCGCAATATTTACATGATATGTTCGACTTATTTCACAGATCGCGCCCAAAGTTTATAATTATAATACGGAGGAAGCTGTTTGAATTATTCTATGCATTTCTCTTATTGATTTTGGAACTATCTAGAACAAAATAGAACTTTCAGATGTTTCTACATTCAGATCAGGTTTTCCCAAAAAACCATTTTGCTAAAATAATATTGTAGTAAGAAAGTTTTTGGCTTTCTACTACTCCATCTGATACAAAAAAATGGATGAGAGAATCTTCCAAAGAAAGGAAGGATTAAGGCGAAACACGCGTATATCAGTTAGGGTGACAGTGTTCCATGTGAGTACAATTTATTACCATTCATTCAAAGTAGAACTCATGTGAATGATATCTGATTCTTATTCCTCCACGAATGTTCGATATACAAACTGAATAGATAAAAGTATCTTCTGTATAATTCAGTGTTCATATAGAAGTATTTGTTTCGAAAGAATTTTTTCTTTCGTGTAATTCAATGTTTATATGAAAGTATCTGTTTCAGGAGGACTTTCTTTCAGTTTGTGTCTGAAAGTTACTTCTTTGCATGATCTACACATCCATGTATAGAGTTACTTATTTTCAAATTGATTAATCCTTCCTTTCTCTGGAAGATTCCCTCATCCATTTTTTCGTATCAGATGGAGTAGTAGAAAGCCAAAAACTTTCTTTCCCAAAAAATTAATCACTCCTAAAAATATAACCCTTTCAAATCAATATTGTAGTATAATGATAATATTTGAGTTATTTATTCACACAAGTGATTTACTATTGTTTATTCGTGTATGTCCTACATATTTTGCGATTAAATTGAACATTCAATCAGTCAGAACACAATTAAATCATTTAAAAGTTGGTGACAGTATTTCCTGAAAGTTACTTTGTTAGGGTTCATTTTTGTTATAATTATGTACATTTATAGTTACATTATTATAATTATCCAATGATATTTCGCCGTCGATGTGGGGAGCAGACAGTCTTATTTCTTTTTGTTGGTTGCGCTGTAGTTCAGCCGCGCATAAAATTCGAGGTGGGGAATCTTGACCCAAATATGACGGAGAGTGAACTTACTTGTGTTTACTTCTATACGGTGCTTTAACGGCTGGTGAGGTTGAATAATTCAGTTTTGACCTTTGTGTTTCAAAAATTGTTGCAAAAATTTCATAAAAAATTAATAGAAGGAAAAAACGGAGTTGTGTTACCTTCGAAAACAAATATGCGCCATCTGGAGCATCCTTAATGAATTGATTTATTTGTTCACTGGCGAGCATCGACGAGATCTTCGGTTCGTATCCATCAGAATTGCGTTTCAGAGAGGCACGTAATTTGGAATATTTGCTGATGTCCATATTTTTCTTGATATTCAGGGTACTTCTCAGCATTGAGTAAATTGTCCATAATGACGATGGTTCCAAAGTTTTTGCCAAATCTTCGAAATGAATGACAAGAATTCATAGAATTTTCAAAATTATATTCATATTTTCCTCTTGATTTTGCTGGCAGTAAATTATTCCTCCAAATATTTGCTTGCTCGGTAATACCTGGTGGGGTAGCACAAATTTCTTGATCGGTATCACTCACTTTGAATTTTTACGAGATCCTGAATGACAGCTCATAACAATTAAAACAAATGGTTGTTGATACACGGATATAACTAGATTCTCTACCAACCTAAAAACTCTTAAATAATAAATTCACTGAAAATATGATTTTTATTTTGATTTTACAGAGAATTTGAAGAGAAAATTCACTGATTTTGGCTTTTGGACAATTGAATGTTCTCATGAGTTCATATTTCTGAGAGTGAATGTTACATATCTCATAATTTTTTAAAATTTTATACGGAAGTGGCCGCCATTAATTTAGAACACACTTATATACTAAATGAGCCAATACCTATCTGCTGTCAAACGCGTAATGATCAGTATAAACTAGAGGGAATAGAAAAATATATTTATAAGATGTGGCTTCTCCTAATTGTCATTATCAAAATAATCCAGCACTTGAAGGGCCGATCTGCTGATGAAGTTGTACTCATGGTTTCTTTTTTCCGGAAATCGGGCCGCAAATGTATCACATGTCTTTGGAACAACTTTATCTCATTCTCCGTGAATAATAAATGAATTTAAATAATTTTTGTTTGTGAAATTTGATCGTTCCGTCATGATTTATTATTGAAAATTTGCAAATGACAAGTAGTGACATTATTTTATCTATTGATTGTTTCCTAACGCCGCACCGTCGTGGCCAACTGACAGTATTTAGAAACCGTATAGTAGGTATTTTGTCGATGGAAAAATATTTAATTGCAAATATTTCAAAAACTACAAATTTTCGGAATAGGTATCCATATACAAAGTTACCCTTATTTTCAATGCCTAATACGATTAAATCATAAAAATGGGGGTTACCATTAGAAAAAAGTCAGTTCAGACGGTTTATGCAATTTCATTTATATTCTTTTTTTTTGACAATTATCAAAATTTTATATTAAATCTATTGAATTTGGTTCTACTCTACAAGGAACACGATCAAAAATAACGATAAAACATTTTCTCATAGAAAAAATTAATAATTATTGTAGGGTCTGCAAACATCTTTTTTGACATAATAACTAAAATATGTCAAAAACGGTTAGACTTAGATTCAGGACATTATGCACAAAAAGGATTCAGGTAACCACTAAGTGATTTCTGTTTGTGAAGCTGCAGTCAACTTTGAGGATGCCAGGGAGTAAGAAAGAAACTCTTTGGTATTGCGTCAAGTTTTCGTAAATGTTTATTTCCTTATTCAGGGCCTACTAAAAATTATGAAAAAATTAAAAACACAGTTACGATTTCATAGACCAGATGCGATTACTTAATATCGTGAGTTTGAGAGAAACTAGTTCCTTCAAAACAATCAAATCTAGAAGCCTACAGTGATTTAGATTGGGCTAGCGATATTAACACACGCAAATCTACCTTAGGTTGTGTTATAAATTCAGTGCAATGGACATCCCGAAAACAAAATATTGTTGCTTTCTCACCGTTTGTGGCTGAGTATACAGCACTTAGCTCTACCATAACAGACGTGTTGTGGGTCCAAAAAATTTTTTTGGATCTTGGTTTTCAGTTGATTAGCCCAACAGAAATATTTGAAGACAATCAAAATATTTTTGTTGCAAATCAAGTCAAATGTGAAAACAAACTGAAATATATTCATATCAAGTTGAGTTCTGTAGAAGATATACTACGCAAAAACTTGGTTAAAATATCCTATGGATAGAATCAAAACGGCTACAAGCAGATGTATTTACGAAAGATTCAAATTCTGTTCAATTCATCAAAATTCTGTCACTTCCAGTTTATGAATGTTTTTTCGAGTTTTGTTAACATATGGGTGGATGTTAGAGTTCTATGGTTTTTTGTTTCATGTCATTGTCAGTTATTGACTGACAACTGTCATACATCAATGAGATCACGCTTCACGTGACTAACCTAAAACTAATCTTCATACACTGTCTGCATAAGATAACCGATAAGATTTGATTGTTCTGAATAAACCTGCTTCTCTCAAACTCACGATAGTAAGTAGTCTCATCCGGTCTATGGAATTGCCACTATATTTTTAATTTGTTCACAATTTTTCTGTACATCCTGAAGAAAAAAATAAATACTCCAGAAAGCTTGACGCAATACCAAAAAGAATTTCTTTTTCACTCCCTGACATCCTCAAAATCAACTGCAACCTCACAAACACTTAGTGGTTCAGAAGTTATATACAGATAAATAGATATTTATATATATATATATATATATATATATATATATATATATATATATATATATATATACAGAGATAAAGATGTTATTGAGTGTGTATGATATAAATCAAAAGGGAAAATTTGTGGAAAGAACACTCAAAGAAGGGGCAAACCGCGGACACGTGTTTCTGGCTATTGGCCTCATTAGCGCGGTGCAGCCAATTGCAAAGATGGACAACAACTGGTTACCAAAAATAAAAAACTTCACATATGCACGGTGTCACCAACAGGAGCTAACCGCACATTTGTGGTTTCAATTAGAAGACCTAGCATTCTCAGGCATCATCTAACATCACCACGTATGCAGCTATAGCTACCTGCGTGACTTCCGGGTCCAGGTTATAAATACAGAGATGAAGATGTTATTGAGTGTGTATGATATAAATCAAAAGGGAAAATTTGTAGACAGAACACTCAAAGAAGGGGCAAACCGCGGACACGTGTTTCTGGCTATTGGCCTCATCAGCGCGGTGCAGGAAGTCATGCAGGTAGTTATAGCTGCCTACGTGGTGATGTTAGATGATGCCTGGGAATGCTAGGTCTTCTAATTGAAACCACAAATGTGCGGTTAGCTCCTGTTGGTGACACCGTGCATATGTGAAGTTTTTCATTTTTGGTAACCAGTTGTTGTCCATCTTTGCAGATGGCTGCACCGCTCTGATCGGGCCAATAGCCAGAAACACGTGTCCGCGGTTGGCCCCTTCTTTGAGTGTTCTGTCCACAAATTTTCCCTTTATATATATACCGGGTGTCAACGAATCTATTAGACAAGTCATAATTTCTAGACTATTAGGAGAATTGAAATGAGATTTGGTATAGTTGAATGGTATGTGGAGAGGAATGTTCTCACATATTTTTCACTTTCCGGTCACTTCCGGTTTCAGCGGAAATGGCTCCGGTTCTGAATTTTTAAATGGAACACCCTGTATATTGTAATATTTTTGGATTTCTGAGACAATTCTGGATCAGAAACTGACATTTCCGGAAGTTTTTCAGCCTACTTGATTTTTTCAGAGTCACTTTTAAAATTGCATCTAGGTGGCCATGATCGGACGTAAACTAATCTATGGACCTCAGGTGATATCAGAAAATTGCAATAGCGGAGTTTTAGTGACTAGTGTGTTGAATATGAATGAGACAAGTTTACAAAATAACATTTTCATGTCTATTATTTTTCAAATGGCGACCATTTTTTGACAAGCAATTTCCGAAAAAAGGATTTTTTGACGAATCTAACGTTACTAATTTATTTGCGATTGGATCAACAAATTTAACAAATTTAACTAATAATTTCAGCGATGCACTTAGATTTTTTGCAATATCCTAAGTTCTTGAAAATTCCACTATAGTAAATTTTCAAAGTGCATCCCTCCTTGTTCAAGACACATTTCAGCTCGTTCAATTGTTTCTCTCAACACGTTTTGTAACATTTGAGGCGATATACTTCTAAATGACTGGTGAATCCTTTTTTCTAAGATTTCGAGAGTGGCTGGGGCTGTTGCATAGTAGACCCTTTCTTTTACATATCCCCAAATGAAGAAATCTAACACAGTCAGATCCGGTGAGCGGGCAGGCCACCGTACTGGACCGTTGGTTGCAATAACTCTATTATTAAAATGCTCTATTAAAAAATCAAGTACGTCTCTGCTATTATGGGGTGGTGCTCCATCTTGCTGGAAGTAAATTTGCCGTAAAACTTCTAAAGGCATATCATTAAGATGATCCTCGATTTCATTTTGAAGAAAACCCAAGTATCTAACCCCTGTTAACTGACCTTGAAACAATATTGGACCAATTATTCTGTTTCCAACGATACCAGCCCAGACATTGACGCCAAACCTTTCTTGAAAATTGCCCTCTCTCATTGCATGTTGATTTTGTTGGGCCCAGTACCGACAATTCTGCCTATTAAACATGCCATTATTTGCATATATATATATATATATATATATATATATAGTAGAATGGAATAACGGGGTCTCTCAGTAGTTAAAAAATCAAAAATCAAAAACTCTGCTTTACTTTGCCAAGCTTTCGCTTCTAATGGGAAGCTTCTTCAGTTCCTATAATTTATTGAGTTGTGAGTTTTTTTGCCAATGAATAAAATTACAAATCATACTTACAGTAAAAATGAGTGGAAAACAATTAATTGAACATATAAATCGACGAAAAAAGTTAAACATTAATGGAGTTTTTTGGTTTGACAAATGTCATACCTTGACATAAATGTCATTTTTCAATGGGCATGATGATTTGATAATCTTTGACTCTAAAGGGAAAGTTGATTGATACAATTTTCATTATTATCAATATGAGTTTTGGTATAGTTCCAGCAAGTTACTGTATATACTACTGAGATTATCAATGTCAGTTCTCTTATTCATACAATTAGAAGACTTATTAATTTCAACCATTTCAAGAAAAAGGCGTTTGGAAATATTTTTTTCCATATGTAAAACTGTGATAGAGTAATTTGGTTTATGTCCTGTTTCTATAGAATGTTGCACTAATGCACATGATTTCTTATTAAGCTTTATATCACTTTTATGTGAAGTTATTCTATCTTTAAGAATTCTAGATGTTGTTCCAATATAATCCAAATTACAAGGAATTACAAGGAATGTTATAAATCACATTTGACTTTTTGGTAGCATCTGTTTTATCTTTTGTTCAAAAATGTTTGAACAAAATATCAAAATATGCCAAAAAAATATTAAAACTATAAAGAATTTGAATATACCAAATTAAAAGAATCCGACAAATTAATCCAGAAAAAAATAAAAACCATTTTCTGAAATTTCTGTTTTTTCGGATGTCTCTGGATATACTCGGAATTTCAGAACTTTCTCAACGGCATATTGTTAGTCAGGTAAATGCGCCACTTTGCCAACTTCGTCCCAATTTAACCATTTTCGTATCTCTCATAGTTTTCGAGATGCCAATGGTGAGTATCGAATTTGTATTGAAAATATCATTCAAGATATGCCTTTGTCCCAAGGATTTTAGGACGAAGGCATACCTTAAAAAAGGTCAATAAATTTCTGTGAATTGTCAAAAATTAATTCATTGAATATTTCAAAAACTACAACCAATTACAAAAAATCGGCTACTGATTTGAATTTATCCCCCAATTCAACTCAGAGACAGCTTTTGCAATCAATTTTAATTTTTTCCAATATAAAGGGGGGTCTTATAACGCTCGAAAGATATTTCAATTCTCTATATAAAAACTTTGACAGTTTTAAATTTGGATAACAAGTTGCGAATTGGTATGAACTATAGACTGAGAACTTTGCAACCAAAAGATAATTGAAATAGCTCCCAAGTTAATTGTCACAAAGTTTGTGAAGTGTATGAGAAAGAAACGGTAGTAATCACCCATATAAACTCAAGATGAGTTAGTAGATGACGATGACCATGACAAAAAATGCAGTTTTGTGAGTCGATGGCCAAAAGTTTGATTGTGAATCGAAACTGAATGAAAAGAATTTGTTTTTGTGACGAATACACTCCAAAGTATATGTCAACCGCCAAAATGTATGATAAAGTCAAACATGAACCACTCATTTTTCGAGATGGTCACACTCGAAAATGAATGTCTGGGCGGGAATTCGTTTCTCTTTCGAATGTACATTCATTTCGGGAAATCTTACATAGAGTGACGGTATTACGGAATTCCTAGTCCCAAATTCATACATCAATAACTTCGCAATCATTTCCCCCTTTCGAAAGTTAAGAGGATGAAATGAATAAAAACACTTTTTTCTAATTTCTACTACTTATTTTGTTTTAACGACCGGTTTCGGGTTTTACCCCATTATCAAGTATGAAACTAACATGTGAAATTTGAGAATTCCGTTAAATAAGTAATTTTTAGGTAAACTAAAAGCAGAGGTAGTTGAAGAAACAAGGGTGTGAACTGTAAATTTCAACACTGAAGATTATAGAGGTAGTTAAAATTACAAATTCAAGAGTGGAGACCTACATAAATTGATGTGTTTTTTAGGGGATATATTTCCGATTTTCAATTGATTTGTCAATATCCATGGCTTCCAATGAATTCGTTGTCTTTCCTTTATTGCATACCAGCTTTTACCCGCGGCTTCGCTCGCGGGTGACAGAAGAAAAAAACAATAAATATAGAAAAATTCCAAACAGCTGAAACTATAGTCAATTGGATTGGATTGGATATTGTCGTAACTGTGAATGAAATAGTGCGACGGTATTACGGTACTGAGGGTTGGAACTTCATTGAAAATGTGTACAAAATTTCATGATGATCGGTGGAGTTATTTTCGCGTGAAACCGTAACAAAAAAAACTTACATTCGCATTTATAATATTAGTAGGGACGTCATGACTGTAAATAATACAGTGCGACGGTATTACGGTACCGAGGGTTAGAACTTCATTACTGGAATGCTAGATGATGTTAAAGTAGCTAGATTTTGACATTTTGTTTGACAAACAATTTTGTTATCTTACATAAAAAATAATTTTTTCTTCAATAGGAAGTATCCAATGTTACTTCTAATACCTCCAAGAACATATGGACAAAATCTCATGATTATCGGTTGAGTAGTTTTCACGTGAAACTGTAACAAAGAAACTTACATTCGCATTTATAATATTGGCAGGGATGTGTAGGATTTTGTATTCTGATTCTTATAGATGTTCATACATTGTAGTTTTTTTATTCAAACAAAGGTGTTCACGGAGTCTTACGTCAAAATTTTTACCAGTTTGGCTTGAATATATTGCAGAGCATTCGCCACACTTCATTCTATATATACCTGATTTTTTCATTGCATCTCGTTTGGGTTTTGCATTGAACAGAGTTCTGCATAAATTATTATCATTTACGAAATCTGTTGTTATTTTGTATTTATAGAAATAATTTTGAATATTTTCTGAAAGTTTACTTGAGGAATTGATGCTACTATATTAACATGTATTGTATTCTCTGCTCTTTGGATATAGTTTACTTGATGTTTTATCTGATATTATCCATTGGAAAAACTTGTACCTGATTGTTTACTGCAATTTGTTTAATTATTTCCAGTTCATCCTGGAAATTCTTTTCGGGGAAAGGGATTGCGGAAGCTCTGTGCGCCATTGACCTAAATGCGAAAAAGTCAATGGAAATTTCAACAGTTCGGACTTCCATTGTCTAATATAATATAAATTGATTTGAAATCCCTAAAAAAAATTAAAAAGATTAATCGAAAATAACAATTTTATTAAACAAAAAACTGAAATTACAAAGAAATAACATAGAAGCAACAGCCAAAAAAATTAAACATTGAAATATTAACAAAAGCAGAAAATTAAAAAATTAAAAAATATTATTAACAAAAAATGAAAAATCAAAATTAAAAGTTTCCAAACCAAGTTGCGTCACGATGTTTCGATTGTTACTATCCACAATCGTCAGTTATCACCGAAGACGATTTTTAAATTTTATTTGTCATTTTTTGTTAATAATATTTTTAATTTTTTTAATTTTCAGCTTTTACTAATATTTCAATTTTTTATTCTTTTGGTTGTTGCTTGTATGTTATTCCTTTGTAATTTCAGTTTTTTGTTTAATAAAATTGTTATTTTCGGTTAATCTTTTTATTTTTTTTCAGCGACTTCAAATCAATTTATATTATATTAGACAATGGAAGCACAAACTGATGAAATACTCCACGAAACATTGTCAACCACCTTCAAACAAACGTCAAAGGGAATTGTACAGTCTGTGAATGTGTTTTTCCGGTAGATATTGAATTGAAAACCATTAATGACTCCAAATGATAGGACATACACGCCCGTGTCCTGCTGGAAGGTCCTGCCGGAAGAACTTTGGTGCATTGGTGTTGAAATTTTTCATGCCCTGCCAGCAGGACTCGACTTTTCAATTTAATTGTTTTTCTGGCAGTACGCTGAGTACTAGGTAGGACTTGATTATTATTGTGATTTTAGGAATGCATAAAGAAATAACAACAAAAAAAAATTTTACAATTTATTTAAAATAATCAGTCTCACAATTTCAACAGCAATATATTTTGATTTTATAATAGTGTTACAAACGAAAAAACAATTTTTCCACAATCAACCATCACATTTGGAATACAAAAAAACACTTTCGCATATAAAAGTTAATATATATTTTTATTTAAAAAAATTATTACGTAAATTTCTACCGCACGGGAATGCCGTTTTTGATGTGAAAT
This sequence comes from Leptinotarsa decemlineata, assembly GCF_025532065.1. NCBI lineage: Eukaryota > Metazoa > Arthropoda > Insecta > Coleoptera > Chrysomelidae > Leptinotarsa > Leptinotarsa decemlineata. The sequence continues at coordinate 6,744,514 of NW_027412593.1, forward strand.
TCGAAACAGCCCCTGTCTGTTTGGGGACTACACATTACAGTGTTTGGCCACATTTTTTGCAATAAAAACTGACTTTTGTCTGAATTTTTCTAATCCGAGAGCATATAAGACAGTCCCGTTGCACACGGAGCCTGTCACTGTCTCAGGACAGTGCAAACAGCACATGAGTGTTCTCTGCATTGGCTTCCCCTCTAAGAGTCGGGCTAATAATATTTAATGGTAGTGTAATGTTGGCCCATTTAATTAATTGGTTGGCCAACGCTTCAGTGAAGTGCTAATGGTCCACTGGGCGGTCTCGACTTTTAAAATAGTTGAAAGTCAAAAAAGCGTTGGTTTGAACTATTATAAAAATTGACTCAAACATTCTATGGACCCAGTTCTGGGTTCGCCAAACCTCTTCTTGTACAAGTTCACTTTGCCGAATATGGTTGTGAGTATCGATGAAAATAATCTTCAACTATTTTAGGTCTTTCCACAGTCTTATAAAAAACTTTCCCATCATTGTCATACTTTTTTTTTGGCATATGGTGTGCCCCGAAGGGTAGTGTTACATGTAGTAATGAAGGAATAAACTTTACGGTCCCTCCAAGATACCCTAGAAGATCAACATCTTGATAATTTGCAGTGGCTGAGGCGTACACAAAGACGTAGCGTTCACTTGCAGACATCTTAGCTTGTACTGATCGTAGAGGTACCATTCAAAAGCCTACCCCCACTATTTTCCATGGTTTTTCTACCCCATCAGCTTTTAAATGAAGGCGAAGCTCAAAATTACCCGAAAACATGATTTTTACGCTCAAAATTGAGTTTAGATACCCAGGAATACTAAGAAAAGGACAAATTTAAAAAAAAACGAATAAAAATTAACATTTTCTGACTTTGTTTCTGCCTAGCTTAAAATTTCATGAGAAATCGAATGGTAGTACTTGCCGGCCTGCCAGGAGGACGAATGAGCTTCGTAAACCTAGTTGAAGGTGGTAGGATATTGAGGACGCCACGTACTGCCGGAAGGATGTTGTACGTTCTATCTATCTTTGAAATATCGAAATCTAAGTAGTTTAGCTCTTTATTTTGTTCGATTTCTACTGTGAATTTAATTATTTTCTCATACAGACTATTAAGAAAGTATAAAATTGATTAATTTATCTGTTCAAACAATCAGAACCAACCATTACGTCATCAACGTATCTGAATCAAAATACAATATGTTTCTGAAGAGGGGATTATTAAGGATACGGGAATTTTTAGTGTAACTATGAAAATGTCTGCCAAAATGGGACTTAATAGTGAGCCCATAGGGATACCTGAGTTTTGTATATGAAATGTCTTATTATATTCCTCTATATTACGGGTTACCCCTTAACGGGTAACTTGATTTATGTAGGTCTCCACTCTTGAATTTATAAGTTTAATAACCTTTATAACCTTCAGTGTTGAATTTTATAGTTGGCACCCTGGTTCGTTAAACTACCTGCTCTTACATCTTACCTAAAAACTCCCGATATAACCGAGTTTTCAGATATCACATGTTAGTTTTATAGTTGATAATGGGATAGAACCCAAAACCGGTCGTAAAAATAAAATAACTAGTGGAAATCAGACAAAAGATTTTCTATTCACTTTATTGAAGTGATTTTGAATTTTCACAAAATGAACAAGTCATAAATCACACATAGATTGGGGACTATAATAATGACTTAAATGAGTGATAAGCATTCTATTACAGTACGCAGTACGTGAATAATTAAAGAAATAAGAAAATGAAAAGACACTCGGTGAAATAATTGAAATTTTTGCAGTTTTTGCGAAATAAATGTTATCACTTTCTACTTCTCTGTCTTTTTCTTTCCCAAAAATCTTGTACCCTACTTTTCTGCAACTTCAATATTCCAAGATGATTGAATTGAATCAATACTCTTACTCTAGCATATTCATGAATTTTTGGACAAAAACAATTTTAAATGTATTTCAAATAATTCAGTATTCTACTTCTTAGATGCAGCACTTTTGAAGAGAATATTTTTTTGAAGTTGTATGTTTCTCGAACTACTTACTGTACTTCAGAAAGTGATTCTTCAGTAAACTATTTTTTTTCATTGAATTGAAGAATTTTATCGTATTACTAGTTGAAATAGTTGCAGTTCATTGTCGAAATAGGTTTGGGAGTCAGCTCTAAAAACATCCAAACTTAGAAACTACGTCAATAGAAAGTTCGAACTGTGTCGGTTTGTTACAACAAAACATTTTTGGCAGCTAGGCCGCATTCTGTTAATTCGAATGACCTTCGCAAAATTCCGACCTACTTCCAGAGTCGCACGAGGTGCGAAAAGGGTTGTAGAAAAAGCAACACACTGGAACATACCAGAAAGCTCGTTCTGACACTGACCTTTGAGAAATTTCATAATTCGAGGCTGCCAGTGTGCTTGGTCTGGGTTGCCATGAGATCCGCACCTGCACCGCACCAAGTAAGCGCGAACTACTGGAGCGTCTGCACCGTCGGCGTCGGATTTGTGCTAAAAGAGGAACCACGTCAGCGAGCGTCCTGACTCTCGAACACTGAATACGGGATGTTTGCATTTACGCATCAAATTGGCAACTTGCAAGACGCCAGTGGTAATTTCAGGAACTCTATTCATGATTTCAATAGTTTCAGTCACAAAGTAAATATGAACATATTAGATGAATAGATACATTCATTCATCACTTAAAATCTATAAAAACCAATATAATAATAATATTGATACTTTATTTCATTAGTGGCAAAAATAGAACTAAAACTGGGTAAGTCATTTCGCTGTCTTGAAATAATAGAGTGAATTTGCTTATTAGCTGTGGAACAGTTCAAATTACAAAATACAAAAACATATACTTCAAATATGTATATGGTTTTTCATCGGGCGCTTCCTTGAATAAAACAAAATGTGTGCGAGATATCGAAATTTTATATTCATTTGAAAGACTTATTTATGCCATAAGGTGTGAAATATAACATTGTTCAAATGGAGTGGAAGCGCATCCGAAACGTCCAATTTTCCATGACTCTGGCGCATAAATCAGGCTGAGTTTGACCGATGGCATGGAAAATGTTGGCTTTGAGGAACGCTGTGATTTGTGTCTTATTCGTATACAACTGCGACTCAGGAAAGCACCACAAGAAAAATTCTAACTGGGTCAAATCGTAGGATCTCGGTGGCCAGTTCACATCACCTCCACAAGAGATGACAATGCTCCCAAATAACTCGTGCAGAATATCTGATGTGGCCTGAGTTGCGAGGCACGTAGCGCCGTCGTGTTGAAACCACATATCGTTGGTATCCAGATAATCCAAAAGAAGTTGATGATCATCGACCTATAGTACTCACCGTTGACAGTGATGATCTGACCAATGTCGTTGTCAAAAGATATGGATCGATAACGCCGCCAGCCCAAAAGCCACACCAAACAGTGATTCATTCGGGGTGCATTAGACGCTCTTGGGTCTCATGTGGATTGGTATCGTCACAAATTCAACAATTTCGTTTGTTCACGTACTCATTCATAGAGAAATGAGCCTCATCGCTGAACATTATTTTTCTATGAAAATTAGGATCAGTTGTCAACCGATCCGGACCCATTTAGCGAACACACGTTTGTTGTCTATCGCCTACCTTCAGTTCATTGGTCAGTTAAATTTTGTACGGTAAGTTGTAAGAGGCCGAGTTCATATGAGTGACGCGAAATCGACTGCCTCGGATTCTCAAAGAGAGCGGCGATATTTTTGGCAGATCTTGCGTCGACATATTGATGTTGTTTTTTTCTGATTGATTCGGCTGTTACTCGATGAAGATCCATAGTAATTTCATAAACTACAACTCACGATTTGATCTCCAAAAACTTTATTCGAAAAATATATCACGCTAACACAGTAGCTTTATCAACAGTGATTTGAATCACTGTTTCGCTAACACAGTAGCTCATCAACAGTGATTTGAATAACTGCTGATAAAGCTACTGTGTTAGCGAAACATGTCATGATATATTTCTCAAATAAAGTTTGTGATTTGCTTCATCAACAGTGATTTGAGTCACTATTGATAAATCTACTGTGTTTTTTTTAAGATAAATGTCTCCGAACCGGATATAATGATGACAAAACATACAATTCCGCTTTCTGAACAACCTTCAGGAAATAACATCATCAATATGTAAGTAAGTTTCGTTTTAACATTGATACCTTGTATTTGAACATAGATACCCATTCGTCATTTGCAACCTCAATGTATTGTTAAATTCAGTTGAGAATAAGAAGGCATTTCTACTATATAAATGAAACACTAAATAAATATCTCAAAAATATTTTTTGATGTATTTAATATATTGTTTTTGTTGTTCTAAATCGTCATGGATAGATGTAATTTATCTGAGTTTTGAAGACCCAACTTAGTCATTATTGGCATAAATATTCAAATAATAGTAGAAGAATTTTAGTGACAGGAACTCATAGGCAGATTGGAACACTAGGGAGATTCTCATAAATAACAGAGAGTATTCATTTTTCAGGTTAGTGACGCTCCTACTACCACTTTGGAAGAATACAATCCTGAGGTAATCGAGGAACCTCTACACGTGAGACCTTACAGCGAAAAAGCTACTGTGGCGTTACCATATATTCTATTGCTCCATCAGGGATAACTCCCAATTTGGTAATGGTTTTTCCTCAATTTTCAATTTCATGCAGGTATATTCCATGCATATTTTTCAGGAGAATAGATTTATGTACCTTTTGAAATAGACTGGGAAAAGGCTTTTGGATACCACTGAGTATGGTAAATTGATAATGGCTACTTATAAACCAGGACATGTATTTTTAAGAAACGAGATTGCATCCTTAATAATTAAGAATGAATTGAAAGATGACAAAAATAAAAGCTTAGCCACAATTTCATCGTAAAAAAATAATTTACCAAAGGAAATTGTTTTCTACTACAACTAATTGGTAACAAAAATATGAACAAATTACATAATGTTTCGAAATTTTTTATTTTCAAAGTTTTCTTGCTAACTTCATTAGTATATAATCATAACATTTTATATCACTTTCTTCACGGATTTATTTATTTTTATTTTCAGAATATCCTGTGAGAGATTTAAAACATTGGCACAAGAAATTCATGATATTTTTCCATACGAAAACCCAGAAGTTCATTATACACCTTATGTTAATAATAAAGGAAAGCCCAGGGGTGAACTTTGGTCTAATTATATTTATTCAAGGATTCAAATAATTTATTACTAGAATATACATGTTTTATTTTGGTAAAATTTCCATTTTGTTAAGGACTGGCAATACCAGAAATAATTATTCTTGAAGTTTTTACCTTCCACTTAACTGAATCAATAGGAAAATCTTAAAATGAGAAATATGGATAGTTTGATCCTAAAAAATTTTACTACTCACTTATACTAGATAGACATTCTCAATGTAATTACTTTTATTTGGTTTTACGTCGTTTGTCATCTTTCAAAGTTTTCATTCAAAATAAAAAATAGGTCAATGATTTGTATTTTGAATTTCAAAATCCTTTACCTTTTTTGAACTTCCTAACTATGCCTGTCATTCCTAAACTTTTGTGACAAATCACTTCATCAAGATATGTTGATGTTACATTCAACTATTTGAATTCAATTCCTGTTATATTTTATAAAAGAGAATTGAACAAAAAGTAGTTGAGGTGCAATTACGCAAAAGTAAACAAATCCATTTGAAATAATTCTGCATAAAACGACATTTTTTGCTGTAGCTACAATTTTCGAAAAATATGGATTTTCATATTTATTAAATCACTCAAGAGAAACATTACAAATAAACAAAAACTTGTATTCCTACTTGGGAACATTAAAAGTGAAGCGCAGGATCTTCTTCACATAAACAGTCACAACCTCTACATTCTGTTCTACATCTTCAACGTTATCTTCTTCTATCATCTGTGTAGCATTTCCAGTTATATTGTCATCAATCATACTTTTACACCAAGCTAGTTTAGGATCTGCCCGCCAGTCATCATTAAATTCCGCCTTCAGAAGACTTTCAACATTAGCGACTTTTTCAGGTGGTATGTTGCGTACTGAAGGTAGCCGTTCCAATTCATAAGTTTTTGAAGAACGTCCTCGCTTGCCGAGATTTTGGAATATTTCATGAGAGGATTCACATCTGTACTTAACTAGACCACGACACTTAACAACACTGTTGTTCTTTTCAGTCATTAAACTCAGGTGAATTTTTTTCATTGCACTAATGCCTGGAAGTTTTTTCATAAAACTCTTTCAGCCCTTTCATGTCACAAAACATCCAATTAACACCCAATACCCTTATTTTCCCTATTTCTTTATACAGTGCGTGGTACTGTATAAAGAAATAGGGAAAACGGGATTCCTCCCATTATTTTCGACAATACAGAATGTGTAGTATCCAATTTGTCTCAAATAGAATGCTTCACGTACAGCACTTTTTGACAGAGAAACAGTTTGCACCATTAAAATATGTTCAGATAACCTGCTTTTTTGCTATATACACTGTTAAACACAAGGTGACACACTATGTAAATTATTAGGCAGTTCTAAAATACTTTTGGATTTGTTCACTTTCGCATGGTTCATAACAGCGCCTTCGTATTTTTTGCAAGGATTTGTTGCTTTTTGAGAGAAATTCTGCTGAAATTGACGCAAATTAATGGTTTAGGGATTTGTTGCTCTTTGGTTGACATTCTTGATTTCACCTCACCGTTATACAAGGATTTATGTACTTTTGGTTGAATTTGGGCATGGAATTTAATAGAGATGATCGAGGTCTACATGGTGCAATATTTATCTCATTTTGTGGTGAAAATGGATTTGTTTACGTTTGCGTGGATGCTCCTCAGTTATCAGAAACATATTTTAGTATACTGTGAAATTAAGTTGAATTGATACTTCCTGTATTATTTTCCTCCAAAAATATGTTGTACTTTCTCAAACAATGTTTAGTGATAATTGAAACATCCTGTTTCAAAAAGTGATAGATAGGTTTTCATTCAGTGATGATTGCATAGTAATTACTACATTAGCACAATTCCAGTAAATTATTATTATGTACTGTATGAATTTTTGACTGATGGTTTGGTGTTGATTGGTACAATTTTTAAAAATAAGTTATAGAAAAGAAAGTTTTTGGCTTTCTACTACTCCATCTTGACACAAAAAAAGAAGGATGAGGAAGTCTCCCAAAGAAAGGAAGGCAGTAACTCTATACATGGATGTGTAGATCATGCAAAGAAGTAACTTTCAGACACAAACTGAAAGAAAGTCCTCCTGAAACAGCAACTTTCATATAAACATTGAATTATACGAAAGAAAAAATTCTTTCGAAACAAATACTTCTATATGAACACTGAATTATACAGAAGATACTTTTCTCTACTCAGTTTGTATTTCAAACATTCGTTGTGGAATAAAAATCAGATATCATTCACATGAGTTCTACTTTAAATGGATGGTAACAAATTGCACTTACATAGAATACAGCCATTCTCACTGGTATACACCGATGTTTCGCCTTGAGACACTTGCCCTAAGGCTCTTCAGTACCAAATTAGATAACATTATAGAAAATACACACACTTCATTCATGAATTACGATTTTTTAATGTCACGGAATAAGCTTGATCTGCTTATGTCATCGATGACATCGTAATGACATTCATTCACCTATTTGATTTAATCCCAGCCAAGAGGAATCTTATTTGAATTGAAGGGGTTATATTTTTAGGAGTTTTCAACACAATAATGCTTTGAATATTTTGACAAATTTTTATGTAATTCCGTGAAAAAATGAAGCAAAATCTACTACAGTATTATTTGAAAAATCGCTACAATTTTTAATGAAAAACTGTTACTATTGAGAGTAACTAGTAACACAAGGTTATGAAAATTTTCAAAACAAAATATATGGAATGGTAGAATAATTTAGTGAAAAAGTATGTACCCAATATTGTAGTACATAATATTACAAATTGGAGTCGTCCCTATATGTGATATAATTTGTAACAAAAATGTTTACAATTGAAGAAATTTTTTCTTCCGTGCATGTAGTAGCACGTTTGCCTTTTCAGAGAAGTGCGTACTTGTTTCTTATATTCCAAAAAAAGGCAAAACTGTTTCGTTGCTGTCGACAGTGCATGATGATGATGCTATTGATCCAAATACAAGGAAAAATTTAAACCAGAAATGATCCCTTTCATGATTTGACAAAAGGTGCTGTCGATGTGGTTGATGAGATGAAAAGTTTACATTCAATCTCGCGTGTGAATCGCAGATGGCCTTTGACTAATTTATATATGCTCAAAATAGGAGCGGTATATTCCTATATTATATACGAAGCTAACAATGGAACAATGAGAACAGTGCCGTTATTTTTCAAATACGCATTTTTCTAAAAGAGCTTTGCAACTTATAAGGCCTCATGTCGTAAATCGTGCTAATATACCCCTACGTGCCTGTATACACAAAGTAACTGGATTAACACTTTTGCAGCAACGAGCAAGGCAGACAAATGAAGAAAGATTTTGTCAAATATGCCCTCGATGTAAGAATAGACGTACCAAGAAATCTTGTGATGCTTGCTAACGGACTATTTGCCCAGAACACACCACCTATACCTGTAGTATTTGTGTTGGAAATGGACAACAGAAAGAGTAGCTAAGTCGTTTGAATTTATTTGATTTATATTACTTTTGTTCTAATAATAAATAATAATAAAATCGTGTTTATTACCTGAAATTTGCGTAAAAAATGCGTTCTCTATGCTGTGCGCAAAATCCTCCCGCGTAACTAATGGCGAGAAAATACTTCTAGCAACTTATGCCAGTTTAATTCACAACTGTAGCATTGATTATACGTATTCTAATTATTTCATATACCTGGCACAAATTAACTTCATTGTTTGATTCAAGGATAACAGTATATTGAATATGGGATAGAGAAAATGATTTTTGTCTAGTTTGTGACCCTATCTAATATATAAAAATGGATGTTTGTTGGTTGGTTGGTTGGTTGGTAAGTGATAAACTTCTACATCGCTCAACCGATCGTGATGAAACTTGACATGTATAAGTAATTTCTCATAAACATGAAGTTTTAAGGCTATCAGTTTTTCTGTAACTCGCCACTAGATGGCGATGTAGAACAATTTTTTGAAAGCACTGTTCTATAACGTTGCGCACGCCTAAGTTCGTTGATTCTGAGTCTGTCAAAACATTGGAACAGCAGCGATACAGCAACATAGTACTAGTTTTTCATATAATCTTTCATATAATACAAAAATTATAATAGCTTTGCTCGGAAGATAGGCACAATGCGTACGGCAGCTCTTTGTCGGTAGGTGTGCACTATGGATTTCGTTCAAAAAAAACTTTTATGTATCGTGAAATTTCAGCAATTGTTGAGCGCCACACAGTCACTTAAATGAATGATACATGATCTGCTCGACTGTGAAACCAAATCTAATCAAATTTAGTTCTTTAAGTCACGGCAATGAAATGAAACTATAAAAATCTGATATTCCGAAGATACTTGACATTCAAAAAATAATGGCTGGTGAATTGAATAAGGGTAGAAATCAAAATCTGAATGTGCTCCGAATTTGCCATTTGATCGTGTGTAAAACAAATTGTAATAACTCAATACTGATCGTAGGTAAAAGTAGGCTTTCATTTACATAAGGATAGTCCAGGTAAAAACATCAGGAAAAGTATTACTTATAAGATTCATGTCATAGAAAAAAATAATTATTAGGAATGTTGTTCAAAATTACCTCATTAGATATACTCAGTTCAGGTTTACATTATGAATGGATCAACTCAAAATTCAATAATTCTATCATGTTAATAAAACAGTATTTCTAATGCAAAAAGTAGTTATTTTCGGAAAAATTAGTCAAGTGTAAGTAATATTTGCCTGTTAGTTTCTCGTCGAGCTGTAGCTGCAATTTTCTTCGACCAGGAACGGGACAGATTTGGAGCACGTACTTTTCTAATTTTTAAAATGGACTTAGACTATCTTGTGGACGTGGACAATAACATTTATCGAACCCACCATTCGGTGGGTGAAAATCTATTCCAAAAAGGCAATCAGAGATGGAGTCTTTGTTCTTCCCTTCTTAATGATTCCAGACAAGTTCTGTAGAAGCTCTTCTGCAGAAAAACTATTGTAAAAAGTCTCCAATACTAAAACCCTGAAAAAACAATTTCCATAATGGAAAGTCATTCAAAAGTTCGATTCACTGAAAGGTGAATCTGATATGCAATTGAAAGGATCGAAATGAATTTCCATACCTTCTTAAACGAAGGGTTCCGTTAACCAAAAAAAATCACGAATAACGTTTTCAAGGAAATAGCGTCGCTCGTTCTGGAAAAGTGGTTGTGACCCAGTAGAATCCTCAAGGAAGTGCAACCTTTTATGGAACTCTCAAAATCTATACATGAAACTATATTCGAAACAATATCGTTCAAATTCTTGAAATTGAACCACACGGCTCACCACTAAACCAATCCTTTCTCGAAATTCTCGTTCATCAATCTTTTTCCAAAATTGGCACATCTCCTTGCCGTTCTCTTGATCAAGGATCACCTACCGCGCAAGTCTATTCTGAGGAATTCACCCAAATAATTTTGGCAACACCTCATTCCTGACTTTCGGTTTAACAAAAATAGAAAATATACCTCGAAGGTATCCGAATAAATCGGTCCTATTGGAAAGAAAAACTTATCAATCTGTACCAGAAACGAATTATCATATGTGTATTGAGAAGTGAAAATCTTAGCGAGGCAAAAGGTGTAAATTGGATTGCCTACTCCTCAGGAAACTTCCTTTAAAATCAATTAGGATTACCTTCGGTGAAATAAAAATTAAATGAGTACAGTAGGTTTTTATAAACGCTACAAGTTTTTACAAAGTTTTTTTATTTGTTGAGACCGGTTTCGGTTTTGTTGAACCATTTTCAAAAAAACTGATACATTCCGCAAATAAAAAGTAGAAACCATACAAAAGTTATTTTCGTTATACTATATCAAGTGCAATGTCCCAAAATTGCGACTTCTACGTGGACTATTAACAAAATGTAGTTAATGTTCAAATTTCTATTTTTTATGTTGGTACAACCGTTTCGAACATATGTTCACAGTTTAAATTTATTATGTTCAGTTTGTCAACACAATAACAAATGATGAAAATGTTGAGAAAATGAAAAAAATGGTTGTGAAGAATCGTCAAATCACTATGAGAGAAGTTGCTGAGGATGTCGGCATATCGGTTGGCTCATGCCATGCGAATTTTTCACGAATTTTGGGCATGAACCGTGTGGTAGGGAAGTTCGTTTCAAAATTACAGAATTCCGACCAAAAAACGGTCGCATGACCATCGCTCAAGAATTGTTGAATAACGTCAATGGCGAACCAGAGGTTTCTTAAAAGCATCATAAGTGATGACGAATCATGGGTATATGATTCTGACATCAAAACCAAATTCCAATCATCCCAATGAAAGAGCCCAGGAGAGCCATCACCAAAAAAGCACGCCAAGTTTGATCAAATGTCAATTTTGTGCTACGATTATCGTGGATTATTGCATCAAGAGTTCTTACCATATAGTCGTACGGCAATAAGAATTATTATCTTGAAGTTATGCGCCGCTTGCGAGAAGCAATACGAAGAAAATATCCGGCATTGTGAAAAAAATTACTCATGGCATTTGCATAACGATAATGCACCTGCTCACTCGTCTTTGTATGTTCGTGATTTTTTAGCCGAAAACTATACCGTTATCATGTCAAGATTTGGCCTTCTGCAACTTTTTTCTGTTCCCAAGAATGAAGAGACGATTGAGGAGATGGAATCGCTAAGAGCTCAAGGACATACCAAAAAGTACATATCAGAACTGCTTCGATGATTGGAAGAAACGCTGGTACAAGTATGTTATATCTGAGAGAAAAAATAGACATGAATGAATAAATGAACATTTTCTGATAAAAATTAAAATTCATTTTATTTTTTGAACAGGTAGCGTATATTTTCATTTTTGATGTACTGTGGTTGAGCTAGTGTGGCGTGGAACTATATACCACCCAATTGGTTGGCAGCTAAAGTGGTATATAAGGTGGGTCGGAAAGACCCACACCCTAAATCGGTACGACCAATGAGCCTTACATCCGTCCTGTTGAGAGGACTCGAGAGGATACTGGACGGACACATCAGGGAGGTGGCATTATATGCATCGCCCCTGAATAACCACCAGTATGCTCATCAAACCGGGAAATCGCCAGATTTATCACTAAACAATCTTGTAAAAAAATCTCCCAATTCCTTGACCACAAAGAGATTGCGGTCGCTGTATTTGTCGATTTCGAAGAAGCATTTGCCAATTAACTACCTAAATCTATAGGATCATCTATGGCTAGGAAAGGTATAGAATCGACCATAACTGTCGCAGACCCAGGACAGAGATATCAACCTGCCTAGGAACCTATGCGACTGTAATTCAAGTGGAAATTTACGCTATTGAATTGTGAGCGGAGAGATGGGAAGAATCCAACCTCATATACAAGTCAATACAAACAGCGTTGTAAGCTTACAGCTCCTACCAAACATCGTCTGAATTGGTAGCAATTTGCCAAAAACGACTCTCCTCGGCAGGAAGACTTGACATATTGTCTGTGGTCTGAATTCCAGGCCTTACTGGCCTGGAAGGCAATGAGGCTGCTGACTTCTTTGCAAAGGAGGGTACTGCAAGCAGCTTCATCGGAACAGAACCTGTCATTGGCATCGCTTTAGGCTTTGCCAAACAAAAATTGAACACCTGGATGGCAAGAAGATTTATGGACTTCTGACCAAATCTTCCAGGATTGGCTCACTCAAAGGCGTTTATACACCCCTCGAAGCTTGATACCAAAGAGTTATTGGACTACAGTAGGTTTGAACTACAATGTCTAACAGGCCTTCTTATAGGTCACTGTTATTTAAATCATCATATGCAGAAAGTCGGACTGTCGGAAAACAGTGTGTGTCACCTCCGTTTGGCAAATGATGGAACAGCAAAGCACATACTTTGTGCCGGTCCTGTTGGGAATCAAATAAGGTTTTTAGAGCTCAACAGGGCTGTACTCTCATCATCTGACCTGAAAGACCACTCACCGCACAAACTAATCGGCTTCGTTAAGAAGCTGGGTTTATTTGGTCGAATGTGAATAGGTGTGAGCCACAATAAACTCTTGCGAGTTGCGGTGGTGAGTCGATTGACCCACTCACTTCGAACTCAACCTAACCTAACTGTGCGGTGTTTTATCATAAACATATCCAGTATCGCCAATATTTCGGGCTAATTTCGAAACATTTCAATGCATTTTGTTGAACAAACTTGCAGTGTGCCCAGCTCAATTAATATTTCGAAAACGAATTTCAATCCGTTCTACAGTGAAATAAACCATTTTAACAGTGAAATTTTAATTGTACCAGAATAAATTTCATGAAATCGATATATGGACGAAAATAAATATTGCAGATTTTTTTTTCCACACTTGTTAGCAATAGTTTACTAACTGTACGAAAAAAACTCGAAAATACAATGAAAATATCATTCGGATAGATTACCAACTTCTTTTGTTTTGCATCACACACGGAATTTTTGGTCTAAAAATAACGAGCAATCGCTTGTCCAATTGAAATTAGAGATAGCATTTACTAAACTCCATTCTCACTTCCGTTCATTTCGAAAAATTTGCTGGGAACATATTTTTTGATTATTCTCGTTAAAATCTAGCTCGCACAAGTTCCTACACTTGAAGGTTATTGTTTCAAGGGGCCAACAGATGATTAATGGAGAAATAGCCCAAACAGATTATGTTTTAATAGAGCAATCACTTTCATTCTTGTCATTTTTGGGAAACGTAGCTCTTTTGGTTCTCCAAACATCGTTTTAGAAATCATTTTTGAAGTTGAATCTAAAGACAAAAAACATCATGAAAACATTTATTTCGTGTTGTTTCGAACTGATTATTAACTCCTTCTTGCCATTGAAGATTCAGGGATTGAAAGTAACAGGAATGAAAAAACACTAAAAATGTAATCCCCTTGGAATTGCAATCGACCGAGCATTTTGTGTTTCATCTTCTTGAAGACCTTAAAAGCTAGATAGATGCTTTTCGTTAGAATACTCTGTGTGGAGGTTTTCTACTGATTGTTCGTTTGAACTATTCGTTCAATAAAGTCTCACAAATGTAACGAACATATAGGCAGGTTAGGTTAGGTCCAAAATGCACTGCAACCCGCAAAGTTTTATTATGGCTCACACTTATTCACACTCGACCAAATACACCCAGCTTCTGAACAAAGCCGATCAGTTTGTATGATGAGTGGTGATGAGTGGTGATGAGTGGTCTTTCAGAGCAGATGGTAAGAGTACGGCTCTGCCAAACTCTGAAAACCTGATTCGGTCCACAGCGGGGCAGGCACAAAGTATGTGCTCTGCTGTTTCATCATTTTCCAAACAGAGGCGACACACACTGTCTTCCGACAGTCCGAGTCTCTGCATATGATCATTCGAATGACAGTGACCTGTAAGAAGGCCTGTTAGACCTCGTAGTTCATCCCTACTGTAGTCCAACAACTGTTTGGTATCAAGCTTCGAAGGGTGAATAAACGTTTTGGGGTGAGCCAATCCTGGAAGATTCTGCCAAAAGTCCATAAATCTTCTTGCTATCCAGGTGTTCAATGTTTGTTTGGCAAAGCCTAAAGTGATGCCAATGATAGGTTCTAGCCGATGAAGCTGATTGCAGCACTCTCCTTTGCAAGGGAGTCAGCTGCTTTATTGCCTTCCAGGCCAGTATAGGTAACTGAGACCTATTGTTACAGCAGAGCATTCTTCGAAGAAAAAATCACTTTGCATTATTTCATAGAGAAAATAATAATTATCATCCAGGAGTATATTTGTTCCAATAATTAGAAATAATACTGCGAAAAATTAGAAGGCAATCATAAAATACACTAATTTTGTGTGAGAATTTTCCAAAATCCTTTTCAAATCTCCCCAAGAGGAGACAATCAGGAATGCGTTGAGGCCATAAAAATAAAATCTTCAGAACGACATGATACAATACAAGCCCATACAAAGCCCACTCAATTCCGATAAAAAATTGAGAGAGCACTTTGTTTTTAGTGTTTATGTTGTACACATTTTTTAAAAGTTCCACAAGCACTTCTGTAAACATGACATCGCATTATTGATGGCATGTCATTATCGGGCATTCTGAAATATGCATTCAATAATTTGAAAGGAAAAGCGGGATCATTATATTAATCAAGTTAATGTATTGAACAGAATTATCAATACTGTCACGAATTCTCATTTCAGGTAGAATATAACGTTGAAAATTTGTCTGAAGGTGGTTGACAATATATATAATATAAATTGATTTGAAACTCCTGAAAAAATTATTGAGAAGATTAACCAAAAATAACAATTTCATTCGAACAAAAAAAAGAAATTACAAAGAAATAACATGAAACCAAACAACAACCAAAGAAATAAAAATTGAAATATTAGTAAAAGCTGAAAATTAAAATTTATTATTGACAAAAAATGAAAAATTAAAATTAAAATTAAAAGATTCCAAACCAAGTTATGTTACGACGTTTTGATTGTTAGTATCCACAATCGTCATTTTTTTTTATTCAAATAAAATTGTTATTTTCTGTTAATCTTTTCAATAATTTTTTCAGGAGTTTCAAATCAATTTATATTATATTAGACAATGGATGTCCGAACTAATGAAATACACCACGAAACATTATCAACCACCTACGATATATTCAGAAAAGAAACAAGGCACGTACAGGTATATTCCTGACAGTTCACATCACTGTGGACAGCACAAACGTGCTGAGTTGAATTTTTTGGTGCATCGTCTTTTGACTTTCCCTCTAACATATGATAGGTTCACAAAAAAAACGTACAATACAGGAAATAGCAGCCACTAACGGTTTCCCGAGGGGTATTGTAGATGACATAATTAGGAAACAGAAGTTTAGGTTAAGAATGAACGAAATCTCGACTTTCAGAAAGGACAAAAACCAAGATAAATACATCTCAGTTCCACACACTTAAAATATGGAAGACCTGAAAAATCAGCAGTCGCCCATCATATTTTGCAACAAAACCATTCCATAGACTTCAGTTCTTTAAGATTAGTTAGACAAGTTAATAACAACAGGCAACCAGATGCCTATGAGAGTGTGGAAATAAGTAAACATAATAATATTATGAATAACGACAACGGACCAATACCAAATAGCATACTATATAACTTGTTGAAATAATATTGTTGGGTTTACTGATTACTACAAAAATACACATTGTAAATATATTTAGATAGGCAATATTGTGAAACTAATTTTATATAGATGAAAATTGTTCTATATATAGCTGTAACATTTAAACATACATAAGGACATATTGTAAATAATAGAAAGGCCAATTGTAAAATTAATTTAGGGTGGTACACTTGTATGGGTGGTATTACTGATTACCTACCTGTATGATGTACCTGATCAGTATAAGTAGCTTTAGTTTTGAGTAGTTATTAGTTTTATCTTCCTCTTGAAGATGATCACTTGGTGATCGAAACACGTGTCGAGGTGTAAAGATAACGATTTGGTGTTGGGAAAAAACTCCAGTAATATTCAACCACCTACAAACAAACGTTGAATTCCGGTACGGACCCGGAACCAGCGACTTATTTCCGAGGATATGAGAAGACTATGGTCAAGCTCACCAAAGAAGAAACTCACCTCAGCTTCTTGTGCAGAGCTACAGACAACAACATCATACCCAAAGGTTTTTTGCTAAAATCGCCAATCAGAGTTATCATCCGAAGACGATTGTGGATACTAACAATCGAAACGTCGTGACATTTCAATTTTAATTTTTCATTTTTTGTTGATAATAATTTTCAATTTTCAGGTTTTATCAATGTTTCAATTTTTATTTTTTTAGTTGTTGTTTGGTTTTATGTTATTTCTTTGTAATTTCATTTTTTTTGTTCAAATAAAATTGTTATTTTCGATTAATCTTTTCAATAATTTTTTCAGGAGATTCAAATCAATTTATATTATATTGGACAATGGAACTCCGAACTGATGAAATATATAACATTGAAAATATTTGTCAGCTTTAATTTCGATTTATTCATGAACATCTTAACTAGACACTACTTATGAAATATTATATAAGTGAACAATCTTGTTGGACGGAAGTTCCAAAGTTGTATCATGACCAAATCTAGAACGTCAATTGAAGTAACATCTTTGTCTTTATATTTCACTAGTTCGGACTTCCATTGTCTACTATATAAAATGATTTGAAATCCCTGAAACAACTAAAAAAGAAGAATTGAAAATGAATAGCTGAAAATAAGAATTATAATAACCAAAATAAACCTAAAATGAAATAATAGTGAAATAAAATACAGGTAAAAATAGAACAATTGAATAAATAAAAATAAAGAAAAGAAAAAAGAAAATAAAAATAAAAAGTGGAGAGATTCCAAGTCACGTTAGTTCACGACGTTTCGATTGTTAGTATCTTTTCTTTATATCTTCATAAAAAGGTTTTGAGCTTTCAAAACATAAACATTCAATGTATATCTAACAAAATTGAGACACTTCAAACGCTTTTGTTTGGTTGTCACTTTGATATTGTATGTATTTTGGAACATTGGCAGAAAGAGCAAAATCTCTAAAGTATAAACCTTGAGGAATATTTTCTCACAAATTTCTTTTGCATATATACTAATGCCATTACCCACATTATTTTTGTACAAGGTTCTCATAAAAATTCATAAAAAATAAACTTCAATAATCAAGCAATCAGACCTTCATGAGTATGATACCAGACATTGTAACAAATTTCGGACAAACCGCTATCGTTTGAGTATATCACAAAAGAACCAACTGAATTTAAACCTCTACAACTATCTTCCTGATAGTTTCAAAATTCTCAGTATTAAAAAAAAATGAAATATTATCCTTTGAGTTTTTGCTTCTTTTTGTAGAAGAATACATAAATCATTTTAATGTTTATAATGTCAACATACATACTCAATTTTGTTCTTATATTTTTGTATTGGTGTTTCTCGTTTGTTTTTATATTTTGATTGTTAACAAATTACGTTCATGCTATTTTTTGAATTGCTACAAACATTTTATTATGCAACGTGATGAAATAAATTAATCATATTTTATCTTTTCATCTATATACAAAAAATTGTGGTAAACTTTCTATCATAAACAAACAGAAAGAAAGAGCCCTTTCAAAATAACAGCTTTCATATAAATATTAAATTACACGAAAGAAAAAGTACTTTCCATTGTTTTTATAATGTTTTTTGTCAAGAGTTAATTTGTTATATTTGCTTTCTGGCGTGAAACCAAAAATAAAAAAATGTCTTCTACAAAAATAACTCTTTCATTTGAAGTATTTCGGCTATTTAGGCTTGCTTCTCAAGTGTAGTTGAAAAATTGATAGGTTTTATGCCAGAAAAAAACGATATTGAATCTATGAACACAGATAAATTGAAAATGTCTTAATAGGGAGATAGAACCAAAGCACCAATTCTTCGGGTATCGCAAGGCATCTGAATTAAGAAAAGAGACACCCATGCGGTGTTGCATCGAATTCTTTGGGGTAACCGAATAAGACCATGAACGCTTATAGTGTATTATGTCTGTGCAACGTCTTCAATTTGGAAGATTCGTCGCAAGTTATTTTCTGCTTTCCATAGTGGGAGCATTCGCCACACTCTATTCGATATATACCTGATTATTTTCAAATATGATAGAGTGTAGCGAATGCTCTGCAGTATATACAGGCCAAACCGGTAGAAATTTTGACATAAGACTGCGTGAACACGTCTGTTCAGACAAAAAATCTACAATGTACGAACATCTTCAAGAATCAAAACACAAGACAAATAAAAATAACCTCAAAATCCTACTCATATGTAATAAAGGAGAGAAAATGAATTTGTTGTAAGCCATGGAAATTAACAAATCAATTAAAAACCAGAAATATATACCCCTAAATGGGCAACTCGATTTACGTAGGTCTCCTCTCTTAAATTTATAAGTTTAACAACCTCTAGAATTTTCAGTGGTGAATTTTGAAATCGGCATCCTGGTTCGCTCAAATACCTGTCTATCAAATCCCTGTCCTTATTCCTGATATAACCGAGTTTTCAAACTTCAAATCTCAGTTTCATAGTTGATAATGGCGTCAAACCCGAAGCTGGTCGAATAAATGAAATCAACTAGTTGTAATTGCACAGAAGTGTTTTTATTCATTTCATTGAAGTGTTGCACTACAGTAGGGATGATTTATGATGTCTAAGAGGCCTTCTTACAATTCACTGTCATTTGAGTCATCATATGCAGAAAACAGTGTGTGTGTGCATATGTCGGAAAACAGTGTGTGTCGCCTCTGTTTGGGAAATGATGAAAGAGCAGAGAACATACTTTGTGTCTGCCCCGCTGTGGACCGAATCAGGTTTTTAGAGTTCGGCAGAGCCGTACTCTTACCATCTGATCTGAAAGACCACTCACTATACAAACTAATTGGCTTCCTTCAGAAGCTACGTTTATTTGATGAAGTGTGAATATATGTGAGCCACAATAAACCCTTACGGGTTGCGGTGAAGGGTCGAATTGACCCACTGACTTTGGACGTAACCTAACCTAGTGGGGATTATCGTCATAAAACTTTGATAGCTTTACCAAATTCTGAGGGGCTTTCTTTCACTTAACGCCATTTGGCAGGTGGTTGAAGATTTTTAGGCCATTGTAAATTACTGAGATTTTAGTAAGTGTCGAGGTAGGTACAGGCAGTCTAAAATCATCAGTCTGCCGAGTTGTTTATCAAACAGGCCGTTTCTAATATGAACATGTTGAAATATTATTTGTCATGAATAGAGGCCTACAGGAGTCTTGTTGTTTTATTTTGAAGAGATAATGTATCGATCTTTTTTGAAGTACAAACACAGAAGTCATATGCGTTCTAGAACATACTCCCCAGAATCTAATTCCATATCTTACGTTTGAGTCTATTAGTGAATAGTGAACAGATTCAGCTGCAGAAGATCCCAATTCTCTAGAAGTTATTCTTAAGCTTAAGAACCGAAAAAACTTTTTAGTGAATATTTTGATGTGGTCTTCAAATCTCAAGTCGTTATATATGATAATACTTAGGAATTTGGTGTTTAATTTATTCTCGATAACATTGATAGTATTTAAAAAGCTATCAATAGAACCCCGAAAAGATACCAAATTAGTTTTGTAAATTTCTAAAGATAAGAGATTAGCATCGCACCAGTTCTTGATAATCCTGACATCTGAAGATATAACCTTGTGGAGATCTAAGGTATATTTTTACTGTGCCATCTGAGAATAATGTGAACTTCTCCTTCATATTCAACGATGTCAGTTTTTTTATATACAAAATAATGATAATGGGATCAAGGATAGACCCCTGAGGGAATCCACTGTTTATACAAGATGCAGTTGATAATGAAGTACCGGTGAGGTAAGATTCAAACCATTTATGAGTTATTGATAGTGATGCTTTATTCTCAAGAAACATTACATGTTTATGATAGAGAATTTAACATATTAACTCCAACTGGAATTTCAGGAACTATCGGGATTATGATGCTCCCGCTTCTTCCAAGATATTTGTTGCAGCTACCTCTTACAACCATAGGATATCTCGAAGTATCCATTCAGTGAATATATATGGGTTCTACTTCAATGATGATACAATTTTCTGAGCAGTATTTCATGATTTACATAATCGGTTGCTTCGGATAAATCACAAAACACTGCTGCAGCTAAGTCACGATTGCTAATATCGTTAAAAACTTCGTTCAGAAAGGACAATATGGCGTCTACACTTTTTCCATTGGAATCCAAATTGTTTACAATTCAATATATTTTATAACATCAAGAAATCAGTCAAACGATATTTTACAATTTTTTCTATCAGTTCAGCTAATGAGGGTATAAGACAAATTGCTGGACAAACCCAGCAACTTCATGGTATGTTTGGGGGCAGAGCTCCATTTATGAGAACAATACTCGAAAGACGGTCTGATCTGAGCTTTATAAAGCATCAAAAGGATATCCTGGACCCTGTTGTCCTGTTGGTGACACCGTGCATATGTGATGTTTTTTTCATTTTTTGTAACCAGTTGTTGTCCACCTTTGCAATTGGCTGCACCGCGCTGATGAGGCCAATAGCCAGAAACACGTGTCCGCGGTTTGCCTCCATATTTCTTGAGTGTCCTCATATATATATATATATATATATATATATATATATATATATATATATATATATATACATATATATATATATATATATATATATATATATTTGTTATCTTAACTAGATTTTCACGTACCGAGACGAAGTAGTGGAAACGAAATATTTTTCTAATTGTCTTTGCCTAGGATCATCGTGTTAATAAAATCCCCAGTTCATAACATCTGTAAAATCAATAATAGTTTCTATTCAGAATGTGATATTTTTGTTGTTACATTTGGACGCTTCAAGTATATAATTCGTAACAAACTATTTTTTATCCAAGTCAAACTACAATCTAATTACAACCCATAAGTGAAATACTGTGTTTCAACTCTCTGTACACTGCCAATTCTATTAGAATTCTACAGTATATGTTTCTTTTTTTTGATTGTTATTATATGAATGTATTACTGTTGTATAATATACTACTCTATTACTCTGCTGATTTTGTATGCTATTCATTATATTCCATTGTACTCATACTTAGTCATAGCTGTAAACTTAATTATATTTGTCTTGTAACTGGGATTACTCCTGTTAGACAATGAACCTTTTTTTTATGTGAATTTTACAAGTATACAGGAGTTTTAGGATTCAGTTGAAATGAGAGAAAAGACTTCAAATCAAATCACAATCTATTTATTGAGTCGTAAGAATCCATTACTCTATGGGTTTTTTAAACAATTACCAACTACCGGCTAACGGAAATACTCTCTCTTATTAACTAAATGACTACATCTACACAGTGCAAGATTCAATACGAGTGAAATGTCAGTCTATTATGTGCAACAAAATATGTCATGAAATTGACTATTTAAAATATTTTGTGGATCAATTTTGTTTCATAGATGATGAACATGAGGAAAATTCGAATACGTACAAACGTTGGCATACCATAAAATGAACTTTTGAAAAGTTTTTATATGAATTTACGCAAAATAATAGAGAAAATAAAAACTCGTGAATACATGTCCCATGTATAAGAGAAGAAATACCGTACAGAAAAGTTTCAAAATGGACACCCAATTTCATGTTATATTTAAAGCATATTTTTGCCATTTTTTATTTACTTTTGAATTGTATTAGGATAATAACATATGATGTCATCGAAGACAAGAATGCTGGGATGAGACGTTGATTGATTTTGAAAAAACCCAGTGCTGAGAATTCTGGCAGGAGTTCTTCGATCAGTTCTGACAGATTATTAAGTTCATTTCTGATATCTAGATCTTCAACATCTACTTGCATATAGTGAATCGTTTCCAGAAGTTTCTTTGCGCTCTTCTCCACCCCATCACATGACATGATCATTATCAGGCTGTATAACTGAAACAAACAGGCATATTTCTTTTGTTGCAGGAGGCAGAAATTCAGTGCAGTTTTTGAGTATAATGTAATCCTAACATATAATTATCACCAAGGCACATTGAGGAAGTGTTCAATATATAAAATACATAAGCTATTTTTTTCCAACAAGGCAAATTGAGTAGGTTATCACACATAAGAAGACAGACTTTTACGGCCGGATTCATGATTTAAAAAAACAAAATTTGGGCTAGTAGGTCATGGTCGAATGGAATCTAACATACCAAACGTTTCTCCTGCTTCTGCGGCAGATATCATCAGTGGTATGTGTGTGTACTGCGAGAACAATAGTAGTCTCAGCAACAACATAACGTCAACGCACACACCGTAGCAGACGAAACGTTTCGTATATCAGGTGTCATTCGACTACGGCCTACTTGCTCGGATTCATGATATCATGTTACCCATCATCGTACTCGAAATTGAACATTAAACAGCATATATATATATATATATATACATGAAGTGGATGATCTCAGCGACTGGAGGAATGTACGGAAAAATAGATTAACAGGGTCTCTCAATCAAAAAATCAATAATCAAACTCTGCTTCACTTACTTGACAGGAAAGTTATACATGTATAACTTTCTCGTCAATTTATATGTTCAATTTATTGTTTTTCGATCATTTTTACTGCCTTGAAGAAGCTTTCCATTAGAAGCGAAAGCTTGGCTGAGTAAAGCAAGTACTTTATTGGTTTTTCTTATTTTATATATATATATATATATATATATATATATATATATATATATATATATATATATATATATATATATAACAAAACTTGGGAATTTCTTTGGGTGAACAGCAGAACGGAAGTGTACTCTTATAACACAAGTTATTCCAATATTTCGATAAAATTTATTATCATCTTCAGGGAAAAGCTACAAATGTTTTATGGTGATAATAAAATATGAAAACGTTTTTTTTATTTTAATAATGATATAAAAATTTTTTTTTTAACAACTTACTGTTAGTGAGGTTGGCCGTGTCGAAAAGAATGTTATATCTAAACAATTGAAACATGTCAATACAATAAAATAGTC
Organism: Leptinotarsa decemlineata; assembly: GCF_025532065.1. NCBI lineage: Eukaryota > Metazoa > Arthropoda > Insecta > Coleoptera > Chrysomelidae > Leptinotarsa > Leptinotarsa decemlineata. The sequence goes on from NW_027412593.1 coordinate 6,768,340, forward strand.
ATCAAGTTGAAAGAGGTAGACACCTCACTGGATACAAAGAAGAATAATGAATTAAAACTTTTAATAAAAATCGTTATTTGTTTTAAAATTATGGGAATACCGGTAAACGCCATGTGCATTCAGAAACAAGAGAGAGAGGCACAAGACAGTTGACATTTTGACAATGACAGTTGTCATGTCATTATATTATAAAGGTGTGTTAGTTTGTAAATGATAACAATCTGGAGCACAAAGGGAACTGATTATGGAACAAGTGTGATCAGAGACATCTGCTGTTCTGTAAGTAAATAAATGAGAGAAAATCCACAAAATCAAATATATTAATTAATTAACAAAATCCTCAGTGGTCTTGAGGAATGAAATGAAGAAAATATTTAATCAAAATAAAACCCTGCCTTAGGGAGGTTGGAAGTTTTGTTGAAACAATATCAAATGTTATGAATTTATATTGGAGAAGAGAACCCAGAATTATTGTTCATTTGGAAATTATGTAAATTTTTATCAATGTCTAATAAGAAGGCATAGATTCCACTGAGATGATCAATGTCAGACCTTTTATTAAGGCAGTTATCTGATTGTAATATGAAAGACATTTCCAAAAACAATCTTTTAGATGTATTTCTTTCAGTTGATAAAATTTTTGCTGAATTAAAGTTCATGTTATGACCTTCTTTGTAAACATGATTGCTGAGAGCACATCTCTCAGGATGTAATCTACTGTCACTCTTATGTGACGAGATTCTGTCTTTTAGTAATCTTGACGTTTGACCAATATATTCACTACTACAATTTAGACAAGGAATGGAATAAATTAGATTAGACTGAAGGTTGATAGGAGTTTTATCTTTAAGTTTAGAAAATAGTTTATTAATGGTGAAAATGGTTCTAAAGGCTATTTTTACATTTAAATCTTTGAAAATTCTGCATAACTTTGGTGTCATATCGCTTATGTATGGTAAAGAGGAGAATAATATAGGAACTGGAGGTGGATCAGTCCCAATTGTGACATTGTCAGACACTAAAGGATTTTCATCCAACTGGTTATTATTATTGACTTGCACGTCCATGGTAGACGTGCTAAATAAGATCTTCTTAAGTAGAGGATCTGGGTAGGAATTGTTAATGAATAATTGGAAAAGTATATTTAAATTTTTTTTACTCTTTTCATAAAAAAAAAAAAAATTAAATATACTTTTCCAATTATTCATTAACAATTCCTACCCAGATCCTCTACTTAAGAAGATCTTATTTAGCACGTCTACCATGGACGTGCAAGTCAATAATAATAACCAGTTGGATGAAAATCCTTTAGTGTCTGACAATGTCACAATTGGGACTGATCCACCTCCAGTTCCTATATTATTCTCCTCTTTACCATACATAAGCGATATGACACCAAAGTTATGCAGAATTTTCAAAGATTTAAATGTAAAAATAGCCTTTAGAACCATTTTCACCATTAATAAACTATTTTCTAAACTTAAAGATAAAACTCCTATCAACCTTCAGTCTAATCTAATTTATTCCATTCCTTGTCTAAATTGTAGTAGTGAATATATTGGTCAAACGTCAAGATTACTAAAAGACAGAATCTCGTCACATAAGAGTGACAGTAGATTACATCCTGAGAGATGTGCTCTCAGCAATCATGTTTACAGAGAAGGTCATAACATGAACTTTAATTCAGCAAAAATTTTATCAACTGAAAGAAATACATCTAAAAGATTGTTTTTGGAAATGTCTTTCATATTACAATCAGATAACTGCCTTAATAAAAGGTCTGACATTGATCATCTCAGTGGAATCTATGCCTTCTTATTAGACATTGATAAAAATTTACATAATTTCCAAATGAACAATAATTCTGGGTTCTCTTCTCCAATATAAATTCATAATATTTGATATTGTTTCAACAAAACTTCCAACCTCCCTAAGGCAGGGTTTTATTTTGATTAAATATTTTCTTCGTTCCATTCCTCAAGACCACTGAGGATTTTGTTAATTAATTAATATATTTGATTTTGTGGATTTTCTCTCATTTATTTACTTACAGAACAGCAGATGTCTCTGATCACACTTGTTCCATAATCAGTTCCCTTTATGTTCCAGATTGTTATCATTTACAAACTAACACACCTTTATAATATAATGACATGACAACTGTCATTGTCAAAATGTCAACTGTCTTGTGCCTCTCTCTCTTGTTTCTGAATGCACATGGCGTTTACCGGTATTCCCATAATTTTAAAACAAATAACGATTTTTATTAAAAGTTTTAATTCATTATTCTTCTTTGTATCCAGTGAGGTGTCTACCTCTTTTAACTTGATGACTATTTTATTGTATTGACATGTTTCAATTGTTTAGATATAACATTCTTTTCGACACGGCCAACCTCACTAACAGTAAGTTGTTAAAAAAAAATTTTTTATATCATTATTAAAATAAAAAAAAAACTTTTTCATATTGTATTATCACCATAAAACATTTGTAGCTTTTCCCTGAAGATGATAATAAATTTTATCGAAATATTGGAATAACTTGTGTTATAAGAGTACACTTCCGTTCTGCTGTTCACCCAAAGAAATTCCCAAGTTTTGTTCTTAACTAGTCAGCAAAGACTGTCCTTCAACTATATATATATATATATATATATATATATATATATATATATATATATATATATATATATATGACTCTCCCTGGTTGCCAACAGGAAGCTTGGAACAAGTATTTTTGACAGCGAGTATGATTGCTGTCTCTGTTCTGGCGAGTGCCGCCATCATTAGTAGACAGTAACCCCATAACTAGTGTAGAGGATAGCGAGTCTTGTTATATACTAACTTTGATTCAATAAATTGTGTATTTTTGGTAACCTAGTGTTTTACCCACGAAACCCTTAAGGCAATAATAATAGCCTTATAACTGGCGCCCAGCGTGGGGCTATCGAAAATCATGAAATAAAACTGTTGATGAAAAGTTTTCGTGTCGTTTGTTGGTATAAACGAGAGTAGTGCGCGCGAAAGTTTTCCGAACTGTGCTTCTACAAGTGGGGCTCCTCAATCATCGCTTTTGTGAACTGTCTCCAGTGTGAATAGACTAGCTTCTACAAAAGTAGGACTGGATCTGTTTCTCGCTTCATAGTGCATGAAAAGATTGAAAAGCTTCTACAAGTGTAGGACTGCCTGGATCTACTTTTCGCTCCGCCGCGTAGGAATTTGCCTGGATCTACTTTTCGCTCCGCCGCGTAGGAATTTGCTGGATCTACTTTTCGCTCCGCCGCGTAGGAATTTGCTGGATCTACTTTTCGCTCCGCCGCGTAGGAATTTGCTGGATCTACTTTTGCTCCGCCGTGTCTTCAAAAGAATCGCAAGTATTCTGAAATTTGAAAGGGTTCTGCACAAACTGTGAGTACTTTTCTCTGTTATCACGGCTGATCAAAGGCATACGTATTTTCTCCGTTCCGCCGTTCATAAAACCGAAGTAATTGAGAGAGAGACGGATTCGAAAATGTCTGTCACACTTTCGAATGAACAATTCCAAGAATTATTAGGCTGCATGAATGTTTCAACGAATACGGGTAACTTCTCAAAGTGCTCGAGTAAATTTTGCGGTGATAAAAATGCTGATGTGAACGCGTTTTCAGATGCAGTAGAAGTCTATAAGGACTGTGTTAATATTTCGGATGTAAATGCATTGAAGGGTTTACCGATGCTTCTCGAAGGTTTCGCTGCAACATGGTACCAAGGTGTGAAATCCACTGTGACTGATTGGAAAGAAGCTACAAAGTTGTTGAAAACAACATTTGGACCAAATAAACCTCCGTATCGTGTATATCGTGAACTTTTCGCCTACGAACAAGATTCAAGAACGAAAACTTATGTGTTTATTTGCAAAGCCCGATCAATACTTGCTCAACTACCTAGTGGCACTCTTGCCCAAGAGGTTCAACTAGATATGGTGTATGGATTACTCCATAGGAGAATTCGCGAGAAAGTTCCTCGTGATGAGGTTAGCTCTTTCGAAGAATTGCTCACCCAGTCACGACTAGCAGAAGAAACTTTTGATTCAACGCCCGAAACGAAACTTTCTGAGGATGGACATTTAAAAAATAAGAAACGTTGCTCATATTGTCACAATCCTGGTCATATTAGGGAGGACTGTCGCAAATTAGCTAAAGCCCAATATAAAGGTTGTAGTTCGGTGTCTAATGTCACGAACACGGGTCCAGCTGCTAAAACTGCGAATGACACCACTCAGAATAATCCTCTACCTAGCCCCAGTACCTCTAATAATTTTTCATGTTATGGGTGCGGAAATCCCGGTTACATTCGAACTAATTGTCCTAAATGCTGTTCAAAATTACAGAAAACAACTGTGTCATCGTCTGCCGAATTTTTGTGTAGTAAATTCAATAACAATGATACGAATGTAATTAGGCCCCTGGTCCCAATCCAAATAATGCACCACAACGGGTTTGCTTTTTTGGATACTGGTTCAAAGTCTAGCATAGCTGGACATATGTTGTAAAAGCTACTTCTCAACGACAATGTTCCTTTTAGAGAGGACAATCTTATTATGACTCTAGCAGATGGAATACAGCGTGACGTCATCGTACGAATTTTTGAAACTAAAGTTACTTTAATGAATAAAACGGTTTCTATTGAACTTATCTCGCTTTCTGAATATGAAAATAGCAGAAATCTCCTGGGCGTAGACTTCATAAGGGCTATCAATGTGATATTAGACATACCAAATAATATGTTTTTCTTCGGAGATGGAGACCAGAGAATGTATCCGTTCTCTAGCGAGCCCAGTACTGATTCTGAATGCGTAGTAAATACAGTACACTTTGAAGCTATTAAATTAAGGGAAAACGAAGGAGCGTCGCTGTCCATAGAAGAACGCGAAGAACTTAATAATTTAATATTTGACAATAGACAAATTTTCGAAGAAAATGGTGAGCCTACACCCTACGCAGAGCACACAATCACGTTAACTGATGATGTTCCTGTTGCTGTGCCGCCGTACCGCATGTCTGAGCCTAAGAAACAAATCCTACGACAAGAGTTGGACAAACTCCTGGACAATGGTACCATTGAAGAATGTGAATCTCCCTACGCTGCTCCTGTAGTCCTAGTCCCGAAAAAAGATGGTGGAGTTCGAATGACAATTGACTACAGAGGTTTGAATGCCATCACCCGTGCAGATCGCTATCCGCTACCTAGGATCGACGATCTGTTGCATGCTGCTAAGAAAAGTTCTTTTATGTCTACGCTAGATCTGAGATCAGGATACCACTAAATTTCAGTACGACCATCGGATCGAGATAAGACTGCATTTGTAACGCCTTTCGGTTCTTTTCGCTATACAAAAATGCCGTTTGGGATGAGAAATTCTCCGGCAACATTCCAAAGAATGATGGATCGATTTAAATCAGGACTACCAGACATTCCCCTTGTGGTTTATCTAGATGAACTTATCGTTATCTCAGCAAGCTTCTATGAACACATAGACGACCTGAGTAAAGTCTTCTCCAGACTGTTGTTATTTAAGCTACACCTGAATAGAGATAAATGTACCTTCTCTTGCCAATCGGTACGATATTTGGGTCATATTATTACCCCGCAAGGTATTCAACCATATGATGCTAAAGTATCTGCGATATTGAACATGCTACCTCCCAAAAATGTCAAGCAACTACTTACCTTTCTGCAAACCGCCTCATGGTTCAGGCGGTTCATTGAGACATAGCCAAACCTCTAACCAACTTGACCAAGAAGAAGGCTGAGTGGAAGTGGGAAGATGAACAGACTGTGGCTTTTGAACAACTCAAGATCAAATTGAGCTGCGCACCTATCTTACGACAGGCCGATCCTTGTCTACCCTACATATTACGTACGGATGCTTCGAGCTACGCTCTGGGGGCATGTCTCCTTCAGGGGGAGGACGCGGATGAGAGACCAATAGAGTACGCCAGCCGCCTTCTCGCCACCGCCTAACGAAATTATACGACTTCTGAAAGAGAAGCTTTGGCCGTTGTCTGGGCAGTCGAAAAATTCCGTGGTTACGTAGAGGGAGCCACTATTACTATACAGACTGACCATCAACCCCTCCGATGGTTGATGACGCTCAAGTCACCAAGTGGGAGACTAGCCCGTTGGTCTCTAGTTTTGCAGGCCTATGACCTGCGCATTGATTATATCACACGAAAGTCTAATGTAGTAGCGGATACGTTATCACGCCCCGCTTGCGAAGAAAACAATACAGAAGTGAACCTAGTCACAGTTGACTTACCTACACGGTCTCCACACTCTATTAGGCAAGAGCAATGTTTGTCTAGAAAATAACCCCCGCGAAGTCGACTTCAAGAAATGGTCTGAACGCGGCTTCTTAATGAACAATGAGTCCTCTATAAATATACCCCCGAGATCGATGATGAAGAACCCCAGATGGTCGCACCCACCACTGATGTACCACGCATATTGAAGGAGTTCCACGATGCAGAATCTTCAGGACACTACGGTGTTGACAGAACTCTTCGGCGTATCGCTAGCCGATATTATTGGCGTACTATGCGACGAGACGTGACCGAGCATGTAAGTAAGTGTATTGAATGCCAACGCTACAAGGCCCTGAACCTAAAACCCGCTGGCCTGTTGCAAACCCCAATCCAATCTCAGAGATTCGAGGTACTCTCCGTCGACCTCTTTGGACCATTACCAGAAGCCCCTACTGGTGAAAAATGGGTTATGATGGTAGAAGACACTGCCAGCAGATAGATGGAACTACTACCTTTGAAGATAGCCTCTGCTGAAGCCTGTGCTCGCCTTCTCATTGATGAAATTTCCCTACGCTATGGACTACCCAGGCGTGTCATTAGTGATAACGGCCCCCAATTCGTAAGCGCTGTGATGCAGCAAGTAGCTCATGTCCTTGGATTCCAATAGTCACTTATCCCTGTGTACCACCCGAAAGCAAACCCTGTCGAGCGAAAGAACCGTGACTTGAAAACTCAGCTAGCTATACTAACTTCCAGTGACCATACCTCATGGAAGGATAAAATCCCGGCAGTGCGGTTCGCTATGAACACGTCGTTTTGTGAATCTACTAAATTTACACCCGCATTCCTGTCTTTCGGTCGTGAACTACGCGCTCCTGATGATGTATACAGAGACTTACGCGCGATTCTAGACTGTGATACCTTCGCTACTCAGATTAAACCGTATCTTGAAACTCTCTGTGAAATTTTAGGTGAAGCCCGCGAAAATCACGAACTCTCGCAAGACAGAAGTGCAAAGTACAGTAACGAGCACCGGCGCTCTGTGAATTTCAGTGTCGGCGACAAAGTTCTCGTGGACGCTCACTCTTTGAGTAAGGCTAAAGACTCGTACACCGCAAAGTTTGCGCCTAAGCGGGATAGACCTTATAAAATTATCCAAGTTGTCTCCCCCACTACCTATGTCGTGGCATCGGTGGACTGTCCAGATTTCCCTCTGGGCAAGTATCATTCTTCAGCCCTTACTCCCTACAACAGCCAAGAGGAACACGCTCCGGTTCGCCCACTCCGTACCCGAGGCAGACCCCCAGGAACGAATATTCTTTCTCCAGAAGCTCCACCTCTACTCCCTGACGATTCCCAGACGAATGCTCCTAGTGCTGGATCCGACGACTTCGGCCCAGACCCTTGCCCACCAGAGGAGTCAGCAACAGATCCATCCACTGCGGATCCAATCACAAAACCAGTTCCCATGGATAGACCTAGACGAGCGCTATTCATATATATATATATATATATATATATATATATATATATATATATATATATATATATATATATATATGTATGTATAGTTTTTTCTTGGTTTGGCCGATAAAGAACCTGTTGCCGTCCGTACATTGTATGCTGTACACCCCACCCCGTTTAGGTTTTTGTCTTTTTCTTTTACATAGCTGTTTTTTTTTGTTGGTCGATCCGACCAACCGATATACCGGTTTCGGGATGTTTGCCCCATCATCAGTACCAGGCATGGTCTCTTCAAAACGGTGTGAACCGTCTGAGTATCACGACCAAACAAATATAATTCCGGCTAGTCCTGGAATCTCTCTGCAGTTGATTTAATGGGATGTTCACTGCGTCACCTCCAGACGGAGCCAGGTAACAACTCCACAAACATACTCCGGGGTGAGAGTCGGAATAATGAATAATATTCCGGAGAGGTGAATTATGACATGCTCAAGGTTGCCCCTTTCCTTACACGATCTGCTTCCTACTATATAGGTATTGTTGTTGATTTCTACATGAGTTCTTCTTCTTGATGTAGTAGGGAGCAGAACGTGTAAGGACGTCTACTTCCGAACACGTAACAAACATCATCTTACCTATATAGTAGGGGGCGGATCGAGTAAGGTTGGTCGTCTTCCGAACACTTAACAGAAAAATCACCAGTAGATGACAAATGAGACTTTGTCGAAACGTCGTGAGATCAATCCCATTGAGGATAATAGCACAGAACATGGATCAAAACCCGGAAATCAGTTCAGCATATTCCTATCAATGAGAACCTTAGATTTAACATTTCAAACCTTTACGGGAAGAAGACGTCAAGTCACATCAACTTCTTGAAAATGAATTGATGGATGTAGCCGTTACTATGTGGTAGGAAATCATAATGAAGAAAACGAAATTGAAACTTTCTATGTTCTTTACCACTTTTATTTGTAACTAACGTTACATTAAACTGTATAAGTTTGAAAATATCCTTAAAGAACAAAACTGCAGTAACGTTAGTTACAAATAAAAACTTATACATTGATGTATAAGTTCGAAAATGTCCTTATAGGACGAAACTGCAGTAGCAGTAACAGTACAAATGAGAGTGGTAAATAACGTAGAAAGTTTCATTTCTCGTTTTTTCATCCTTGAAAATGGCTCCAAAATTGAAGCTGGAACGTCGAACACTAAACTCCAGAAGCGGTTCAACCCCAACTTAACAACATTTCAGCGAGTCTATATATCGAATCCCTGTTGTTCTGCTGCTGTTTAAGCGACCGACCAAATATATTGATACGAGGAGCGCTCCATATATTTAATCAGAATAGGAAACAGCCAAATTTCGCAAATTGAATGAATATCATTAATATACGAATACACAAAGAGAAAAATGAAAATAAAAAAAAAGGAAACTGGTGAAGACGGAAGAGTAGTTCTTATGTGAATGCATTCTTTGATTCGAAATAACTTTGAATAGACGTTTATTCAACTTGTTAAAATAATTCTCATTGACACTTATTGCTTTTCACGTTATTCAAAACATTCACTGAATTATTACCGTTGAAAATGAAAACTTACTACATTCAAGAGCGGCTTAATATTATTTTAGCGATTGGTGAGTGTTTAGAGAATTGCTTTTTGGTGTCGAGAGTGTATACCCAAAAATATCTAGACCCGAATCATACAAACAAGTTGGTTTTCAAATTATTGCTACATGAATTTCGTAGAACTGGAAGTGTAGTTTATAAAAAGGCAGTTAGACCAAAACCTATCATTGGAAATGAGAAAAACAAATTTATTATTATGAGGTCAATCATAGAAAACCCTCATGCAAGTCAACGTAAGATCAAAAAATAAAAAAAATACAAATTTCACCCCTACAATATTCTGATGCATCAGGAATTATATGAAATGGACATTCATCGACGAATCGACTTTTGTCTATGAGTTCTGGACAAGTCAGTGGAGATGAACATTTTTTTAATTCTATTTTATTTTCTGATGAATCTACAAAACAGACACAACTTTCATTATCATAGTGATGTATTTCCCCATTTTTTCCGCGCTCTGGATCACCAGAATAGACGGTCTGTTAACGTGTGGGGAAGAATTACACAACACAACAAAGTTTTTGTTTCGGGGTTGAAATTAGATGATTTTAATGTATTTCCACGTGTTAAAACCGAAAGTGACCATAAAAATTATATATTAGCTCTTGTTTTCAAGATATAGTATCATTATATTATATATATGTATATTGAGTTTTCAACAAATGAAATATTTCATCACCAACAGTTGGTACACATGTTTGTTTACATAACACCCCTCTCATCAGCTGTTCTTAAGTAGTAAACATAACCTATGTGAGTTTGTCAATTGTACGCACGTGGTTGCTATTGAAATTATCGTGTGAAGTTGATTTTTAAATTAATTTAAGTGCTGATCTGAAATGCCTCGAAAGTGTGTGAATTCTGTCGATAGCTTTTGCTATATATGTGGTGAAATAACATTTAAGGCTCAGAAACGTAAAATGACACCTATCGTTAAGACAGCCTATGAACATTATTTTGGTGTGAAAAAAGTATAAAAATATGAAAACACTTCTCCAATCAATCAAATATGAACAACACAAGTGGCACATCTGTGGTGATCTGAAAGTCATTGCTATACTTCTAGGAATGCAATTAGGGTTCACCAAGTACTGTTGTTTTTTGTGTCTGTGGGACAGTCGGGATAGAAAATCTCACTATAAAAAAATGAACTGGCCTACACGAGACCTAAACCCTAATGAGAAAAATGTAGTTTACGAGCCTCTTGTAGATCCTAAGGATGTTCTCCTTCCCCCATTACATATTGAGTTGGGACTAATGAAAAACTTTGTGAAGGCCATGGACCAGGAAGAACAAGCTTTTAAGTACTTGAGAGCAAAGTTTCCCAGGTTGAGTGATGCTAAAGTCAAGGAAGGCATCTTTATTGGGCCTCAAATCCGTGAAATCGTAAATGATCCTGCTTTTGACATGATTTTAACAGGAAATGAAAATAGAGCCTGGGAAGCCTTTAAGGGGGTTGTACATGGGTTTTTAGGTAACAAAAGAGATGATAACTTCACAGCATTGGTTAAAGAGCTTCTTCAAGCTTACCACCAACTTGGATGCAACATGTCCTTAAAAATTCATTTTCTTCACTCTCATCTTAATTTCTTCCCACAAAACTGTGGAGCTGTGAGTGACGAACATGGAGAAAGATTCCATCAAGACATTGCCTTAATGGAACAGAGATATCAGGGCGGTTGGAATGAAGCAATGCTTGCAGACAACTGCTGGTCTGTGTGTAGGAATGCTCCAGAAGTGTTTTATAAAAGACAAGCTAAACGACAGCGATCTTACAATGAATCGGATGGACTTAATTGAAATTTGGTGGTACAAACTTCTTTTATTTGTCAAAACACTAAGAATAATGTTTTTTTATTGATTTTGTACTTAAAATATTCTAAAAGAAACATAACAATATTGTTTTATGTACTTTCACTTTTCACGTATAGTATAACTACTCTTTAAGATTAAGTACTGTGTATCTCAAAAACCAGAGCTAAAAAAAATTTTTCATTGTTATTTTCGTTTTTATCACCCCAAAATTAGTAGAAATTGACTAATTTAGTGTAGGAAACATTCAAAAAATATTTTTTTGTTGTGTTGTGTTATTGGTACACAACTTATAGGATCATACTTTTTTTATGGAAACTTGCGACAAATGTGGTTACAATTGAATGGAGCACATTTCGAATTCAGTGTCACATAGTTCTTGGATATGTGATATTCGAATAAATGGATTTGTAGGAAAGGACCACAAAATTGGTCAGCGAGATCACCGGATTTGACTTGCCTTCATTTTATCCTATGAGGATACTTGAAGGATAAGGTTTACGACTTTCCTCCAACCACACTGGAAAATATGAAGGGACTGCTTTTCGAAGAGTGCTGCCTCAAATGTTGAGCAGTCTTCCATAAACAGACTGTATCTTTGTATTCAACAGAATTGTCGTCATTTCGAGCACATACTCTTAATTAAATACATTTGTGTTTAATATTTTGTTGTTGTTTCAGTTAAAATAATAAAAAAAAATTGTAAAGTCCGTGTAATGAACTACTACTGTCAGAATATGAATGTAAATGATTACTACATTTCAATGAACAGTAAATATTTTCGATAAAGTGAAGTATAACTATCAATGAGAATTCTGTGAGGAAATCAAATAAGTGTCATTTCAAAGCTATCTTGATTCGAAGAATGCATTGAAATAAGAACTACTATTTGCAAAAACTAATATATAAAAACTATTCAGGTGATATATTCAGAACCCCGAAATGAAGAGGAAGATAATTAAACTTGATATTATTCATACCAAAAAATACAGGGTGTTCTATTTGAAATAACAAAGTTATCTTTGTCCGAAATTATAAAAGAGTGACAATGATTTTTGAACATTCTGTATAATATTGAGATACAAGTTTTATCTAAAAAAAATGATTTCTATACATTTCGATGTTATTTAGTTTCCAATTGTACCAAGAACACTTTTTTGAGCCACCGTGTGGAGTTCAGAATAATTTTGTTCTGCGGCCTTGATTGATATACATATAATGAAATGTAGAAAAAAATTATTTGGTTTACAGGGACTTTGTCGTATGGGGTGCACCCCAATCTGTATATTATAATTAAATATAATATGCTCAAGTTTAGGTTATAATATCAACGAAACGCTGAAACTGATCCCAAAACCCACCTGGCACTGACGGAGAGCTAGTACTCCGAAACTGCTCTGTCGGTGGTCATCCGATCGAATGAACTATGACTTTGTAGGTACGTTTGGCACTACGCATACACATGCGTTGAGTATTAGCTATTGATATTTTGGTAGCAAATGATTATTTCAGTAATACGCTTTTCACAATAACAGGAAACAATTCATTGAGTTAACTCGATTTCTTTGAGATTTTCTTTCATTTTCACCTTCTAGTAGATCTATTCACCAAAGATTTGAAAAGTGTCTTGAAACGAATGAACACTCTTTATCAGAATTTTTTTCTACATTGATAATATTGAAATCTTAAACACCAGTAGGACTCAATTGCACCTACTTCCATTTAGTTCATATTAATTCAGCTAAATGATAGTACTTTTTCGTATCATGCATCATGCATAATGAAACAAAATCAAACTCAACTTCAGATTTTTTCAAAACAAATTTATCCAATTCAGCACAATGGCAATTCAGATGCGTAATACTCACGTTTTGTTTTAGGAGTTGTAGAAAGAAATTCCAGTTGCGAATCCCGAAATACAACCTATTTTCTAGAATTCCTTCACATACCAAAAATAGAATGAGGATAGAATTGAAAAAGAACCATAAAAAGTATCCCCCGAAGATCTTATTGAAGTGTCTTACACTGTCATGTAAAATAGTAAACACGATTTTAACTTTTTGTATCTCAATTTTCATCATGATTCCATCGATTATTTCATTCGGAATTCTGGTAATTATGGCTTTCAAATAGTCATATTTTTCTTGCATGTGTTTACTGAGTTGATATACGATGATTGTAACCAAGAACCGCTGAGACTCCATTAAGAACTCGCTGATTACCATCGAATATTTCGATATTAGTGCTATTGACATCGTAACTGCAAAATATTTATAGAGCGCAGTGCATATGACACAAACATAACATAAAGTCGATCTCAACCTATAACGGCTACAACTTATAATTCTGGTATCATCACTGCTTAACGTCTGCTGAACGACATCTTCAAACTTTGATAAATTTCCGAACAAGAGTTCCCAGTTCAAAGAATGTTTTACAGTGCCATATATTGTAGTGATTAGGAACCATAAATCAACCAAAAGGAACATTTGTAGAAAAAAGTCAAAAATTGTGGATTTTCTTTCGGCATTCATATCTTTCTTGTTGAAATATTTTGACACTATGCATACAGTTATGAAAGTGTAGAAAGAGAAGAGATATAATCTGCTATGCCATATTTTAGATCTGGAGTGGGCAGAAATCCAAGGCACCAAGCCGAATAGATTCCCAATCTCAATTAATGAAATCATCTTCTTGTTATCACTTTTGATATCAGAACTCATAATGTCAGATGCTCAACAAGAACTGAATATTAAAAGGTCAAGTACGACTACTATTTTACTGGACGCACAACTGTTCATTATTCATAGTTCATCCAATTTATATAATTGATTTTCTATTATTAATTACAACTGGAATATTTTATTCGACAAATTCGAGTTGAGATTAATGATAAAGTCAAATCTACATCAATATTTTCATTTAATATTTTCTCCTTTTGGGAACTTTATCGTTACTGAAATAGCAATAGAAGAAAAGATAATTTATTTACATTCATTTCACCACCAATGGTAATGATCACGGAGTTTTTATATTACCTAGTATTTATGATGCACTGTTAGAGTAAGAAAATAAAGGGTAACTTCCATTTCTTGACGTTTCACTAATGAGAAGTCAATGTGGAAAGCTAGAATACGATGTATTTAGGAGGCAAATAAACACTTACAAGTATATTCTTGACATTATGAAGAAGAAAAACTTTAGGTATGAACGAAATCTTGACTTCTAGAAACGACGAAAACCAAGATAAATATATCTCAATGCCATAGCACTAGCCTTCCGTAGCTAACATGATAAATATTAACAAGAAAGCTAATATCCGTCTCTGAAACCGACTAAGAAAAACCTAACTAACAAGTGGAAAAAAATATGAGTTGAAATGTTATACTTTAGGGTAAGGTGATTAAAAAGAAAAAATGGAAAAATGGTATTTGTTACACGATTTTTAATGAGATTAAAATAACAAACAAATTGGGGTGGAAAAAAAACATAGAATTTTTTAAATGTCTATAATTAAAAACGGAAACAGTTTCTATGGTAACTAAACTAATTATATTATTAACAAAACATTAGAAAACATTAAAAATGAAAAAAAATGCACATTCATCAGATATAAACTGAACACAAATATACAAACTTGGCCTTACATTTCAACACACTCCTTACAGATAGCAGATAAGTGCTCTAAGCACATGAATTTTCTACATTTATAGCAACCAAGTCTGGTCTTCCTACTTTTTTTACTAGAGCAGTAATAACATCGACCATGTGTAGGTGGTTGATTTTGTACGTTTTCAGTAGTTGAAATGTTATAGATTTCTTGAATCCGCAATCTCAACGTTCTAGGAACCATATTACAGTGAAAACGCTTTTTGTATGGTTCTCAACTAACTGTTTTGCCAGTGTTTCTAAAAATATTTTTCTTGGAATGTTTTTGTCGATATTATTATTTTTATGTATAATGTAAGAATTGATACCTGCTATATTCAACAGGCCATAAAAAAGAACAAGACGCCAGCGGCGGGTAATCCTAGCGCAGTTATAAGCTGCACATAACTTGTCAACCGTATCCACTCCGCCTTTGGTCTTGTTATAGTCGATTATAATCTGGTTTTCCTGTTTCCCCATCAATGGAGTCGTTGAAATGCATAGTTGAAAGAAGAAATACGTTTTTTCGTGGTTGAGGGATGTACGATACTAAGGTACTTTTTTCTTCAAATGCGAACATAGTCGTCTCTTCTGGCTTCTTCATCATCATATCTGGTGGTATTTGCGGTTTATTCTTTCTCAAAGTACCTATAAGTGTCAACATTCTGATGAAGAGCGAGCATTAACTGGTACCTGGGTGATTGAGGAAATTGTAAAAGCCGTTGAGATGGGATATCGCATTCTCGAAACCATGGAGATTTGGTCCTATGATACAGTACAGATTGATGAAAACACAACTTTGATAATGGTGTGCTATGTTTTCACACGAGAATGCTAACACAATGAATTTCTCACTCTATATTATAAATACTCTTTCTCTAAATTACAGTTCAAATATCTAATGAAATTTCATTTTCCTCCAAGTCTGAGGAAATTTCGATTCTATATTATTATACCATTATTATTGTAATTCAACAACACCTACGTAATTTGAGACCCCTGTATACATTGATGTCACTAACACGAAAACAAGAAAACGCATGTGACGTATTTTGAAATGTATTCGAAAAATACCCTCATTGCCTTCCATTTTCAAACGTTTCCCATTGGGATTGCATGCTAAAACGAAAGAGCCCCATTAATTCAACATGTTTTTTTTGAATGAGACACCCTGTACACATTGAAGAATCACACGTCAAAACGATAGAGTTCCCCTTTAAACTGCAATGTTTTTTCTTGAATGAGACACCCTGTACACATTGCTCTCATGTTTTTTTTCTTCAACACTGCACTGAAAGCATTGTTTCAACGCATTGAAATTTTTGCGAAATATTTTATGCGATAATCGCGGCATGAATTAACGTTTTATCGCGCCAAATTTTTGAGATTTTTTCAAAACGATTCTCATGTTATTTTTGCCTCATTTTCCATGGCGCGATACAATGCAAATCATATGGGTTTTTAGAAAATATGAGGGTTTTAAAAATGCATTTTTTTCGATGCGATTCAAATGACAAAACTGGCTATTTTAACGCATCGAAATTTTGTTAAATTTTCAATGTGTTTTTCGAGACAAAACGTTTTATCGCATGTTTACCTTTATCTGGTTAACTCCTCCTGATGATGCAAACTCGGTTAACGAAAATGTGTGTTGGTGCCCTTCTAACCGTAATCTTTGTTTTTCCTCTGTCGATGTATTCTGCATTTCTTCTTCTTCCATTTGACGCGCTGTACATGACATTGCTACTATTATTAACGAATATGTCGCTTAGCCCCCTTCTGACCGTAATCTTTGTTTTTCCTCAGTCGATGTATTCTGCATTTCTTCTTCTTTCATTTGACGCGCTGTACATGACAATGCTACTATTATTAACGAATATGTCGCTTAGTGCCCTTCTGACAGCAATCTTTGTTTTTTCTCTACGATAGAACCCCGTTGAACCGTCGTGTTCCTTAAATGATGTATTTTGAAACACCCTGTACACTTTTAAGAATCACACGTTAAAACGATAGAGCCCCGTTAAACTGTCATGTTTTTCAATGACGCATTTTGGGACATCAAGTACACATTGACGTCATGTTTTTTTTAACGATGAGAAACCCTGTATATCTCGATGGCAACCATGTTTTTGCTTTGACGCTGGTAACCATGTTATTTCTTTAATCCGATTTTTCATTCATTATTTTTATAATTCAAAATAGCCGACGTATTTTGAGACACCCTGTATACATTGACGTCACTAACACAAAAACGAAAAAAAACTCATTTTGAAATATCATTGCCGAATACCCTCAATGCCCCATTTTCAAACGTTTCCCATTGGGATCGCACGCTAAAACGTTAGGCCCTTCTGACATGTTTTTTTTTAAATGAGACACCCTGTAGTAGTATAAGTCGAAGTTCAAAAAATACTAATTTCTATTCAGATTTTCGACATAAATGATATAAACAATGGCGTTTAAACAAAATTGATAAAAAGTACGTGGGTGAATGAAAAACTTCAATTTTTAAACTTTTATTCAAAAACCAAGCAAACTTCGACGTTAGCATCCTACATCGAGTTTGACAATATTTCTGTGTGTGACGTCATGCTCTATTCGAAAGAAATGTCCACATGTGTTAAATATGATTTCGTTGGTACCCGTTATATAAATAGAGAATTCGAACCATAATTATCACGAAGTCAAACTTCGTTATTGATTATTAAATGAATAATTGCTTTCAGATTCTCCCTCCATTTATTATTTATCTAATTGAAGGTGGATTGATTCTCCTACGTAACATGGCTGGCGAAACTACAAACAGTCATGATGCTGCCAGGTGTGGCTTAGAGAGTTAGTAACAGACCCTACTCAGAAGAAGCTAATGACTACTTATAGTAGTCAATGCCAAATACATAAAAACGACAGCAACATTTTTGTTATAATTTCAGAAGCATAACGCTTATTTTATTAATTGAGAAAGTTTTGTGGATGAAATTAAACATTTTCAAAAATCAATATAAAAGTCGAAGGAGCTTTAAATTGAGCTGAATTTTCCATTTAGCTCTTCATCAAAAAAGATAAAACCAGTAAAAATATATTCGATCACTTATTCAAAACTCAACCATTCTTTGAAGTGAGAAATTCAACATACTCAACTGATGTAAAATATTATCAAAAATTACAGCTAATACAAGTGGTGAAACGGCACAGCAATAGTGTGCCAGCAGGTCTTGAATTCGAATCTGCCTATGACTTCATATTTTTTCTCGAACGTCACTGATTCCAAAACAAAAACAACAAATGGAATAGAATGAGTTGAATCAGTAATTTCACATTCAAATACAAGACCATTTTGTTGTCTCTTTAATTTCACAATCATTGGTATCAACTGTAATCAATCATTTAGTCTGGGCTTTAAGTTTAGATTCGTATTGAATGGAATACTTTAAGTAAAATTAAGTGGTTAGGCTCATTCGACCCGGAGTATTGTCAAGATCATTGTGAAAAAAAAGTAAATTAGTTCATAAAAAATTCTAAAAGTTATAAACAATTAAAGACCCTAAAAAGCAGTGTTCGGTTTTGTTGTTTATAGTTCGTAAACTATAAATATTTTTGAATTCTGAAAAAAAGATCATTGAATAGTAGGAAATTTACTGAAAAAAAAAATTCCGACTCCCAAAACGGTATCTCCATTATTTATAATTTCAATTCAACGCTGAAAATAGCTGTCCGCGCGCCATTTTTAGGTTGCGCACATGCCCTCTAAGCAAGTACGTAACTTGAAAATACTTTTTTTGAGATATGATATAATGTAAACACCATAGAGATCTGATTCCTGTTGGAAATTTTCATTAATGTAAATTTTCCAATAATTTAGACAATTGTTAATTAACAAAATTTTCTGAAACTTCCTTTATGGTTCAAAGTAAAATAAATATTTAAATAATTACCGTGAAATTATTTCGCCTCGTGGAGCCCTTCTTAGATACATACAAAAGAAGATTCCATGATGAAACTTCTGAAAATTTTAATACTTTGTTTATAATAATTTTTAAAGAAAACAAAAAAACACAATAATGTTGTGAACATTTTTTTCCTTATTTATCATTATTTAATCGTTATTATGTCGATAAAAGACATTTATAAACTGAAACGAATAATTTGTTTATAAATCTTTTATAAAGAAATGGACTATTTCAATATTTAAAAAAAAAATTCAACTTCATAGAAAACTGTCAATTATGATTTGAAAAAAAATTTCTTAATAATAATAATTGTTTTTAATCGTTTTTTTATATGTCTACTGTTCAAATTATTAGTTAAGACTTTTTTTTTCTAAAATCATAAATAACAGTTCTCTACAAAATAACAAAAAAAATTTCATTAACAATTTCATTGTTTATTGGCTCAATAATTTGTTATAAACAAATTCGCAACAACCAAGAGCATAAAAATGTCGAAGAAATTTTTTTCCATTATTTATTCATTTGTTGACTTTAATGCTTATATAACTTTTAAACTACTAGAGATACGACAATAAACATTCAGATCATTTTTGTAGATAATTAAATTATCTCTCAAATGTCATCTTGTATATATTTTTTAGTAATTGTTAACTTGTTGTTTTAGGCATTTGTTTATAAAAATTTCCTCGGGTTTCTACAAATTTTCAGGCTCACAGCTCAGTAAATAATGCGAATTTGGATATTGAACTTCAGACCAATTTTGTCATCGAGATGAAGATGAAAATAATGACTCTGATGATGGAGATGAGGATTTCGAATACGGCATGGTCACTGATCAACAAAATAGAAAGAAGTCAGCTCATCAAAAAAATAATAACGGAATCTTCGGAGCAGATTTAGATTCCGAATCTGAAGAAAACACGGAGACAAATGAGACAGGAGAAGAAGAAAAAGAAATGGAAGAATCTAGAGATCAAGAAGAAAATGAAGCAGAAGGAAAAGAAGAGCAAAAAATCGAAAACCTCTCGAGTAACAAAGGAAAAATTGCACGTTCACTTCCAAACATAGATATTGCAAGTACTTACTTCAAAAACTTCTACCCCTCAAAAAATAATAATGATAATAATAATATTTATTCACCATTTGTGATACATAGCGTATATATGGTAGGTCAATGATTATTTACAAAAAACAGTATGTCACTTATGAATAAAATTATGGGATCAAAGCTTGAATAAAAATTAATATTTGCATATACAAAGGTATAGGTACATATAGATATATAAAATTCTAATTAAAAAATGAATAAAAAAAAATGTGGCAATTTTCCTTGCCGTAGTCAAATAAATATACATATGTATATATTTACATATATACATATATTTACAAACATGTACACACATATTTAAAAAAAAAAAAAACGATAAAATCGCCAGTCAGAACACTGAAACTAAAGCAAAACAGCAAGTGAAAATTCAGCACGATTATATATCTTAATATCCTTCTGTGAAAGAATCCTCTAAATATTCCTTATGACTGTAGTAACATTTGTCCAGTAATAAGTTTTTAACTTTCTTACTGAACAAAGTTGAAGAATTCAATCTCTTTATAGAAAGTGGTAGTCTGTTATAAAAATTTATGGCATTATATAATGGAGATTTTTTGAAATGATCACTCTTATGTGAAGGGACCCTCAGAGCAGTAGCATATCGAGTATCACGACCGTGAATGCTCAAGTTCGTTATATACAAGTCAAGGTTCCGGTGCACAAAAATGACACATTTCATTATATAAATTGCGGGTGCAGTCAACAAGCGTTCTCTTTTGAAAACGGGTCTATAACTTTCTTGGTACCCCAGGTTGAATATCAATCTTATCAGTCGTTTTTGAGAGATGAAAACTCTAGAAAATTCCTTTGCACATCCCCAAGCCATTATGTTGAAACTAATGTGGGAGTATGTAAACAAAGGAAAAGACGAAATTGATAAAATAAATTGACTGCTTTATTATTCTTGATATGATAATAACGAATATTATCGACGCTAATTGTAATATTACGATTAAAATTTTGTATTTGAAAGGAATAAACTGCTTTCAGTTATATAAATATCATATCTACTCAACAATCTGTTTAAAAAAATCTGTTTAAAATCTGTTTTTCCGTTAATCAGCTGCCGCCCCCATACGAACGACAACTCTCAGAAGTTGAGAAACTTGTGCGAGCTAAGGACTAATGAGGTCTTACCTTTTAACGTGTGATTCCTAACACGTTACCTCGTGTCCTTATATTTTTTAATGAAATTGTTGCATGTCTAAAGCATTTTTTGAATTACAAACTAGAATTCAGTGAAATAGAAGTAAGCAATTAGGTGGGAATATAATAATTCTCAAAATTTAGCGAAATTCATCAAAAGCTTATGAAAAAATGAACAAATAAACAAATAACCAACTGTAAGATTATTTATACTTTAACAAAATTGCTCTGAAGTTCAATATCCGAATTCAGCTGTAAGCCTGAAAAGTTGAAAAAAACTCGAGAAAATCGTTAATTTTCATAAACAAATGCCTAAAACAACAAATTAACAATAAATAAAGAATAAATGCAAGATGACATTTGAAAGATAATTCAATTATCTATAAAAATTATCTGAATGTTCATTGTCGTATCTCTAATAGTTAAAAGCAAGTGTATTTTCAAAATTGAATAAATAATGGAAAAAATTGTTTATGGCATTTTTATGCTCGTGGTTGTTTTTGTAATTTTTATAACTTAAAAAAAATAAAGCTAAGAGTAGAATTTGTTTATAACAAATAGTTGAGTTAATAAACGATGAAATTGTTATTAAATTTCATTTTGTTATTTTGTATAGAACTGTTAATTATGATTTTAGGAAAGGAAAAAATGTCCTAACTAATAATTTTTACAGTGGATATATAAAAAAACGATTATAAACAATTATATAATATTATTGACATTTTTATTTCATATCATAATAATTGACAGTTCTCTATAAAGTTGTATTATTTTTAAATATTGAAGTAGTCTAATTGTTCATAAAAAATTATAAAAAAATGTAGATAAAAATTATTTGTTTCAGTTTATAAATGTCTTTCATTGATATAAAAACGTAAAATAATGATGAATGAAGATAACATTTTTTTACAACACTATTGTGTTCTTTCTTCTTTTGTTCACTTCGAAAAATTATTATAAACGAAGTATTAAAATTTTCAGAACTTTTATCATGCAATCTTCTTTTGTATTTAAGAAGGGCTCCACGAAGCGAAAAAATTTTACGCTAATCATTCAAATATTTATTTCACTTTGAACGATAAAGAAAGTTTTAGTAAATTTTGTTAATTAACAATTGTCTAAATTATTGGAAAATTTACATTAATGAAAATTTCCAACAGGAATCAGATCTCTATGATGTTTAGATCATATCATAAATTTTTAAAATTTTTCTATTAACTTCAAGTACCTCAAAAAAATATTTTCAAGTTACGTACTCGCTTAGAGGCCATGCGCGCAACCTAACAGTGACGCGCGGACGGCTATTTTCAGCGTTAAATTAAAATTATAAATAATGAAGATACCGTTTCGGGAGTCGTAACTTTTTTTTAGTAAATTTCCTCCTCTTCAAAGACCTCTTTTTCAAAATTCAAAAGTATTTATAGTTCACGAACTATAACCAACAAAGCGGAACACTGCTTTCTAGGGTTTTTAATTGTTTATAACTTTTAGAATTTTTTATGAAGTAATTTACTTTTTTTTCACAATGATCTAGACAATATTCCGGATCGAATGAGCCTAACCACTTAATTTTACAAAAAGTATGTCTATTTAACACGAATCTAAACTTAAAGCCCAGACTAATTCATAATAAAGTAAGTATTTCTGAATTCGTGAACTCATATACTAACAAAGTCACTGACAGAGAGAGGACAACGCTATGTTGCAACATCTCCGGGTCTCACTTTGCACGCATCAATTAAATCGAAGGCACCTTTGGAATACACGAATGAAAATATACGGGAGGAACAGCGACCTCAAGCGTCCAACCATTGAACTGAAATATATGCGGTGAATGGGTTTTCATGCCAAATGAGGTCCAATTTTTTTTGCGACATGACAATATCTTGTGGTGAGACACTCATTAGAACTATTTGATTCACGAAACGAAGTGAGATCCGTATATTGGTCCTCACTTTGTCGCGGACCTCACTTCAACCGTAATATTTCAATGGAAGTGGCTCACTTCCTACTCTGGGAGACTATATATATATATATATATATATATATATATATATATATATATATATATATATATATATATATATATATATATATATATATATATATATATATATATATATATATTCGGAGGCTGAAATTTTGTACGTAGGTTTGTTTTATGTTTTAAATGTGCATATTCTCCATGAAGAAATATATCACACGATTCAAGAACTTCAAAAAACTGACTGATTTACAAATAACCAATGGAATTTTTCACGGTGTTTGTTATACTCACGTTCAGTATTATGATATATGAAAAGGAGCACCATTGAGCACTGTCATTCATATATAATTTTCCATCAAGAATGCCTACAAAGATCAACAAAAGCAGTAGCATCGAATCGAACAGGAACAATATGAAATATCCCTCGATGATAGTATTAAAACATTTCACAGTGATATACAAAAGAGTGCATATTCGTTTTACTTCGTTCACTTTCATTTCCACGCCAGAGGTACTGATCTGTCCATAGTGAATTGCCCTGATGATTCTTTCCAAATGGACGTAACGTTTCTTCAAGAAACAACTGAAATGATAGGTGATAGAGGTGATGATGAAACCTTGCAACACCAATAACCACCAACTAGCGTATATAAGAACTTTCACAATTTTTGGTATCATCAATTCTCTGGAAATATATTCAAATGTTACCAACACTGATAGAAGACAGAATCCAAAAGCTGATGTGAGAGCGTGACACCAGATATTGACATTTTGAAAGTATACTCTTCTCTCGAGTAGTTTATCAATTCGAGATATATTCGAAATAAGCTTTTTCCACTTTGATTCGTGCTTAACGATTGCATAGATTCCACAGATAGAAAAGAATAGCTTGAGACCCATATATAGATACATAACAAACTTGTAGGATTTGTTCGATTTTATGAAATCCTTCAGTGTTCCATACATGAAGTTCCACATTATAACTGCTTCTGAGAGACTGTACAAAGCAAATACGTAAAATCTGAAAAGCCATTTTGATCTACAGTTATTTGAAATCAAAGGAATCAAACCGAAGACATTGCCAATTCTAATGTAAAACGAGAAAACGGTGCCCTCATTATTTGCGGTATTTATCGAATTCATTTCGTTGACGGTTTCATTAAAACTGAACACTTTAGGTGAATAGAACAACACTAGCATAGTGACAGTTGATGTATTGTGGTTTCATTAATAATTTCATCGTTTATCACTCATTATAATGAATTTGATTGCCATCCGACAGATTCAATTTCCAAATGGAATTGACCTGAAAAAAAATCTAAAATCACTATCATAATCATTGAACATTATTACATCAACAATGAACATTGTTCATTGTTTCAATACAATACACATTCCTAGAAACAATGAACAAAGGATATTACCTGGTGTTATCCAAATAGAGGCAAATTTAAAGAAACATCTGGATGACAGGAGAAGACAAATACCTGTTCTAATCATTTAATTATATAAAAATACAAACAAGGAGATGAAACGTTCAGTTTGAGTAGAGCCATGAAGATGATAGCACAACCTGCTATCGAAAGCGCTCAGTGGTCTACCGGTGGCTCTTAAATTGAAATCAATATGAGAATGATCAGAATGGTACTTATTTATTTATTTCCTATATATATATATATATATATATATATATATATATATATATATATATATATATATATATATATATATATATATATATAGTTGAAGGACAGTCTTTGCTGACTAGTTAAGAACAAAACTTGGGAATTTCTTTGGGTGAACAGCAGAACGGAAGTGTACTCTTATAACACAAGTTATTCCAATATTTGGATAAAATTTATTATCATCCTCAGGGAAAAGCTACAAATGTTTTATGGTGATAATACAATATGAAAAAGTTTTTTTTTTATATTTTAATAATGATATAAAATTTTTTTTAACAACTTACTGTTAGTGAGGTTGGCCGTGTCGAAAAGAATGTTATATCTAAACAATTGAAACATGTCAATACAATAAAATAGTCATCAAGTTAAAAGAGGTAGACACCTCACTGGATACAAGTTTTAAGTTTTAATTCATTATTCTTCTTTGTATCCAGTGAGGTGTCTACCTCTTTTAACTTGATGACTATTTTATTGTATTGACATGTTTCAATTGTTTAGATATAACATTCTTTTCGACACGGCCAACCTCACTAACAGTAAGTTGTTAAAAAAAATTTTATATCATTATTAAAATATAAAAAAAACTTTTTCATATTGTATTATCACCATAAAACATTTGTAGCTTTTCCCTGAGGATGATAATAAATTTTATCGAAATATTGGAATAACTTGTGTTATAAGAGTACACTTCCGTTCTGCTGTTCACCCAAAGAAATTCCCAAGTTTTGTATATATATATATATATATATATATATATATATATATATATATATATATATATATATATATATATGGTAAAATGGCTCTCAGTCAAAAAATCAAAAATCAAACTCTGCTTTACTTTGCCAAGCTTTCGCTTCTAATGGGAAGCTTCTTCAAGGCAGTAAAAATGAGTGAAAAACAAAAAATTGAAGATATAAATTGACGTAAAAGTCAACAAATACTTTTCTGGCTTTTCACATTTTGTCTTCAATCGAGGACCGCCTGCCCGGTACTGACGATGCCCAATAGGCTGAAACAGCTGTCTACCGGTGGCTCTCAAATAGAAATCAATATGGGAATGATCAGAAAGTATTTATCTATGTATCTATATAGCTTCATAACTCCTATTTAATTATATGCAAGCGCTTTCGACAGCTGGTCGTGCTATCATCATCACACAAAATGGCTACCTATAACGCTATTATATGCCTACAGAATGTTAAGGATACCACTTAGCAATGAAGCCCGGAACAAGGAACGGAAAATCATATTCCAAATAGCGAACGAGAACGGATACAATAGATCCGACAAAAGACAATAGATAAATTAGAAGATAGAATCAAACAAAAAATACAGAACAAGGATCAAACCACTCCAACAGATGAAACAAAACAACGATGGACAGCATTCACGTACGTCGATCACCAAACCAAAAAACTAACAAACATTTTCAAACCCCTGAACATCAAGCCAAACGCGAAAATAACAAAAAATAAACAGCTATGAAAAAGAAGAAGACAAAAACCTAAACGGGGTGTACAGCATACAATGTTCAGACTACAACAAATTCTGTTGCGGAACACCATACATATTTATTTTTAGCTACTTAATTTTGTCTCACCTTGTACCCTCAAAACGACTTCAACATGACTGCGCTCTCTGTGGTGTGATGGAGTGATGAGAAACGACGAACATGTTGCATACTTTTCTGTGTGGTTGATTGTCCGCCATTCTTGACTGCCCAGTATAACTTGTGAATTATTCACTATTTTGATTATAATATTTATGTGTTATCACACTACATAATATCGTGCTTCTCGATACACTGATTAGCTTCGATTCCAAGAACTAGTACCAATCTAAGGACTCTGATAAGACAGTCGCAATCCACTCAAGGTGGATTTTCTTTACCATTTTTGTTAAATAGCATGACGGTATACAGTTCCTACTATTACTACTACCGTTCCGTTACATGGTCCTTCGAACCGCGATTAGAATCATTCCTGTTGAGTCAGAGTCTACTATATGAATATTTTTTTATAACATTAAAAATTTTTTTTTGAACCGCCCATTTCTGAATTTCATTCTGAAAATTGGTAATTTCAAAGTGACCCTCTCAGATCTGCATAATGTTGTGAATTCCATAGCGTAATTATAATTTCTAATGAATATAAAATAGAATTGTCGTCTCTATTTTCATATTCTTGCCAAACAGTACTTTCGTTGAAAAGTGGAAGTGTACCTACAGCGCATGACCAACTAATTATCTTACGCTCAATATACCATTGCTTCGTCGATCGCTGAATAGCTTTTATTTTTAGAATTCCTCCATTACCGCTGTCGTTTTTTGCTCGCGTTTTTTATCACCTGTTATTTTCTGGGTATTCCTCTCGAATTCACTTTATTTGTTCCCATATCAAAATAGATAAGGTTAAAAGATACAAAATTTATCGTAATTCTGCTATAGATATAATTACAGTCTTAAGAGCCCTTGCAGATAGAGTTGAAACTGATAAAGTCTATTCGAACTTTATTTAAAGTTAGATGCGAAGAGTTGGAGTCGATAAAAGACGAGTTCACAAAACAGCATAATTGTATATCAGTACATTGCTCACACTTCCAGATGAAGATGCCGCTCCAGAGGACGCGGTAAAAACAGCGTTTTACGCTGTAAAGGCTGTTTATTTGGAATTCATTGATGACGTTGTTAATAGCACACAGGCACCTGTTTCATTCCTTCAAACGAGTACGAATTATTCTAAAGTTAAGCTTCCAAAAATTGAACTTAAAAAATTTTCCGGTGAATATAAAAATTTTCCACACTTTTTCGATAATTTCAACTCAGTTATTTACAATAATGATACCTTATCGTATGTGGACAAATTTGATTATTTGATTTCTGCTTGGCAAGGTCCAGCCTCAGGAATTATGTAAGGACATTGAAAGTAACAGATAAAAATTATAAAATTGCGTACAATGCATTGAATAAACGTTATTCGAATCGGAGAGTGAATTGTGATTGTTCTTCTTCAATCCGAAAATTATTAGATATATTTGAAGAAAATATAGCTTCTCTCAAATCTATGAATTTTCCCACAGTTGAATGTGATTTTATTTTGGTTATGATGCTGTTGAAACGTTTGGACGATAATAAAGTCACCATGTTTGAAATGAAACATTCTTCATCCGAAGTTCCAACATTTTCAGTTTTAATTGAATTTTTGAATGACCGCTGTGTTACTCTTGATACTTTGAAAATTTCTCGAACACAATCGTACTATTGGCATATCCAATACTAGAACATACAATTCTCCTGCTCGAACAACGTCTTTATTTGCGAATAAATCTCCTGCATCAAATTGTTTATTATGTCACGAGAGTCATTCACTTTATACATGCCCGGCTTTCGCGAATAAACTACCCTCTGAGCGTTATAACTTTTGTAAAAACGTCTCTGCTTCAATTATTTGAGTAGATTACATGATTTGAATAAATGCCGATCGAGTGCTTGTTGTAAAAAAGTTATTCGCGTAGTGTGGGGGAAAGTGGTGCGACTCCATCCACAACTACTTCTGTGGAAATTACTAATGACAATCAAGAACATTCTACTCATCTTACCACTACTAGTATTCTCACTGCTTCGAATGCTACTGCCAAATCTCATAATGTTTTATTGGCAACCGCTCTTATTGATATTTCCGACAATTCATTGGAATTGGCCGCGGTGGTAGTGCGGCCGACGATCGGAAGACCGTGGGTTCGATTCCTGCCTCGGCCAGATATTTTTCTCGAGAGAATTTATCTGGTTGAAGCTGGGATGATTCTGCAACCGTGTTAGGAATCACACGTTGAAAGGTAAGACCTCGTTGGTCCTTAGCTCGCACAAGTTTCTCAACTTCTGAGAGTTGTCCTTCGTATGGAGGCGACAGCTGATTAACGGAAAAACAGATTTTGAGAAGATTTTTTTTCAAGATTCAGGAAATTATCAAACCTTTCGCTGTTTGATTGATAGTGGAAGTATGAGTTCGTTTATTACGAAACGAGTTGTAATGCAATTAGGATTTAATTCATCAGTTCGGACTTCCATTGTCTAATATAATATAAATTGATTTGAAATCCCTGAATAACAATTTTATTAAAACAAAAAACTGAAATTACAAGGAAATAACATACAAGCTACAACCTTGTAATTTCAGTTTTTGTTTTAATAAAATTGTTATTTTCGGTTAATCTTTTATTTTTTTCAGGAATTTCAAATCAATTTATATTATATTAGACAATGGAAGTGCGAACTGATGAAATACACCACGAAACATTGTCGACCACCTTCAAGCAATTAGGATTTCCAAAAAAAGCCTTTTTTCTTAAAGTCAAAGCGTTGGGTTCGATGAAATCCTCGATTTCTGAAGGAAAATTTTCTCTTTCGTTCAAGCCCACATTTAAAAATGAACCGATATTCCACACTGATGCTATTATTCTTGATATAATATGTGACAATCTTCCTAATTTTCGCATTGAATACAAATCATGGAATCATATTTTGAATTTGCAGCTTGCCGATCCTAAATTTTATTGTCCAGGGAATATTGACATTCTTCTCGGGGCAGACATCTTCTCTCAGATCATATTGAATGGAAAAATATCAGGAAAGTGTGATGAACAATATGCTCTAAATACAGTTTTAGGGTATATTTGTATATTTTAATAGGAAAGACCAATAGCAACCAACCTGCCATACATTCTTTTTTTTTTGTGAGGCTTATGAGCCTACAAATGTAGAAAAAATTCTCAAATCTTCTTGGGAAGTAGAGTCTGTTCCTGATACTCCACACAATACCTCTGATGATATTTTTTGCAAAAAAAGTTTTGTCGACAACGTCACTCGAGATGAAACCGTTCGATATATAGTTGCACTGCCCTTGAAGAATGAAACGGTCCAATACCAAGGTATTCTTGACCTTGCTGTCAATAGGTTTTTATCATTAGAACGCCGCTTAATCAAAAACTCGGAGTTATGCATGCAATATTCTGCGTTTATGAAAGAATATTTAGATTAATCACATGGAGCTGCTGATCTCTGGTATGGACATTCCATCCACATGTTATTACATTCCACACCATTGTGTTTTAAAACCCGATAGCACGACTACAAAATTGCGAGTGGTATTCAATGCCTCAGCAAAGTCTTCGAATCAAATATCGCTCAATGATAATTTATACACTGGTCAAAAGTTGCAACAAAATCTTTTCAATATTATCGGCAATTTCTGCATTCATCCTTACGTATTGTGTATGGATGTGACAAAAAATGTATAGAATGATTCTTGTTAATCCTTCTCATCGACATTTTCAAAGAATCATTTGGAGATTTGATTCCAAATTACCGCTACAAGATTATCGTTTTCATACTGTAAGTTACGGTATGAACTGCTCACCCTTTCTTGCGCTCAGAACACTCGAACAATTAGTTAAAGATGAAGGCGGTACTTTTCCGCTCGCTTCACTCGCACTCAGTTCCACCTGCTATATTGACGACTTCGTGATGTCTATTCCTACCTTTGAAAAGGCTCACCAACTCAAAACTGAAATTATTACCTTATTACGACGAGGGGGCTTCGAACTTTGAAAGTGGTCTAGCAATGACCTTTCTTTGCTTTCTGATTTGCCTTCCTCTTGTTTGTCAAACGAACCGCAAACGTTTTCTGAAGATATCGATTCTTGCCTGAAAATTTTGGGATTGCGTTGGAATCCTTCTGCTGATTGTTTTTCTTTTATTGTCTCCGCAATTTCAAATCGTCCTTGTACTGAACGAACAATTTTATCCGAATTAGCTCGTATATATGATCCCCTAGGTTTCATTTCTCCTGTTACATTTTTTGCAAACATCTCATTCAATAGCTATGGTTGTCCAGTATTGGTTGGGTTGATATTCCCAATAATGAAATCAATCTGGAATCAATATCCAACTGATCTACCCGTTTTATCCAGTCTCAAAATTCCGTGTATGTTCACAAACTTCCAAGCAATCGCTTATGAAATTCACGGATTTAGCGACGCATCTGAGAAAGGATATGCTTATGTTATTTATCTGCGTTCTTTTGATGCCAATGCCAATTTGATGCCAACTAAGAAAATTACTATTCCGCGTTTGGATTTATGTGCAGCCGTTTTATTAACGAAACTCATTTCATCAATCATTCATATTATCACACCCCAATTAAATCTGAAACGCGTTTACTGTTGGTCCGACTCTCAAATAGTCCTTCGTTGGATTAAGGGTCATCCACCTCGTTAGAAGACATTTGTATCAAATCGTGTGACCTTCATCAGGGAGGAAATCGCTCCTGAACATTGGTATTACGTCGATACCACCAATAATCCGGCGGATGCTGCTTCCAGAGGTTTGTTACCCCGTCAGATGATATCATATTCTATGTGGTTCACCGGTCCGCCTTTCCTTAAAAAACCAGATGAATGGCCTAATTTGCCTTCTTTGCCTCTTGCACCCCCGGTGGAAGAGGAAAAATCAATTCCAGTATTTTTAACCTCCAGTACTGACCATGTCATTGATATTTTATTAAAAACTCATTCTTTTTTCAGATCGCTACAAAATGTTCTAATTTACTTGCTACGTTTTATCAACAATTCGAAAAAACCTCAAAAAATCTTAGGCTCAATTTTGTCTTGCGAGCGCCACAACGCTCTTGTTAAACTTGTTCAACATGTCCAAAGTATCCATTTTTCTGTAGAAATCGAAAGTAAAAGT
The DNA here is from genome assembly GCF_025532065.1 of Leptinotarsa decemlineata. NCBI lineage: Eukaryota > Metazoa > Arthropoda > Insecta > Coleoptera > Chrysomelidae > Leptinotarsa > Leptinotarsa decemlineata. The sequence goes on from NW_027412593.1 coordinate 6,799,808, forward strand.
TTTTCTGAACCTTTGAGAAAACTTTTTTGGATTCTGAGGGAATTTTACGTGTTGGAGGTCGTCTGAAACATGCCTCCCTCTCCCATTCTGCCAAATATCCTATGTTTCTTCCACGTTCAAGTCGTTTGACCATACTTTCGATCAAAGATTTTCATGAGAAGTTTTTCCATGCAGGTTTTCGCACGACTCATTTCCTTCTGTCGCAACAATTTTGGTTTTTATCTCCAAAAATAGCTATGAATTCAGTTCTCTCTCAATGTATTCCATGCTAGAAACAACATCCTAAGACTTTTCAACCCCTCATGGGTAATTTGCCTATTTCTCGAGTTTCTCAAGTTAAACCATTTTCTCACTCAGGTGTTGATTATGGTGGACCCTTTTCGATAACTCTCAGTCGCCATCGTGGTGAAAACAATGAACGCATATTTATGCATTTTTCTTTGTTTCGCTACCTAGGCGGTTCATCTTGAGCTTGCCAGCGACCTTTCCACTGATAGTTTTTTAGCAGCTTTGTAAAGGTTTATTGCACGTCTTGGACGTGTATCCCATATTTATAGCGACTGTGGCACAAATTTTTTGGGTGCCCAGCGTCAATTACTCCGCTTGCTCGAATCTTCAGCGTCTCCCGAGAATATTGTTTTTCATCCTACTCCTGCAAGTGCACCTCATTTCAATGGTTTATGCGAAGCCGAAGTAAAGAGCGTTAAATCACATTTGGCTCGTGTTATCGGCCAACAAATCCTCACCTACGAAGAATTTTATACCGTGTTGACATTAATTAAACCCATCTTGAATTCGCGACCCTTAACGCCTATGAGGGCCGATGTTGAAGATCTCAACTCTCTCACTCCCGGCCATTTTTTAACTATGGAACCTGTCTCCAGTCTACCGCTGCCTGATTATTCTGATATACTCCTGAATCGTTTAACGAGATGGCAACTATTACAACGCTTACATTGGGATTTCTGGCATAGGTGACATAAAGAATATTTGCACACTTTGCAGCAAAGAGGTAAGTGGTTGGATAACGGTACTTTCCCTCGCATCGGTACTCTTGTACTTACAGATAACCTTTCATCATGCAAGTGGTGGCTCGGTCGTATCTCTGAATTGCACTTTGGTGGTGATCAAGTCGCGAGGGTAGCAACAGTTAAAACAACGCATGGTACTTTGAAGCGCCCCCTGGTCAAGTTGTGTCCACTTCCACTTTTTTTTGAATATTCTATTATTAATACTTTTATTCAGTTATATATTAGAAAATGCCTTCTGCATTTTGCGGGCCTGTAAATGTTGCGGAACGGCTAACATATTTATTTTTATTCACTTAATTTTATCTCACCTTGTACCCTCAAAACGACTTCAATATGATTGCGCCCTCTATGGCGTGTTGGAGTGATGAGAAACGACGAACATGTGGCACACTTTTCTGTGTGGTTGATTGCCCGCCATTTTTGACTGCCCAGTTCAACTTGTGAATTATTCGCTATTTTGATGATAATATTTATGTGTTATCACACCACATACACTCGATACACTGATTAGCTTCGATTCCAAGAACTAGTACCAATCTAAGGACTCTGATGAGATAGCCGCAATCCACTCAAGGTATGTCGTCTTTGAGAGATTTTCTCTACCATTTTTGTTGAGAATAACATAACGGTATACAGTCCCTACTATTACTACTACCGTTTCGTTACAAATTCTATATCGGCCAAACCAAGAAAAAACTGATCCAAAGGTACGATGAACACAAAAAGGCATACATAAACCCAATTATATATAAATCAAACCTCACAACACACGCCATACAAAAGAAACATAATTTCCCCCCACCAGAGAACATAAAACTCATAAAACAAGTCAATAAGGGAAATCGTATGGACATCTGGGAAAACTTAAACATCCATAAATTCAACAGTCATAATTCACTTATCGAAGAATGAATACAAATCTAAACACAACGATACCTAACATTCAATATATTACCCAAAACAATACACACTCCTAGAAACAGTGAACCTAGAGAAGATCCAACACAAAGAATATTACCTGATGTAACTCAAATACAGGCAAATTCACATGAAGTATCTGCACTAAGGCGTTCGGACCGCATAAAAGGACATACAAGAGGTTGACACGTTCAGTTTGAGTAGAGCCTTGATGATGACAGCAGGACCAGCTGTTGAAAGCGCTCGCATATAATTAAATAGGAGTTATAAAGTTTCGAATCCTCTTTGTAACATATATTAATATTAAAATACTGGAAATAAATGAAGGAAATTTATGCAATTTGTTGCCCTGAAAAATGATAGATCAATTATCGTTTTATGCAAAATTCAGGTCTAAACATTTACTTATTCTGAATACTGCTTCGAATAATTGATCATCCAGTCAGGATTTTCAGTGGCCCCAAATCAGAATATTTTCTGATAAAAAAACTCAATTTTTTGTAAAACTAGGTGTTTCAGAAGGGATTCAACAACGGTTCATTTTAGAAGGCGTGTACAGAAAAAAAGTTGCTTGTAAAATTGTAACGGTGGATGGCATATTGAACATTCTCTACTCAACTAAAATATTTTCAACAATACGGTGTTGCAACTTCCATCAGAAAGTAGTAGCATCTTTGATTTTGCAAATAGAAGACCCTGTATATAATATCATTTTCGGAATTTAAAACAATTATCCGACAGCTTCTCTAGATATTTTCCACCTATATCTATTAACCTTTTCGAAATATGAATTAATTTCAATTTATTCTTCAGAAATCATGACGTCTAAAAATTATGATATCTTTGAGTTCAGAAATACTATGGTACCGGAATTTGATTTGAAGTTAGGTGATACTTGGAGAGTTTTCACACTTCAGCGTAATCTCAATTACTTCAATACAGGGTGGTAAAAAATTACAGTTTTTTCTTGTGCTTGAAAAATTGAAAAAGTGACTGAAAGTTGATTATTTCAATTAGAACACCCTATGTATTATTACAAATGCAGAAAGCTTTCTTTCTATGTAACTAGTCAAGTTTCGAACTTATGAGCATTTATTTGTGAAAATGCCTGGTATTCCCATTCGGTATTTTGTGAGCAAGCCATGATTACTATTTGACAGTAACTGTGTGACATTTTCCTTATAAAATTGACATTTTTGTCACTTCATAAGCTATAAATATCTCCAAAACGATGGAACAAATCTATTAAAACGAAGTTCTAATGAATTTGTTTATTATTTTTGGACAGTGTGATAAAATTATCAGCAGAACATGTAGAAAATTCAACGAAAGATATCCGAATCTACTGTTAATGAACCTCAAGAAATTCATGCAAGATTAGAACAATTTTAATATGTTTGGGTAAATAAAAAAAATTAAAACATCATGTGGAATATTTCAAAATATATTTGAATCACTGGCCGTTCACTTCCAAGACTTATCCATCGATTCTGCGCTTACTTCTCTTCCAGTGGCAGATTATCAATGAAGTTCTCTACAGTATTCTTTGGATGGATTCTGCTTGTGATGATGAACTGAAACTATCATACGACATGTACAATACCTATTTGTTCAACTTGTCATAAATCATTCAGATCCAAAACCGGCCTCAAAATTCATAATGGAAAAATCCACAGAACATCAATGTCAAATTCAGAAAATAGCATTTTGATGTCGAAGGATTCGTAAATTTCACGTAGCATAATTGAGAATGTTATCAACAGCTGTTTCAGTGATATTTCGTGGTCTCAAAAGCAATATTGCCTGTATATCTTGGAGGGTTGGGTCTCCGCTCAGCATCATCGCAGGCTTTACCAACATTCATAATAATAATATTCTTTATTCAGTAGAACACAGGATTACAAAAAAATGAAACTTATCAAATAAGCTACAACATTTCCTATGCAAACTGAAAAGGCGGAGTTTATCTTGAGCACCTGGAGTGCACAAAGATGGTCTTTCACTCAACCTTTGGACAAACAGAACAAAAGATCGCAGACAACTATTGAAAATTGAGTAAAACTATAGATATATGTGCTGATTCAGATAACCGCTTTCTAGATATAAGAGTATTTCATAAATTCAAACAGATATTTTCGAAAGGAGGAGAGTTTCATATTCTGAAAATCATTTGGAATAGCATTGTAAGTGGTCGATACATTATAGGAAAATCTTCTCTCAAGCAATGATGATTTGTGAATTGGTGGTGTTATAGTACCTTTCGATCTTATATTAAGATTGTGAATGTCAGTGCAGAACACAATCTTTCTATAGAGGTAGAAGAGAGTTTGGGTAGTAATTATTTTATGATATAAGGTAGAGCAGTGAAGTTTTCGGGGAGATTTCATATTTAGCCACCCGGCTTCTCGTAACTAATGACTGATGGTTTGATGCCTACGAATACCATAGATGAAGCGGAGACAATAGTTCTGGATTTTCTGGATTTTTTGCGTAGTTGTTGCCGTAAGACAAGAGCTATAGACCGTATCGCAAAAGGTAAAAGTAGAAAGAACTAGAGACTCGCAAAGTATTTTTTTTTAGATTCAAATTCAGAGTTGCTCGAGATCCAAACAAAATTTTCAGTTTCCAGATATTTTTACGAATGCATTCCAATATATGCTTTTCAAATTTTAAGGAGTAATCTATCCAGAGCCCAAGATTCTTCACCACATCACAAAACTATACAGGAATGTTACTGATAGTAACACAAACATTTTTTTGGTGAAGAAGTCTGTCATTTCGCCTCCCGAACAGCATTGCCTTAGATTTGTTTTGATTCAATGAGAGAGAACGATCTTTGGATATTTTGAAAATTCTATCAACGTCTTCGTTGATTTTCTGGCAACCATTCACTATGTCTGAAGGGTGGAAGGAATACATCACCTGAGTATCATCCGCATACATTTGTAGATAACAATGCGAGACAACATTTTTGAAAAATGCTGTGAAAATTACATAGAAAATTGGTCCCAAAATGGATCCCTATGGAACCCCACATGTCAGTTCTCTTATTTGAGAAACCCTAGTTTGAGTACAACTCGTTGCTTTCGACCACTTAGATAGCTATCAAAAAACATAACAGACTCTTCTGAGAGTCCAATATATCGTAGAATATGTTTCAGCGCAGAATGATTTGTGGCATCGAAAGCTTTCGAATAGTCTAAGAGAACTAGAACAGTAATCATTCCCGAGTCGGTTGTCTGGAAGATACGATCTGTCACATTCAGCAGGGCTGTCGCGCAGCTATGTCCTTTTCTGAATCCATCAGAATATTATATGTTTTCAAGAATTCCACAAGTTGATCTTTCATACTTCTTTCTAATGATTTTGAGACAACGGGTAAAATGCTGATTGGTCTCAGGTTTTTGAGCTCACTGAACACCTCACATTTCGGTAATGGGATCACATTAGCCAATTTCCACTGAGTTGGATATACTGAATATTCAATGCAGAAGTTCAAGAGGTGAGAGATATATTCAATTATGAATGGACAACATAATATGATGAATCTTATGTTGAGGCCGTCAGCACCTGCAGCCGTTGTTTTTACTGCTAGTAAATACTTGAAAATGTCGTTATTCTCGATTCTGCTTAAACTCCAACTTACATCGGGACCAGCAAGTCGACCACTGTAGTACTGTTCAAAGTCCGAGCCTGCACCGGCAGTGGGAACTGAGTTTAGGAAAAAATCATTTATGTCAGTCACATCTGAAAGATGATCTGGAATATCTTTTTTCTTTTTCTTAGAATATATGTTGAGCTTTTTTAAGGTGTCCCATGCATTATTAGTATGCCTGCTTACGTGAAAATTCAAATAGGCTATTTTCTCCCTTTCTACTCATTCATTAGTGAAATTTCTAAGGTGTTTGTATTCTTCAAAATCGCGAATGTTCTTGGTTCGTTTGAATTTTTTGAGTTTTTCATCACGTTCTCTCATCATAATTTTAATATTGCCGGTAATCCACGGTTTATGTTTTTTCCTAATGAAAGCTGTTTTGAAGGGCGCATGTAATTCCAGTAAGGTGTTCATGTTCTCATTGAAAAAAGTAACTTTTTTGTCAATGGTATCCAAGTCATAAATATGGTGCCATGGAGTTGACTGTAAATCAGTATATAATTGATCTTCATCAATATTTTTAAAGTCTCTGTACTTAATAATTTTGTTGCTTTCACTTTCACCAATCAGGTTGAGGGTAGAATAAACCAAATCATGGTCAGATGTGTGCGGAACATGAAGAGAACTACAATTTGTAACTTGACATTGATTCGAAACAATGATCAGGTCTAAAATAGAAGAGGTGTTCTGAGATATTCTTGTAGGAAAGTTAACTATCTGCTTCAACCCAGTACTCATAAATAATTCATTCAATTTCCGAACAGAAAAACTATTGGAATTTGGTAAATCCACATTGAAATCGCCCATACAGATGATTTCATCAAATTGAGGTACAACTGATATCAAACTGTTTTCAAATTTATTGAGAAAATTTGTCAGGTTCAATTTAGGTGGCTTATAAATACAACTTACCGCAAAACTCATATTTTGCAACCTCATACTCACCCACAAATCCTCAATGTTATCATTGTTGAGAAGTTTAGAAAATTTGAGAGTGTTTTTCAAATAAATAGGCAACCCTCCTCCCCTGGTCCCTCCGCTCCGATCCCTTCGCACGACATTGTAACCAGGTAAACAAATATCTATAGTACGACAATCATTCTTCAGCCAAGTTTCACTCAGAGTGATGATATCATCTTAGTTGTTACTAGCTAGTGATAGTGTTCATTATCCACCAAAACGAGAGAATATCTCAATCCCATAGAATTAATAGGTCTCGCTCTGAAGTTGGTAATACCACACGTTATTTGAACAACTCAAGGCATACCATGAGAAATTTTTCGAATACTTTCGTATGCAGAGAGATACTTTCAACTACATTTTGAACAAAATTGAAGACCGTTGAAGCAAAAACTGATGCAATTTACATCGGATTCTCTCTGAAGAACGTCTTATGGTAACAAGCGATCTAATCACCAGTAGAAATTTTCAGTTTCCATCCAGGTGTTCAATATTTGGCAAAGCCCAAAGCGATGTCAATTACAGGTTCTGGTCCGATGAAGCTGCTTGCAGCACCCTCCTTTGCAAGAGTCAGCAGCCTCATTGTCTCACAGGCCAGTATGGTTAGGAAGGCATTTATAGGGAGTGCTACAGGTGTTCAATGAGGGCATCACAAAGGAAGGAATAAATTGAGGCTAATTCAATTTTATTTAATTTTGAAAGTAAACAAAAATGTACCAGAGAAATTAGGTAGGTAATATTTTGTATTACCTAATGAATTTTAGCATTTGTAAAATTTAGCAACACTTTTCTCGCAATAAACTTCTCATTAAATAAAGAAACCAAAGAAAAGTAATGCAGGGAATGAAACATTCATGTTAAAAATTAATTATTAGGGGTGTAGCTCCTCATACTCATTTTTTGAGTAAATAGATAGTGCACTAGAATTTGACGAATCGTTGTTACCGGCCAAAGAAGAATCAGCTCTTGAACTGTATTGTGGAGTGTGTTGGCTGTGTTGACCAGACTCTCTTGCCGGTAAATTGGATCCGGAAGCAAACTCATTAACTAGCTGTTAAACTTGATTTCTGAACCGCAAGTTTTTAATGTCTCAAGGGATAACGATTACTGATTGTACTGCATTTGTCAAACTCTTTGGAAATTAACAAATCTTCAATAATTTTCATCCTGACCCAACAAATGAAACAGAAAAATCACGTGGTGCCTACTGATAACCGGAGACGAATGAAGCGGGAGGCGGGAAAAAGAAACAGTAATTCATTCCGGTAAAAACCGGTGAAAGCGGATTCAGACACCGGTGTGGTAGGTATTCTCGGACACCGGCTCAAGGTTGAAACAGGTGCACTAGAGCGCTATGGCAGCAGTCGTTAATTTCTTTCCTCATTTTTTTCTCGCTAGTCTGCCGCGATAAAGCGGGAAGCGTCATTTCGGAGTTCGGTATAAGTGAGACGAGTCCAGTACAAGTGAGATGAGTCCACCACGGGTGAGACTCGGCCAAGCGATCTCTCGGTGTGTGTTCCTAGCCTTAGACCCGACGTTGTTGAAATATATTGCCAACGCAGACTAGCGAATGCGTGTGTATGCGACGCATATCGTGTACGATGGGTTTCAACAACTTCCGCCCAACATTCATCTCAACGTATTATTTGGATTATTTTGAGTAGTGTACCCGTGTGCATCGGATCTTAAACATAGGGAAACCTACAGCTGGGACAATTAGTTGCACCCATTTAGCCATACATTTTTGAATAACTAATTACAAAAAATTATATATCAAAAGGTGTTATTCGGCGCACTTTGTGTCTTGTGTAATATGATATACTTTTCTACACACCTTACTAGAAATATTGATACATAGGTGGTCGATACTGTTTCGTGTTTTGTTTCATTAGTTCAGACTTTCATTGTATAATATGATATAAATTGATTTGAAATCCCTAAAAGAATCTATAAAAACTAAAAATATTTGTTGAAAAATAACAATTATATTACAATATTATACACATTATTATATACATTATTATACACAATATTATACACATTATATATATATTACAATAAAATACAAGCAACAGTTCAAAATTTAACTATTAACAAGAAATGAAAATTGAAAGATTGCAAGCCAAGTTACTTCACGACGTTTTGATTGTTAGTATTCACAATCGTCTTCGGGCAATGACGCACTTATTCCTCCGATATCTGACTATTTATATGTCATTCGAGTGCTTTCACCTATCCCCTCTTTCCCTTCTCCGCATTATCGGTTTCAGCAGGAGCTTACTGTTTGGCGGGAGTTGGTCATGTTCCGCTTGATTATAGGTTTCCATATAATGCTTATCTATACGCTACCTTGGCTAAATGCGTTATTGGATAACATATCGGAAAATCGTGGGTTTGATACCCGCCTCGACCAGATATTTTTCTCAAAAGAATTTATCTGGTTGAAGCTGGAATGATTCTGAAACCGTGTTAGGAATCACACGTTGAAAGGTAAGACCTCGTTAGTCCTTAGCTCGCACAAGTTCTCAACTTTTGAGAGTTGTCGTTCGTATGGGGGCGACAGCTGATTAACGGAAAAACGGATTTTTTTGAAACAGACAGATATATGCGGCTTCTTTGATTTTTTTCCTGAACCAGTTTCCTTCCTTGTGGATGATTTCAGCTTGATGAGTCCAAACATGATCTGCTATTCCTGACTTGCTGGTTTCTGCTTCGGTAAATGCAATTTTTGAAATCGCAGTCCGCGATTGGTGGCCTGGTTTTCGAGAGGTTGCTACGGATAGTGTTCCCAGATCTGAAGCAGGTTCTGATGTTATACTTGGACTCTGCTTCAGATCTAGGAACACTATCCGTAGCATCCTCTCGGAAACCAGGCCACCAAATGCGGATTGTGATTCCAATAATTGTATTTACCGGATACCCTGTGAGTGCGGAGAATCATGCATCGGTGAAACTAAGAGGCCATTGAAAGTTCGCATTGCTGAGCAGAAGAAACACATCCAACGAGGAGAAACTAGCAAATCAGAAATAGCACAGCATGCTTGGACTCATCAACATAACATCAAGTGGCTTCAAGCTGAAATATTCAACAAGGAGGAACACTCGTTTAGGAGAAAATTCAAAGAAGCTAACGCATTTAGTCAAGATAGCGTAGAGATACGCAACATATGGAAACCTTTAATCAAGCAGAACACGACCAACTCCTGCGATCTAGGAGGAATAAGTCCAGCCATCTAAAGACGAATGTTGATACTAACAATCGAAACGTTCGTGAAGTAACGTGGCTTGGAATCTTTTGAATATCAATTTTTCACTTAATATAATCATTATTTTTTGGGAATCATTTTAAATTTTTATAGATTATTTCAGGGATTTCAAGTCAATTTATATCATATCAGATAATGGGAGTCCGAACTAATGGAATGCAGGATTATTATTTTCCGCGATGAAACTCTTTACCCATTACCGTAATTGTACAATGTTCACACTGATTTTTCTTAATTAATACGCAAAACGCATCTTAAATGAAAATTTTCATTGTAAAAATCATATAATTGTTATTAATTTTTATCAAGTAACGAGTCGGTGTATTCAAAATTTTATGGGTAAAATACTCGTAAGCATAGTTACCTAATGCAATCTTCTGTCAATACCAGAAAAACGGGTTTTTACACTTCCTCGGTAAAATTTCACACACATAAAAAGTGTTTCCATCAATCAAAAGTCAAGTTTTTTCATATTTCCAAATAAACTTGAACTCTAAAATTAATGGCATGAATTGGGATGTTCAACATATTCAACAATGATAATATGGGAAATTCCAACTGTCTCAATTATCCTAGCTTTTGCAAAAAGGAGGTGAGAGTTCATTTCAATTATTCAAGAATAATAATCAACTCATACGGTATATAATTGCATTCCATTTAGAAAATAAACAGTAACTCAACAATGTCTATTCAATGCATATTGTTATTGTTTTACCTATCGGCTAGAAGTTTCGTTTACGTTGTCAGCTCAAATGTATCTGGTGAGATTTTGCTTTTCATCATAATTAAGAAGAAATTTCATGAATTCAGAAATTATGACCGAAATCAATGAGAGTTGTGTAAATAATTGAGGAGCAATCACGCAAAACTTGATAAATCCTCTTTTTGTGAAAGACGGGTTAGACATAGATTTATATTAATTGGAAGGTTTTCTATCGATGCATGAATTCAGACTCGAGAAAAAGCCGATGTAACCCATACAAAATCGTATTCGAAATTTCCCGTTTCGTGCAAAAAGCGACAAATCCCAATTTTGTATTGTATTGGTATTGCACTGTCACCTCTTGTGTAGTAGTAGTGCAAGCATCGAAATGAACCCAGAACTTTCACATTAGGAGCGGCTTGGAAGACGTCCAACATCAAGAAGAATTTCTTAAGAAAATCGAAGAAATATCAGATATGAAGCGGGTTCGTTTTGAAGAAAAAATTGACATAGTGTCGTGAAATATTACGGGTACACATTTTTTATTCACAACAGGCACAGAAAAATCCTATAGCTGCTTAAAAGCCAAGCTAATGACAAAGATTTCGCTCTACGTTTAGACCGTGGCATTCCGGAAAAAAAGTGTCATTGAAACACCTTTTGAAATAACAATTTGGTTTTACTTTGGAAGATATGGACATGCCAGAAATTATATGGTACAAAAATGTATTACGTGGACTTGTTGTTGACGATGAACAGGGAAATGAAGAGCAACAACTTTGTGATTGCCTTGAAGAGGAATTCGCAGTTCATTTTTTTTTCTTATATATATTTTACTATCACTATTATTCTCATGAGCAATGTCAAGTGTGTTAGTGAACGGTGTTTTTTGGGAAAGAAATTTTGAGCGAACACCCCTAAAATTTTAATTTCGTGCAAAAGCCGACAAATCCAATAATAACTCCTTTTTTATAAAAAATCTCGATATTTTGAAGATCAACTTCCATCACATATTTTGCCACAAAATCACTCAAAGATATACCAGCGATTGCATGCCACCCTTTTTTTCATTTACTCAGTGTGATTGCTCCTCATTTATAGGGAATTAACGCAAGTAAATAAAGGCAAAAATTGAAGTAATTCACAAATTTGAAATGGGTCGTGATCATAAATGAATGAAAAACAATGTAAAGGAAATTATCCAAGTTTGCATAAAGGATGGTTTTGACTATCATCCAAAAGCTGTATTTCACCACGTGTCTTGAACCTATATGTTGACAACATTACTTTGTTTTCCCTTGTATAATGTGCATAAATCGACCCTTGTGAAATTTTTCATTATTGTTTTTTATTGCAATACGATCAACAGTAGACAGAGCTCATGTTTCATCGGCATTTTGAAATTACATAAAGTTGAGAAGAGTTTCAAAAATATTGATGATAAACAGCATTCATATAATTATTTCCATATTGGAGTTTTTCATGAAAAGTTACAACTTAGCCAGCAGTTCGAAGAAAAGTAGCGTTAATGTCTCATATGAGAAATTACTGAACTCCTAAACTTCTTGAAGACTGATATTTTTAAATTCCTTCGGTAGAAAACTACGAGTATATACCTACTTTTATTGCCTGATAGTAAGCTCCTTCCTCATAATATGTAGAGATATGGCTGGGGATAGAGAGTTCGTTACAATGCCTTGTATTGATATTCATATTAATAGAATATTGACTACTATTTCTGAGAATTAGGTTACAATATTTTCAACAAAGTAGACAAGACCCAAGAAGCACTGTCGAAAAGCAAGTTTTGAAAAGAACTCCTTACAGAAACTCACCAGATATTTTTTTTTCAAATGAATATTTTTTGTAAGTAAAATATAATACCATATGAAAACAATGACTGCATAAGGGCATAGTAATGGGTTCTCACACTACAAATAGAAACTTTACCTTTCGAACATCATATTACACCAGAAATAGAGCTCAATCTGTTATTCAATAAGTTTATATGGGTTTTCGAACTGAGGGTTGCATCTATTGTGACACCTAAGAATTTAGTGTGGTTAGATATTGGATCATATTCTAGTTTTGTCTTTGTTTCCTCCTTGTTTCATACCAAACTATTTTCCCAGGCATCAAGTCCCTTCAATTGACAGACCTTGCACTAGGTGTTAGGGGTAACTTAAACGCCAAACACCAATCTAACTCAAGAAATGGAGTATCAGCATCTTCTGTCACATATAAAAGTCAATCCAACCTAGTTTTGAATTCTTCGAAATTCACTATGCATTTTCCTAGGGTGTTTATTGGGTTTTCTCCATAAGTTATAAGATCAGCTGATTTTGTGCGAGTTGTAAAAGTTGTGTGAGAAATACTTTATGGCCCCTGAATCAGGGTCATGAGGTATTCATTGAAAAATCTGTTTAAAATCTGTTTAAAATCTGTTTTCCCGTTAATCAGCTGCCGCCCCCATACGAACGACAACTCTCAGAAGTTGAGAAACTTGTGCGAGCTAAGGACTAACGAGGTCTTACCTTTTAACGTGTGATTCCTAACACGTCACGTATTCATTGAAAAATGATTATAGAAACATGATAGGCAATAGTATGGAACGGTTTCACTACATTACTTATTCTAGGGCGACAGATCATGATTATCTGATGAGAAAATTCCAAGTAACGAAAAGCTATTCAACTCAATTTGATCGTTCATTGGAAATATGCGCATTACTTTCTATACTTTCCAGAAGGTCGAGTCTCAAACCTTTCTTCTGATAACGAAAAGTTCTGCCCCTCTGTAGAGAGGTGAGTTACTCTTGTCTTGGTTGTTTTTAATATTAACGCTAAAAATTAGAAATATTGAAACTAGGTTGACCCAAATATGTTAAGATCCTATAATTTTTCCGCTCGTGTATTTCAATCGGGTAAATTTACTTTATGGCTTGAGTGTATGGATTTCTGAAGATTGCTATAATAACTATTATTAATTGACATGTGTTTAATATGATTCAGTTCTTCAATGAAACTCACATCCGACAAAGAAAAATCCACTAGCCTGTGGATCATGATATTGAATGCTGCTACTTTGTATTGATAAGGTTGTGTGGAAGAACTATGAATGATAATATCACTATAATATAATATATGTATAATGTATTAATAGTCAGTTTCACATTGATTTCACTTATGTTCGTAGTGAACGGTTGGGATCATGTTTTTGCACAAGACGCATCTTCAATAATACCCTTGAACCATTATGACCAGAAGAGTTATTTTTTGGCCGTCCATGCTAAGGTGAGGAAAGTGAATTTTGATAGTCGAACTCAACACTTTTCAATCAATTTCAGGCAACTTTTATGCAGGCCATGCAATTTTGTGAAAATTTGCACATGAAACTATTGAGTGTCAGATCAGCAGAAGAAAATGAGAAAATACATAGCTATATACGAAACACTAGTGAGTATTTAATAAAACTTAGAAAATGTCACATCTGGCTGATTGAAGAGATGAATAATATTTTCAGGAGTTACTTTTGAAATATAGATAAAAAACTGTAATTTTTTTTTCAGATTCAACAATTGCATTCATAAATATTTGACAAAGAAGGTACCTTCTTATATGCATCCACTAAAGATATAATTCTGACCATATAGAAATTTCATTACAAATTAATATGTTTTCTATCGGATTATATGAGTTCAAACCTCAAAATGACAACATCAATTCTATTTCCAAAAAAAAATAAATGAGTTGAACCATCATAAGCTGAAAGAAATTGTTAACCAATCTCTATTAACTAAAGTCGATAATTTGTATATTGCATTGTAAAGTAGTGTGGAGTAGGAGTACCAAGCCAACTCAGGATGATACTATGTAGTAACTAGAAAGCGTACTGGAAATAGTCTATATTGTGAAAATTTGTGATTATCATCACGGGTCAGTGTTTTCAAAACAAAAAAATTGAGAGGAGTGAGTTGAAGTGATTTTGAAGCAAACAGCTCAATATTTCACTATACCTATTTGTTTTGCCTAAGATAGTTAAAATATAAAAAAGGTGAAATATGTATTACAGATCGAGGCACCCAATATTGGACATCAGGATCTAAATTATTAGATGGAAAAAACTGGATATGGATGTCATATGGAGTTTCTGTTGACTATACACATTGGGCACCAAATTTGTCATATGATGAACAAGCCTTATGCCTACAATTGGATAGTGAGGATGAATCAGTTTACTGGAAACATGCACATTGTGGCATAGCACTATTTTTCATTTGCGAGAGATTCAAAGGCGAAGGGGCTAACTATGATACAAATGAAATGATAAGTCCTCAAGCACAAATCACAAGTGAGTGGGGTTTTATGAGAAGATAGGGTTTTCATTTGATATTCATTCCTTGAAATGGAGCAAAATACTATGAATTTTTTGTTGAATGCTACACAAATACCCATCAGGAAATCTGAATCAGAATAGGAACAAAAACATATTATAAAAACTTCAAAGAAAAAATAAATATTGTTATTATCATCTTGAATATTTTCAGTGATATATTGATTATCAAAGAATAATTACCAATATTTATTGATAATGATTTAACTACTCTATGGTATTATATTAATTGCTCTTCCACTCAGGCCTGATTGATTCTCTAATATATTCAACCGAATTTCAGATCAACGAAAGGAAGGCTTTCTACTTTTTATCTTCATACAGAAAAATGTTTTAAACTTTAAAAGAAAGGAAGAAAATAATTCATTTAAAAATATATTCTTTACGAAGACATGTATATCATGCAAAGAAACTGAAAGAAAAAGCCCTCTTTCGTGTAATTCAATGTGTTTATGAAAGTAGTTGTTTCGAAAAGGATTTCTCTTTCAGTTTTGTGTCTGAAAGTTACTTCTCTGCATGATCTGCACATCTTTGTGAAGAACTTATTGATGGCGTCCTTCCTTCCTTTTGTAAATTCCCCTTTTTTTGTATGAAGGTAAATGAGAAGACAGCCAAAACCTTACCATTCCATAAACACAAAATAATGATTTTATCACTTCATAGGTAACAGTATTTTGTTGACAGACACATGAAACTTTTGTAGGCAGAAATAATTATTATTTTTGAGTTATTGAATCAGATAAACATCATTGTGATTCATTCATCTCGTTACATGGTGTGACAGTTCAATTAAGATGCATTTGTCGAATATATGCATCTGTCAAATAGATGCATAATGAATTTTATGAAATTTAATTACGTTGAAAAGTTGCCGAATAACAATCACAACATCATATATGAACCAAAATCATTCTGTTAATTCCCTTCAATGAAGCAGTAAAAATAATACAGATGAGACATGTCATTGGTAAGGATTCAGACACATAGAAAATACACTGCGGCTAATGATTGGAAATGATTGGATTTCGTATTCATACTGATAATTGGTAGGTAAGACGTCTGAATAAGATATCTTTATAACTTCAAAAACTCATTCATTTCTGAAGCTATTGGTTATGTATATTGAAGTCCTTTCTTTACAATCTTTCAGATGGATGAATACTCCGTTGCAGTCTACTGATAATGTGTATTTCATATTTGCAAACGATAAGAAACGAATTACAACAATGATTTCTCAAATCTCGAATGACATGTTGGTGTCTGTTCATCAGTAGAACTAGAGTATAATATTGAATGAAAAATAAAATTAAAAACTTATTACGTGATATCAATTATGTTGGTAATATATTTTGATTTGATCAACTGATTTGACTGAAATGTGATTCACAAAATTTCACAAAAGTAGAACTTTGAGTTGACCTAGTTTTGACAACAACAGCAATTTTCGGTTTTCCTTCATAACAACCGTCTGACTCGTCCATTTCTTTCAAGTCTCCTGAAAATACGGTAGCCTCATGGATTTACTGCAGATGAATTTTAGGTCAAAGATGAACAACTTCATTTCACTACTTCAGGGTTTTCACTTGGATTATACTTTTTTTTAATCTACTAATTTTCGCATTCTCTTAGAATTCAATTTATTATTCAGAACACTTATCACCTCTCCATGGTAATGTTACTTGACATCTATCAACCAATATGCCAAAGGTCATTTGTTCTTTAGACCTTGAAGATCCACCTGATCTCCTGTCCATATTAAAATTTTGTTTGTAGGAAGAGCACTTGCTATCATGAACCCAATGAGGAAGTCATTCTAGCCTCAGGCCCTATCGTTTCCATTCATCTCCCTTATTCTGTTTTCTACGGGAGTGCAGGAGGGCCACATATTTCAGGTATTCGTCTCTTAGAAATTACCACTTAGATCTCAAAAAAAAACGACTTTATAGTCAAAATTTCGAGTCTAATGTCGTAATTTCGAGATTCAAGTTGAAATTTCGTCGAAATTATGAGAAATTTCGAGTTCAAAAGTCTCAATTTTCAATTTATAATCGTAATTTTGAGTGGAAACTCGTAATTTCGAGTTCAAAGTCGTGATTTCGAGTAAGGGCGATGATATCTCCCCCCACGTAGTCGCCATCTATGAGATCGACACAGAACTCAATCTTTCAATATCAAAGATAAACGAGAATCCTGAGAGTGGTCAGATGCAAGGCCACGCTTCGAATTCGACCACCGTCGAAATTCGTCTTCTGTCGTTCACTGCAGCTTCTAGTGCAAGGTAATTCGTTGTCAACTAGAGAGCTGAACCACAACTGCAAGAGATTGATCCCATAGATGATTTCTGATGAGACCTATGACGGGTCAAAACAATGCTGATTGATATTGAATCAGAAATACATTTCGAGAATGAAGTGAAAATTTCGAAATTAAAATAGAAATTTCGAATTTTTAAAGTCGTTATTTCCAAGAAACAAATAATTGAAAATGTGGTCCTTAATCGTCCTAGCGAGAGGACTATTCTCAATGTAGTGCATACATTTGAGTCCACTGGTTCAGTAAACGATCGATCAACACCGTGCGTCGACTGAACGCAAGATTTGCCGAGAACATAGCCGCTGTCTGTGACAATGTGAAGGAGAGTCCAACGCAGTCGATTTCGCATCGCTCACAAGAACTAGGCCTTTAGCAGACCACATCTTAGCGAATTTTTCATGACTTGAGCCTGCTCCCGAACAAAATTCAACTAACTCAGGAACTGAAGGTAAACGACCATAGACAACGACGTCTGTTCGCTGAATGGGCTCTGGAACAGTTGGCACCTGACCTTAATTTTCATCGAAAAATCATCTTCAGCGATGAGGCTCATTTCTGGATGAATGGTTATGTGAACAAATAAAATTGTCAAATTAGGGACGATACCAATCCACATGAGATCCAAGCGCGTTAAATGCATCCCAAAAAAGTCACTGTTTTGTGTAAATTTTGGGCTGACGGCTTCATCGGTCCATATTTCTTCGAGAACGACGTTGGCCAGGCCATCACTGTAAACAGCAGGCACTATAGGTAGATGATTACCAACTTCTTTCGATTTGAATTGAATGATCTTGACATCAAGGACATGTGATTTCAACAGGACGACGCTATGTACCACATGGCTCATGTCACATTGGATATTCTGCACGAGCGATTTGAGGGAATGGTCATCTCACGTGGAGGTGATGTGAACTGGTCACCGAAATCGCCCGATTTGACCTCGTTAGACTTTTTCTCGTGGGGTTTTGTCAAGTAGCAGATGTATATCAATAAGCCACACACCACAGCAATCCTCAAAACCAACATTACCCATGCCATCGGTCAAATTCAGCTTGATTTATGCGCCAAAGGCATGGAAAATTGGGCGTTTCGAATGCGCTTCACCCAGACACTTGAACGATGTTGTATTTCAATACATAATGGCATCAATAGGTCTTTCAAATGCATGAGAATTTTCGATGATATCTCACACACACACTTTGTTTTATTCAAATTTAAAGATAGGAAGCGTCTAATGAAATACCCTACTCGTTCAATAGTTGAGGAAGATAAGCGAAGTAAAATTTTGATTGAACAAATCACAATTTATCAATCCTAGCCATGTTCACAGATAGAATTGTCATCGAAATATATCTAAGCTATTCATTCAATATACTAGGTTAGGTAAGGTTTAAAGTGAGTGGTTCTATTGGACCCTCCACCGCAACCCGCAAGGGTTTATTATGGCTCACACCTGTTCATACTCGATCAAATAAACCTAGATAAACGAAGCCGATTAGTTTGTATGGTGAGTGGCATTTGACATGTACACTTACTAAAGTACTGGAGAATTTTTGTTGCCTGACTTTCATTCAACACATGTTTCATCACCTGATTTGGATGCAATGTGGCACATTCTAGTGAATAGTTTATAATTTTATTCCTATGAATATTCTTTATCACTATACCTTCCTTCATTACTTTTTTTCAGGGTGGATGAATTTGTTAGAGCATGTCTCTCCAAATATAGGCCTCCTCGAATTCAAAAACAAAAAATATTTCTTCTCTAACACTTTCAAGGTTAGTATTTTTTCATCTCAAACTATTACTTCATGTTCTTTATCAGTTTGGAGAATGATTTATGGAAATGAAGAAGTTTTGCTAACATAGAAATCAAATCTCTCAAACTCACTCATTATCATACCGATAAAATAAACAAATGAACAAATTGCATTTCATTAGTTCAGACTTTCATTGTCTAATATGATATAAATTGTTTTGAAATCCCTGAAAAAATCTGTAAAAAATTATAAAGATTAGCTGAAAGATAACAATTATATTAAGCAAAAAAACTGAAATAACAATTAAATAAAATACTAGCAACAACCAAAAAATTCAAAAATTGAAGTATTAATTGATGAAAATTAAAAAAATCATCAACAAGAAATGAAAATTTGAAATTAAAAGATTCCAAACCTAGTTACTCCACGACGTTTCGATTGTTAGTACTCACAATCGTCATCGGGCGATAATAGTTATCACCCGACAAAAATACACGGCAAACAAAACGGACTAGAATAACACGTTTCAAAGAACATGACACAAATGGAGTTCAGATAAACATTTGAGTACGGTGTCGCTCAATATGTTTTAGAGAATGACCACAGAATAAATGAGAAATTTTGAAATTGTTAGGACCGGTGCACGATAACAGTCGCCTTCGAAAGTTCGTGAATCAAAAAATGTGGAAATGAATCTATGAACAGCAATGAACCTTTAGGTAAAATTTTGAATGAGCTGCACCATCTGATTTTGAAAAACAATGTGGATTTACTCTCTGGTGCCCTCTCTCTCTCTCATTTCCAAAGTTACAGCCCTTTAAAAATTCAAGAATTGCATCTTTTCAGCATTATTTTTGCACATTACACACCATAGAAAACAACAAGTATTTATTCACCGCATCACTTTCACCTCTCATTTCTCATTCATCTCCTGATGATGGTGGTAAAACTATATCTCTCATCATCTTCTGATGGTGCTACCTATTGTAATGGAGGATTTAAATTGAATTATGCTACTTTACTGTAGAGACGTAACAAAAAACTAAAAGTTGAAGTATTGAAGAGAAAAGCCAAAATCGTCTGTTCAAAAAGTCTGTTTTTCCGTTAACCAGCTGTCGCACCCCTACGAACGACAACCCTCAAAAGTCGAAACTTGTGCGAGTTTAAGACTAACGAGGTCTTACTTTTTAACGTGTGATTCCCAACATCAGTTGTCAATTTGCTGAAACTGCTCAATAGAGAATTGAATTTCCCTTACTTTGAATGAAATAGAAATAAATATAATTTTATTTCACTCATCTTGTTCATATAAAATTCAAATATGTCTTTCGTGAATCCCTATTCAAATCTCTATAAATTTGCTGTAGAATGCTGTGAAATTCTAGCAAAACCGTTTTCCTCATCTAACCAAAAATTTTTCTGATTGATTCGGCCGTTACTTGATGAGGACCATAGTATTTTCATGAACTACACCTTACGAAGTTTGGAAAGATCAGATCGTAGTTTATGTGTGTAGTTTATGAAAAAACAACCAATAATTGTACAGGTTTCTTATTATTTCATAGTGGTTACACATATGATGCATCACTTCGATTCTCACTGAATATTTGTACAAGAGTATTGGACCTCTATTCATAGTTTCACTTTTTCAGAATATTTGATGCCACTTACTTAGTTCAGCCATTCTCTTTGCGGTCCAACAACATCCTGCATCATCCGTAATGCATCGTTTACAGAATTGAATACAAAATTGAACTATCAAAGGTATTCTGCTATGCATGCGTGTAAAAATTCCACAGTTCTCGGATTATAAGTTTGTGAGATAGAACATTTTGAATGCAGTAATTTTTGTCAGTTTGAAAAAAATTGATGAAAAAAATACCACTGAAGCTTGGCTTGATGAACATTATTTTCATCTGTTGAGAAGTGGTTTGCTAAGTTTAAAGGAGGTGAAATTAGCACCGAGGACGATGCACACAGTGGACGCCCAGAGAGGCTGTTACCGAAGAAAACATAAAAAAGTACATGAAATAATTTTGTATGACTCAAAGTGATGTTGATCGAGATATCGAAGGAATGTGTTGATCATATCATGAAAGAATATTTAAGTATACGAAGGCTCTGTTTAGAGTGGGTACAGCACGAGCTCACAATCGACCAAAAATAACGACGGATTGATGATTGTGAGCAGTGATTGAAGCTATTCCACCATTGAAACCCCAAATTCATGCATCGATATGTAACAATGGATGAAACACGGTTCCATCGTTTCACACCAGAATCAAAACGGACGTCATGTGAGTGGACTACACGCGGTGAAACAACTCCAAAGCGTGCAAAGACGCAAAAGTCGGCTGGCAAGGTTATGGTATTAGTATTTTAAGATGCGTTTAATATAATATTCATTGACTGTCTTGAAATGAAAAAAACATCAAAAGCGACTGTAACACAACGTTATTGAAGAGATTCAAAGACGAAATCGCGTAAAAGCAGACCCATCTGAAGAAAAAAGAAGTGCTGTTTCATCAAAACAATGCACTGTGTCCCAAACAATGAAAATGATGGCAAAATTGCATGAGTTGGGTTTCGAATTGCTTCCGCATCTACCGTATTATAAGGATCTGGCCCCCAGCGACTTTTCTTTGTTCTCAGATCTCAAGAGATTGGTCGCTAGAGAAAAATTCAGCGCCGATGAAAATATAATCGTCTGAACTGAGGCCTATTTTGTGGCTAAAGAGCTCTCGCTCTCTCAGGCAATTATATTGAATGATAAAATGGAAATTTCATCAAAACAATTTTGTCAACCTACGAAAGAGCATAAAAAACAATTGAAGAACTCAAATATCATGGCAGAACAATGGATTGACTTGAGAAGTTGATAGTTATTAGTGATGCCAACAATAACGTTGACCTTAAGAACGTAAAGTGGGGAGATTCATCACCAAAACTCATTTTCGTGAATTATTGCAGTATAGGAGAAATGCTGATTATTGAACTGAGAGGTGAATAAATACTATAGTTAGTATTGTGCAAATAAAAAGACTGTTGAGCTGTAATTTTTGGAACGTTGGAGGTCAAAACTCTGGAAATAATGGAAAGCATCAATTTTTAGTCGATTGACTGAGACTTAGAGAGGAATCATCAATACTCTACTAGACCGTTCTTTCGGGCTCTGTAATACAAAGGAAGGTCTCGAAAAAGAACTAGGCATCATCAAAAATGACCTTCAAAGGAATGGTTACTCCAGAGTGATGGTAGAACAAACTTTAGCTGAAGGACTTGTACTACATCAGAGGAATATCGGTAAAGATACGAAGGATTGGGTCCAAGTATAACATCAGGACCTGTTTCAGATATGGGAACACTATCCGTAGCAGCCTCACGAAAACCAGGCCGCCAAACGCGGACTGCGGTTCCAAGAATTGCATTTACCGGATACCTTGCGAGTGCGGAGAATCATACATCGGTGAAACTAAGAGGCCAGTGAAAGTTCGCATTGCCGAGCACAAGAGAAAAACGACCAACTTCCACCAAACGGTCATCTCCCGCTAAAACCAATGAAGCGGAGTGAGGGAAGAGGGGATAGGTGAAAGCACTCGAATAACCTATAAATAGTCGGATCTCGGAGGAATAAGTCCAGTTATCACCCGAAGACGATTGTGGATACTAACAATTGAAACGTCGTGACATAACTTGGTTTGGAATCTTTTTTAATTTCAATTTTTCATTTTTGCTAACAATATTTTTTATTATTCAGCTTTTATTATTGATTCAATTCTTTATTTTTTTGGTTGTTGCTTGTATGTTATTTCATTGTAATTACAGCTTTTTGTTTATTAAAATTGTTATTTTCGGGTAATCTTTTTCGACTTTTTTCAGGGATTTCAAATCAGTTTATATTATATTAGACAATGAACTGATGAAATACACCACGAAACATTATCGACCACCTTCAAACAATTTGTCTTTGTTTGAATGCACTGAAATTACTGCTCTAGATGTAGAATTTCAACGCGTAGCAGCAAAAGTTGGCATTTGGCTATAACATATTTCATTTAAAACATGACTTTTTTTGGTGGATTTCGAAAAGAATGCCGAACATCCAGACAAACTTAAAAAAAATCTTTTATGTTGTTGCACGATTTGCTTAATACTAAAGATTTGCTTAATACTAAATTTAGGGCATGGGCATTACAATGCGTAAAAAGCGCATGAGGAGCTATGGACTTCATTTTTAGTTTGTAAACTATTTAAATGGCCGGCCATGACATGAGCAGCCCCATCATAGGTTTGCGCAATTAACTTTTGCCTAAAATTATAGGTGTCACACGTACTAATTAAAAAATTAAACAAATCGTCAGTTGTGCGCCCAGATGGAACATCATGAAAACCCATAAAACGTTCTACCACAATACCATCTTTGACAGTTGTGATGTACAGGAAATATCGGTAGTTTCATCAATTTCCCATGCAAAAAAAGAAACACTTCCAATCTCCTTGCTTATATTTTTCTCAATAATATATGCCACACTGTCTATAATCTATAAGCTCATTTCAGATGGTTTTTGAGGTGCCCGAAAAAACGCTACCGTTTAAAAAAGTGCCAAATTGTGAATTATATTTGCCCCATAACATTAAAAGTTCCTTGTAATTGCCGCGATTAATCGAATCTTCGATTCCATCGTGTCTGCGAAAAACTAATTCTTGGGAACCCAAATAAATCGTAATATTGTTGGAGATGATTGGTATGAAAAACTTCAATGCAGAAAAACGTTTCTATTCACCACAAAAACACAACAAGTCGCCGGAATAGATAAAATAGAGTACAGGTTTTGATAAACAATTTACATGTCTGTTCAAAATGCTAATGCAAGTGTAAGTGTTCCTCAAACAAAAGAACACTCGCTTTTTATGAAGTTCCTTGTCACGTGATCATAGACGCTAGTTACTGTTTTATCTTTCATATTCTAGCCAATAGAAATTAAACAAGTTAAAATGAGGTGATAACGACAACGAACTTCGTAAAGTATTGTCAGCAAAACATACATTTCTAAATTCAACCAAGTAATTGCAAGATGAAGATAAATAATTCATGAACTAGATTCTCAATAATGAAACAAGGAAATAATAATGATAATAATAAGAAATTACATTACAACACCTCCCTCCTAATTTTGAAAATTGTACCTAGGCAAGGTGCAATTTTCACTACCTCGCGATGCTTTACTACTACCTTTCAGTGCAATGTGATCTAATTGATTTTTTATTTCTTCAGTTTTTTGTGCTCCCCCTGTAACGTCAATTTCATTCGCGGAATGCAAGGAAACATTGGATTCACTTTTATATCGCTTATGCAAAGTTCGCAGAATGTAGAATATTAAAAGGCAAAATAGCAAACACACAATGAAATATAATATTCCATGGTGAACTAGGTCAGTTCTGTTTACTGTAGATAGCGATTCATTTTCATTCTCTTGAAGTTTTTGAAAGTTATGACTTATTTCTTTCAAATCATGATAGTTCTTTGAATTTATAACGAGAGGTGTTTCAATTGGCTTTATTTTCGATAAAACAAAATTTGATAAATTTGAATTTATTTCTTTTTTTAAGTTCAAAGGAGCGATATAGTGAGTTATGACTTCACTAGAAAACTCTTCGTGAGGTGTAAGAATGACTGATTTTGAGTATACTGAACAATTTGAACTGATACTCAAAACTCCAGTATCATTTAAAGTAATTGTTTGTCTTCCCTCAATCGATCTGCATTTCAAATCCACATATTCTTTATGTGGTGAAACAAAAAGCCAAGAATTTTTGTTTGCTAACTGAATAAATAGTGTTTCTTTTATATGTATGATTCTTCTATCACAGGAGTCTGGAATGGACGTAGTAGGCATGCACAAATTTGATTCGCAACCTTTATGTAGGTGGGCTAAATAAATTGGTTTATTCTGCTTACATATATACCTATCAGCTAATACATGTTTACAACTAAATAGTTCAAAGTCATTCATTGAAAAGAAATATTGTTTACTGAAATCGGTTACAAAAAATGATTCTTGAGGTAAGATAAAACCAAAAGCATTATTTGTTGAAGGTACGGGAAAACTAGACATTTTGAATACATCATAGTCGCGTTTTTCAATAAGTGGTATATAAAGAACAAAAGTTGATTTCTTGTCAATAAAAACAATATTGGTTGTGATTAAATTAAATAATATATGCATGTACTCAATGACAGGTGTAACTGGAAATGTAAAGTCACTTATATAATTCTGAATTTTGGATGCTTCGTGTATAGATTTCATTGGACTCATTACTAAAGGATGCAAAATTCCTCTTTGTGTGAATGAAATCATTTCAACTAAATTGTTTTGATTCAATTTGAATCTAGTTAAAATCAAATCAAATATAGATACCAGTTCATTCACCTCAAGGGTAAGATGGTCTTTTATCTCAAAATTTGAAATATTTTCATTCAGATCATTAACAGATTTTACAATTCTATTTATTTTGGTATCGAAATTATCAAAGTAAGTATTTGTTCTGTTCATGAAATGAACAGTATTTGGCACTATTGATGTTTGTTGCTTCAATAATGTATTTAGGTGTTCCTGATTTTTTTTGAACGTGTTGACCTGACAATAATGATATCGATATAACTGATCAAGATGAGTTTGAATCTTCATCTTTGTCTAGTAATAGTAGTTACTGCTACTCTAATCCAGAAGCAACATCATCTGGTAGACCAGTTAAAAAGCCAGACAGGCTAATGTATTATTGAAAATGTTAATTTCGTTATTTTTATAAAATTTTAATTTCATTGTTTTATAAAAAAAAGGGAGATGTCACGTATTGTATTTCTTGGTCAAAATATTATACCACCATGTAAACAAAGTAAATCATAGCAGCCTTGGCGAAAGCAAAAACTAATAGTTTTTTTATGGAATTGACTTGAGAACTGAAATAAAGACAGTCTATGAGAAATCGTCGTTTCATTTAGATATATGACAATAATAGTCATATAAGTCTAAATAAATGATCATTTTCCAATCGTCATTATATAGATTTGGGGTACCGATTTTTTCATAGTATAAACCCGGACCTAAAGACAGGGGTAATATTTTGTACATTTTTTTGTCATTCGTGCTCAATATAGTCTAGGCTTCCATTTGATTGTGGATGAAATGCAGTGGTAGGGATTTGTTTAATTTTCAAAATTTTGCACGCCTCTTTGAATATATTGCTTAGAAAATTTGCACCCGAATCTGTAACCAAATATTTGGGTATGCCGTATTGACAGAGTATCTTTTCAACAAAATGTCTTGCGACTGTAGGGGCTTCCTGATTTTCCATTGGAATAGCTATTAAGTATTTCGTTAGATCGTCAATGAAGATAAGGAGGTATTTATTGAAATGATCGGTTTGATTCAATGGACCAACTATGTCAAGAAATATTCGTTCCATAGGATAAGTAGATGTAGTGGTAATGGTCATAGGGAGACGAGTTTTTTTTGAAACTTTATTTTTTTGACAACTTTCACATAATTGAATATACCTTTTGATATCTCGATTCATTCCTTTCCATCTATAGTACTGTCGAATTCGTTTAAAAGTTCTATTTGTCCCTTGATGTCCACCACTGGGTGTAACATGAAATTCTTGTAGAATTTTTTTCATGTCTTCATTTAAATCCTGTATAATATTATTATGAAATATTTTAATTTCAGGGTATAAATCTCTGAAAATATATCTCAACATTACTCTAATGGTTTCTAGTTTTAGTTTGTCAATTCTACAAGTGGTACTGGATATTGCGAGTTTGTCTATATGGTGTTCATTACAAAATGACTTCAAATTTAGCAAAGCATCGAAAATATCTTCGTATTCGGTTTTGTGAAAATATTCTCGTTTTATGATGAGATACAGAAAAAATGTGTCGTTGAATTTCAGATAAGCAATCTCGTGTAATTTTTTTTCTTGTGCTTTTAGTTCGTAAAGGTTATTGTAATAGTCGATAGGGACTGAAAAAGTTTCATCTGTAAAATGAATTATACTATAGTCCCTGGGCACTGTGCTGATATTTTCATCTGAATCAACAACATTGTTGTTGTTTACTACTTTACTTTCAATGATGTCTAGAAATTTTTGGTATGGCGATTTTATTTGTGATACAGTGTTATCACGGGTCTGAATCTTGCAAATTCGACTAAGTGCGTCGGCATTTGTATTATTACCACCTGGTTTGTAATGGATTTCAAATTGAAATTTTTCAAGTTTTAATCGAAACCTCATTAACCTGTTTGAAGGATTAGAAATAGGAAACAAATAGATCAATGGTTTGTGATACGTTTGGATTTTGAAAAGGCGTCCATAAAGGTAAGGACGGTAATGAGGGCAACTCCACACTATTGCAAGTAACTCTCGTTCAATAGTGCTGTAATTCTGCTCTACACGATTTAAGGTTCGTGAAGCATATGCTATTGGAAGATCAGATCCAATTGGTCCTTGGCTCAGAATCCCCGAAATAGCATATTGAGATGCATCAGTGGTTAAAACAAATGGTTGACTGAAATCAGCATAATTCAGAATAGGTGGATTTATGAGCTTTTCTTTGAGAGTTTCGAACGATTCATCACACACACATCACACACTCCATTCAAAGATCGTATCCTTTTTTAGTAACTTGTTCAAAGGCTGTGAGATTTTTGCGAAATTCTCTATAAATTTTCTGTAATAAGACGCTAATCCTAAGAATGATTTGAGTTCTTTTTGTGTAGTAGGTTTTTTGAAATTTTTTACAACACTTATTTTACCTGGGTCTGGTTTAATGCCTTCTTCTGATATAACATGACCTAAATAGGTTGTTTCCTTTCTGAGAAACTCGCATTTGTTAGGCTGTAATTTTAGGTTATGCTGACGCAATCGAGAAAACACATCTATCAGTTTTGAATTATGTGACTCTAAAGAATTGCCATAGATAACAATATCATCAAGATAAACAAAACATTTTATTCCTGTGAGTCCCACTAGAACATTATTCATTAACCTCTGAAAAGTAGCGGGAGATCCTTTCATCCCCATCGGTAATCTTTTGTAATGATAGTGACCCTCAAATGAAAAAGCAGTACAAGGTTTTGATTCATCACTTAATAAAATTAGATGGAATCCCTGGGCTAAATCTATGACTGAAAAGTATTTTGATTTACCTAGCTGATCTAGGATATCTGTTAAATTAGGTAAGGGATAGGCATCAGCTTCAGTGATATCGTTCAGTTTTCTAAAATCAACTACTAATCTGTATTTTTTGTTTCCCTGATTATCGGGTTTTTTAGGCACAATTAAGATAGGACTATTATAGGGAGAATTACTGTTTTCAATAATATCACTCTGCAACATTTTCTTTATCTGATCTCGCACTTCATCTTTTTGAAATTCGGGAATTCTATAAGTTTTAACAAAAACAGGTTTTCTTGAAGTTAAAGGGATTGAGTGGCGTATAGCGTCAGTGTGTGTTAAGGTATCACCCTTCAAAAAAAATATCATTGAATTCTCTAATAATATTGATTATGCTGTCCCGTTCCTTGAATTTAAATGTTCGGTTCTTATTTGCTCTTCAAGCAACAACAATCTTTCTCGGTCTGTGGAAGTAACAAAGTTTAAAACATGATAGTTCTCCAAAGTATCTGATTCGATTTTTTCAAAATCTGAAGGTTGTAGCAAAACTGTTTTTTCAGTAGCATTCAAAATAGCAATATTGCATTCATTTTTGTCTACGAAACAATTTCCCGTAAAAACACCTGGTTTCATTTCTGTTTGGAACATTATTTTTGGTTCGACACAGTTTATTTTAATTGGTTTAATTACTTCTGTTCTGGGGGGAATTTCGATGCAATTCGTATAAGGATGAGTCAGAGAGAATACGTACATTTGATTCTGATGTGGTATGGAAAGTGTTGATGTTTCATAATCGATGTTTGCTTTATAAAGTAATAAAAGATCTTTTCCCAAAATTCCATCGCACGGGATTGGAAAATCATTGGGGACAATATGAACTTTATGAGAAATAGAAACATTATCTGACAAAGATATGTCACCAAAACAAACTCCGTATGAGTAGACATAATCTTTTGTAATTCCTTCTAAACGAGCTTTATTATCAGTATATATGATACTGTCGCCATTTGTCAGTTGTAACTTGAGAATTGTAATATCACTTCCCGTGTCAACTAACATATTAACAGATCCGGAATTTGATAAACTCAATGATAAAACGATACTAGAAGAAATACCTTTCACCCTGATATTATAAACGTTTGTTTCGCGTTTGTAACTTGATTCAGAGAAATGAATGTAAAGATCAGTTTCACTTTCTATTGTAGACTCATTAAGGAGATTTTCATGACTGAAATTCGGTTGCTCGATTAATTCTATAGGAAATGTAGAATGTTCATGAGATAATGAGATATTGTCGTGAATACATTCAGGTTTACGTGAACTGGCATTTTTTGAAATCGAATCTGAGGACAAAGTATGGGTTGGCATAATTGTGTGAGAAAAGGAATCAAGAAAAATAGTATTTTGTGGAATGGCATCACGAGAATCGGTTAATTGGATATTGTATTGAGAATCAGTGGATTGACTACTTCCGTATTGAGAATCAGTGGATTGAATACTTTTGTATTGAGAATCAGTGGAATGAATACTTTTGTATTGAGAATCAGTGGATTGAATACTTTTGTATTGAGAATCAGTGGATATAGCAAGAGACTGTATAGCATTTTTCTTATTCAATTTTCGGCAATCTGAAAATCGCGGACTCTGGCTGTGTTGCCGCTCATAGCCGGTCCTTGGAAGTTTCCCGAGTTTTGAGAATGTGAGTTTGATGATATGGAACTTGATCTAGACTTATTGACCTGACCTTGAAAATTGTTTTGACCATTAAAAAATTTATTGCGCCTATTGAATGGCTCACTCCTTTTTTGCTCTATATTATTTTGCATAGCTTGGTTCCGTGAATTATTATTGAATTGACGCTTTCGACATTGTTCGATAGTATGCCCCAAATTATGGCAATATCGACATTCTGGAGATACTTTATGCACGTTCTCAGTTTTAATTTTTGGAGAAAAATTATTTGCACCTCTTGAAAAGTGTTGAGAAGGAGATTGATTTGGCGTTGAATTGAAATAGCAATTATTTGCTGAGTGATTTGTCCTGCCACATTTGAAACATTTTTTGAATTTTTTATGTTTTTCAAAATCTCTAAAATTGTTTTTTGATTTGAAATTTCGCTCTTCTTCACATGCTGCTTCTATCGCGTCACTGAGGTCATCAAATCTTGCTGCCTTAACAATTAATTTGATTGGATCTCGTAATCCTTCTACGAAAGCTTTTAGTGATGATTTTTTATTTAAATTTTGAATAGTTTGGGCCGCTGCGTTACCTTCACTGGCGAAGCAGGCGTCTGTTAGATCTTGACAGGTTCTTTCTATTCTATTTGCAAAATCCCTAACACTTTCAAAAAAATTTTGTTTGGCATTTGAAAGTTCTGTTTGGAGTTGACCAATAGTTCGTTTTTTAAGATATTGACACTGTAAAATATTTTTCAATTCAGCCCATGTATCAAAAATTTTATATTTAATGTGATTGTAAGCTGGACCACATAATTTACATTTCACAGCGTTCAAAAAATGAATTATTTCCTCCCGTGTTCGTGTATAATCGGACATAACATCGCAACATGATAAAAATTTATAAAGATCATCTCTATGACCATTGAATTCGGGAATCATTTTCAAAGCTAAATCAGTTGGGAATACCATTTCGTTTACAGGATTGTTATCAACTTCACTATTGTTTCTAGCAGGCATATAAAAATCAATGAATAAAATTTACAATTTAAAATGTTTCTCACTTTAAAAATTTTTCCTGGTAAGCTGAGTCTGGTGAGTGAGACTGGTTGGTCTGCTGAGTTGAATGAGACAAGAATGGTCCCTGTGCGAAGAAGAATGCTGGGCGAAGGGCTTGAAAATCTTTCCGGTCGCTCTGCTGGCTTCTAGGTTTACTTCACGTCTTCTGCTGGGTGTTTCTCCAATCTTTTCTTGTGAAGTTTGGATCTGGATGAGAACTAACTGGATCAGGCTCTTTCGGTATAAATGCTGCACCAAATGTAGATGGTTCTCGTTGAATTCAGTACACAGTCGCTGAAAATCAGCGCTAGGTGATCACTGACAGCCTCAGAATGCAGAAAATTCAGCTAACAGCACTCCAAAAGTTCCACTAAAAATCCAAATTATTCACAAATATCCAAAAAAATCCAATTCATCCCACCGCTGCCACCAAATTTTGTTAGAGATGATTGGAATGAAAAACTTCAATGCAGAAAAACGTTTCTATTCACCACAAAAACACAACAAGTCGCCGGAATAGATAAAATAGAGTACAGGTTTTGATAAACAATTTACATGTCGTCTGTTCAAAATGCTAATGCATGTGTAAGTGTTCCTCAAACAAAAGAACACTCGCTTTTTATGAAGTTCCTTGTCACGTGATCATAGACGCTAGTTACTGTTTTACCTTACATATTCTAGCCAATAGAAATTAAACAAGTTAAAGTGAGGGATAACGACAACGAACTTCATAAAGTATTGTCAGCAAAACATACATTTCTGAATTCCACCAAGTAATTGCAAGATGAACATAAATAATTCATGAACTAGATTCTCAATAATGAAACAAGGAAATAATAATGATAATAATAAGAAATTACATTTGGGAACCCAAATAAATCGTAATATCGATAAGTCTTTTTGAATTCGACCGATTTTCCCTAACCTGATTATAAAAAGAAATTATTGCCTCTTTTTGAGCTGTATCTAAAGCTGTTGCTATATTATGTTTGCTAAACAATTTTAATTCACAAGACAAAAATATATGCTCCTCAGATTTAAAATGTTTTTCTGTAGAACGAGGGAAATTTTTTAATCGGAGTATCATATTTTAGACCATGTTTGGTATTCGGTTTTACGGAAAATAAAACACAGGCCAACAAAAAATGTTTTCTCGTTTAATGGAGCCGGTTAACCAATCGCATTTATCGTACCAACTAATATTAAATCTTCGATTTTGTCGATTATCTGACGCTTTAATTGGTTGAGGCCTTCCCAGAGTTTTGATAATACCTACCTTTATATTTTTCTACGAAAAAACCTAACCTAATTGAATTGTCTTTCATGTGATGACTACAATAAAATCATGATGAAGTCCAACATTCTCAAAGGTCCGTTTTAGGACCAATAAGTTTTATCAAAGATGGATTGAAAATTATATAGAAATAAATAAGATATTTGTTGAGGATTGTATTGAGTAACTCTACAAAGTTCCTTAAAAGCTCACCTCAAGTCCATTTGATCTGGGAAAGCGATTATAAAGTACATTATGTGACTCGCTTCAATTAATTCAGCAAATAAAAAATCTCTTTGAAACCTTTATCAAACTCAGATAAATCTCAATAGCATTCGAACTGTTACTTTAAGATTCAATATTCCAGGCTAACTACATGCAAGCTATACAATTCTGTAAAATCATCAAGATGGAATTGGTAACCATCTCGTCAGCTGAAGAGAATGAAAGAATAAGAAAATATATCCGAGATACAAGTGAGTTTCACCTAATAGTATGAAACAATAGAGGATAAGTAAGTTTTTGAGTTACTTTTATATTAATTTACAATATATAAAAAAAATCATCCAGTTTCACGGAATTCTATGTGAAGTTGGTCACAGTTTCATTCATTGATCGTGCATTCCTGAATTATTATGCATAAAGTAGGATACATTCTTCAATTGACTATTTTATAACCAATTCATATCATTTACTAGTTGGGAGGCTTCTCCGTTCTACATAGCCTAGTTGAAGGCATTGAAAAGAATGTCAAAAATTTGGACTTCCACCCTTCAAAAAATATTAACAGATTTGAGATATAAGAGAATCTGTTGAAATCTCATTTATTTTTCGTCAACTGTCTGCTCCTTTACCCCCACCCTACAAATTATAACCCTCAAAAGTCGAAACTTGTTCAAGGTGAGGATTAACGTAATATTACCATTCAGCAAGCGATTTCTAGCAATTAGATATCTTCTTTGTCTCTAATATTTGAATCGTCAACCACATTCAAATAAACATTGAGGATATTGAAGAATATGAGCTTTAACGGCGGAAAATGACTATTTCAAAGCTGTTTTTGTATTTTTAGTCCGTGGTCTGCTGGTTTTCACAATGAGGCTTCATCTGTAACTGCGGTGCAACGAACGCAGTGTTCTAGTTTCCCTCAAAGTGCATATTTTCTTAGAAGTTCCGGTCGCCAATTTTATTCCACCGGTGGTAAGCGTGACATTGCTTCTATTGGTTGCGTTGATAGGCCTGATGCATGTGTTGCTGAGTGTTATTAACAAAAATGTCATGGGTCGTATTGATATAGTTCTGGAGAAACACAACGCGAAAACAATTTTCAGATCAACGAAAATCATCAGAGTTTCAGGTCAACTGAGGGCCCCAGTATAAGTAGTTTACCAAATTCATTGTAGCTGTGGTTTGAACCTCATTGGAACCTGAGAAAGAAGCGTTCGAACGCAGAAAAACTGATGCCAATGACGTAACCGACAAATCAGCAATATCGGAACATACATTCAGAGGAAGTACTTACGTTATCGATTTTGAAGAAATCCATCAGTTCAACAAAAGTCAGAGCTACTTTACAAGATTATATAGGGGAGCGACAAAAATTCAAAAACAATTTGAACCGATAGGCTCCCTGCCTAGCCGGCACAGTTGATCCAAACCATAGCTCACCAGTGATCACTACTTCTTCATTTCGGCTTCAAAGCATAAGATCTCCCTTGACCTTGAGGCGTGAACCCACTCAGTCCCACCCATTTGGCCTTGGCAAGTGAGTTCACCTCTTGCGACTCAAGAACTTTCCTTTCTCACGACCTTGAACGACATCAGTATCAATATGACACTCTTCTCGGTACTCCTCAGTCATCAACGAGGTTCAACACTCTCGCGCATTCATCACTACAGTGTATTGTGTCGGCAAGGTAAGGATCTACCGCTAGCGATCACAGTTAAGTTCATGAACGTCTTTTCTGAATTCTTTCAAAAGGTACATTCCTTTGGAAATTCAAAGCATCACACTCTAAGATACCTACCAACGAATTTCGCAAAGCCCTTGACCAGCTCACTCGCTCAAGTGTCATGCCTCGTAGGCTTCGGGACATCGATTTGTTTAGATATAGTGAGGTATTTTCCAAATTCGAGAAGAACGATCTGGTGTATGCAGAAACGAACATTTCTTTAAATTTGTAGACTTCTATTTGATACCTATGGTATCAAATAGAAGGCTACAACGAAGAGTTTCCTGATTGAGAGCCTTTACGAATTTTTTGTGATCATTAAATCACGGGATTTGTGTCGACATGAATATATGCCATAACGGACTTTTTGATAGCCTAATAGAAGAAGAGCAATATATAATGGATTCTTTTGATGCATCTCAAAGGTATTAAGTGGCTTCGTATGGATAATATCGTATTTCATATTTCAGCAAATTCACACAAAACATTGATGAATTATTCATATAAACTTGTATTATTCCGTACTACAATTGGTAGTTTTTGAGATCATCGCGTTCAGTCAGGCAGACATGGCGGGGACATTATTATTTCTGAATGAAAAATATCTTCATTATCGAACGAAGGGTGGTTGAAGCGAATTCTTCCAAATAGTAGCGGATTCTTCTTCCATATTAGAAAAAATTTTCCCAATTAAAAGTAATTCTATTCTCATTGTAGGTATTGGTGACTATTGGTGGACATCTGGGACGAAACTTCTGGATGGAAAAACTTGGGTGTGGCTAACAAAAGGAACAAGGGTCGAATACACCAACTGGTTGCCAGGTCAACCAGATGGTGACACTCAATTCTGCCTACACTTGATTCACAAGAGAGATAAGGGTTTATTCTGGAATGACAACTATTGCAATAATCAGTATCAAGTTATTTGCGAGAGACCAACATCCGATCCCGAAGAGGAAAATGGAGGTCATGCTGGTGTGGTAACTAATACAGTTTTTCATACGACACCGAAAATCGATATACGAATAGATACAGATTTGGACGGTAAATATTTTTGATGATTATTTAATTTCGGAAAAGAAATATTTCAGGCGTTATCTTATAACTCATAAAAAAACGTATGTTGAAGAATCTGAAATACACGTCAATTTTGTCCCAAGACGGACCTATTTTGAAATAGAATCATTTTCCTTGTGACAAAAGTTACTGTGATTTTTTCGAAAGCATGGGGACTCTCCGTTTGAAGAACTCTCATTCCTCTATTATTTTCGTAAACTTTGTCAAGATTGGCTCATACTATATTGAGAAATTTGATTTTGAATATTTTATCAAAACAGAAATCAGCAAACTAGAACTAATGGAAAAAAAATACCGAAAAATGATGTCCATTAATTGCTTTGCAACGGTTCAAACGATTTTCTTAACCTTTTTCTACCCTTACATTAATGATGTCTTTTGGGGTCAAGATCTGGCATTTCCTATCGATGCTCTATGTAAGCTCTCAGAAACTACTTCGAAAAAAGGGGTTAACACCATCCTCGTGTATCATTGACAAATTAGGGGTTGATGCACCTTCAGTTATTATAGTTATGTCTGATAAATTTGTCCTGCAGTGGTAATTTTTGTTTGAGTTATTTATTGCAGACACTGGCCTAAACTAATTGTTCTTTTAGTTAATTTTTATTTACAGCCAATCTTCGAGTATGTCCACTGAATATATATATATATATATATATATATATATATATATATATATATATATATATATATACCAAGGTTTCCTTTCTTTTACGAGGAATTGGGTGATTTTTGATATGCGGTTGGTTAGTACCTTGTTTACCAGAAAGAGCGATGTTTGTTGTTCGCTTCAGCTAGTTTAAAGGAATGATACTCTGAAAAGAATTCGATTTTCAATTATGGAATATTCATCAACTTCAGGTTGATGATGGCCACTACCTTGCACTAACGAGAGGCCAAATAGCCCGAAACCGGCCTGCAAATGTGCCTGTTCCTATAATTGAAAATCGATCACAGCTGTTGTATCGCCAAGAGCTATTGCAGGAAATACTTCTGTGAAGATTCCTGCACTGATATCTATTGGATTACCAGATAGAGCGATTGTGAATTTGAAAGGAATTCGATTTTTAATTATGGAATATCATCAACTTTAGGTTGATGATGGCCACAACCTTGCATTGACGAAAGGCCAAATAGTTCGAAATCGGCCTGCAAGTGTGCCCGTTCTTATAATTGAAAATTGATTCCAACAGTTGTATCGCCAACAGCATATGCAGGAAATACCTTTGTGAAGATTCCTGCACTAGCACCTGTTGGATACAATCCAACGCCCTTCGGAGTATTAGCCAGAGGAACACTTGTTTTCCGATAGGTGTTAGTCTATTAACCTACAGTGTGGATAAGTCCTGACTGGCCTGAACAAATTGTTCTTTCAGTTAATTTAATCACACAGAGTTGGCCACTGAAATTTCCTCTTTGTTTACTCACTTTCATTCAATGTATTACATCCTTTTTTTCTACTGAAGGAAGAGTTGTTGCAATCCCTATCGGAATAACGAATATGTTGAATCCGCTGCAATGATTTCTAACACGAATCATACATCACAAATCGTGAGCCGTCAGTACCTACGTTGAACTGTTGATGAATGAATTCAGAACTTTCGGTTCTGTGCACAATATAGAAGATGCAGTATTACGTTCTGCTGCGAAGTTGAGATTGTAGGTCGTCTACAAATCTACATATTACCACACAGGAAACTGGATCATCACATCTACTACTAATAATAATAATAATAATAATTTTTTATTATTTCCTTGTTAAAAAGTACATTGTTATACGTACAGTGACAAGGAAAACGTCTGAGGGTAGGACACGTTACAGAGTATAATGTTTGTAGTAATCAATAATCTAAAAATATGATACATATAGGTATATACATATAATTATTTGTTTGGCTTAGATTATGTAAAAAAATAACTATAAATAAATGAAAGTCAATTTCATCACATAGTTGTGATATTTTGTCATTAAAATATAAAAAAACAGTTTAAAATTCGTCAAGTGTGTAGCAATTTTTTTCAATGAGTGCCTTTTTCAGTCTTGATTTGAAAATGTTAAGATTTGGTGATATTTTAATTGATTCTTCTAATTTATTAAACATTTTTGGTCCAAGATAAAGAAAACTTTTCTGATAAAGAGTTGTTCTATGAATATTGGGCATCAGTTTGCCTCTAGAACGAGTTGGATAATTATGTTGCTGGAAAGGTGTATTATGCTTGTTTCTATAAACGTATATACACAATTCATAAATATAGAGACCAGCAACAGTTAGTATCTTGAAATTTTTAAAAGCATTTCTACATGATTCTCTCCAACCAATACCGGCAATGATTCTTACTGCATATTTTTGCAAAATGAATATTCTTTCAGCAGCAGATCCGGTACCCCAATTCAAAATTCCATATCTCAAGTGGCAGTTTATGGTCGCATAGTATAAGCTCAGTAAAATCTCTTTACCACAAAAATTAGCCATGAATCTCAGAGCATAGCAGTTTTTTCTCAATTTGATACAGAGGGTCTCAATATGAGGAGTCCATGTGAGTTTGTAGTCCAAGGTGACGCCTAACATTTTTGTAGAAGTACAAGATTCAATTGGCAGATCCCCATTTTCATGGGTAACAAAATGTTCGGGCCACTTACTAATTGTGAACTTCATCATCACAGTTTTAGATGTATTGAGTGTTAGGTGATTTTTTTCTGCCCATAAGTTTACTTGTTTATGTACATCCTGGGTTCTTTCCTGTGGGGTCGTTACATCAATTTCCTTCACTATGAAATTTGTGTCATCTGCATACGCTACTGTGTGAATAGTTGACAATCCTTGAAAATATTTCATCAGGTCATTTGCATATATCAAAAATAGTATAGGTTCAAGGATTGATCCCTGTGGGACACCCTGCCTAATGGTTGCCAACTGACTGAGAGTGTTTCCAACACTGACACGTTGCCCTCTATTTTCCAGGTAGGATTTCATTAAATCTAGGGCAACTCCTCTTACACCATATCTTTCCAATTTCCCTAATAGCAGGTCATGATTAACGCAATCGAAAGCTCTGGAGAAGTCTATGAACAATCCGCAAATATGGAATTTACCATCAAGTGCATCAACCACATGCTCATTGAACTCATAAAGTGCTGTTTCTGTACTTTTGTTCTTTGTGAAACCGTGTTGGTTTTCTGAAAAAAGGTTATTTGTTGTGAAGAAAGACATTAATTGATTTTTAAAATTTAGTTCAAAAATCTTGGAAATACTTGAGAGTAAGCTAATTCCCCTGTAGTTTTCATAGAGGTTTCTATCCCCTTTTTTATAAATTGGTGTTACTTTTGCTAGTTTTAGACTATCCGGAAAAATTCCATTTTCAGTAGACAAGTTTATGATATACGTCAATGGGCTGCAAAGTTCATAAGAACATTTTTTCAATAAATTGTTTG
Organism: Leptinotarsa decemlineata; assembly: GCF_025532065.1. Taxonomy (NCBI): domain Eukaryota; kingdom Metazoa; phylum Arthropoda; class Insecta; order Coleoptera; family Chrysomelidae; genus Leptinotarsa; species Leptinotarsa decemlineata. The sequence continues at coordinate 6,838,453 of NW_027412593.1, forward strand.
ATATCTCATCGTAACCACTTGCGTTTGAATGCTTTAAGCTCTTTATCAATTCTATAATTTCGGGTTCCGTTAGTGGACGCAAAAACATTGATTTTTCGCATATTGAGATATTGCTATTCATTTAATCGAAGTCTACATTTCGCGGCTGTATGAAATTTGAGAACTCATTATTGAAGTTGTTGGCCATGTCTATGTTTGATACTTCAATACCATCTTGTTGAATTTTTATTTCATTTACCACGTATTCTTTTTTTTGAATAGTATGTACCATATGCCACATTGATTTGACTTTGTTGCTGGAAATAGACATTTTGTCATTTACGCACTGCTTATAACTGGCTTTTAGTTTTTCCCTATACGTTTGGGTCACTCTCTTATATATCTCCGTATAATTATTATCAACTTTAGCACATTCTGAATAGAGTAATAGATTATTGTAGCCGTTAACTACGTGTTAGAAAATCATAATGAAGAAAAGAGAAGTGAAAACTTTCTATATTCTATGTTAGTTCGACGTATAAGCTGACTGATAAGACTAATAAGACTAATAAGAAAGTTTGAAAATGTCCTTATAGGTTAGGGTTAGGTTAGGTTAGGTACAAAGTGAGTGAGTCTATTCGACCCTCCACCGCAACCCGCAAGAGTTCATTGTGGTTCACACCTATTCACACTTGGCCAAATGAACTCAGCTTCTTAACGAAGCCGATTAGTTTGTATGTTGAGTGGTCTTTCAGATCAGATGGTAAGAGTACGGCTCTGCCGAACTCTAAAGACCTGATTGGGTCCCCAGCGGGGCAGGCACAAAGTATATGCTCTGTTGATGAAGTAGTCGGATAATCAAGTTGCAAAATTCCCCCTTGATACCCACGACAACCTTCCCATATGAGGGTTTTTGCACATCAGCTACACCTGACGATGACTTAAATTCAGCCGTGCAGGGCTTTTTCGCCTCTGGTTTTGGTGAATAATCACTTGAGCGCAAACGTTTGCTAACCTGCTCATGGGGGGTTGTTTCCCCACCTGGGACAGATTCTGCGTACGCCGCTCAAGAATTTGGTGCAAGGTGATTTTATAAGGTACCCCGCTCTTGTGGAGACGCCTCAGTCGTTTCCTGGCTGCACCACCAAACTTTTTTTTAACGTTCAGTTGTTGGATCAGGAGTTGGGGAGTTGAGAAGCTATCGCTCCTGAACTAAATTTACAGGGAGGTCAGTTGGAGTCATAAACTCGACATCCATCTCCTCTGCAGACTCGCTCCTGGGTTAAAGTTACAGGGAGGTCAATTGGAGTCGTGAACTCGACATCCATCTCTTCTGTAGACTCGCTCCTGAACTAAATTTACAGGGAGGTCAGTTGGAGTCATAAACTCGACATCCATCTCCGCTGTAGACTCGCTCTCGAACTAAGTTTACAGGGAGGTCCGTTAGAGTCGTAAACTCGACATCCATCTCTTCTGAAGACTCGTTCCTGAACTAAATTTACGGGAAGACCAGTTGGAGTCGTGAACTCGACATCCATCTCTTCTGTAGACTCGCTCTTGAACTAAATTTACAGGGAGGTCAGTTGGAGTCATAAACTCGACATTCATCTCCGCTGTAGACTCGCTCCTGAACTAAATTTACAGGAAGGTCGGTAGGAGTCGTGAACTCGACATCCATCTCTTCTGTAGACTCGCTCTTGAACTAAATTTACAGGGAGGTCAGTTGGAGTCATAAACTCGACATCCATCTCCGCTGTAGACTCGCTCTTGAACTAAGTTTACAGTGAGGTCCGTTAGAGTCGTATACTCGACATCCTTCTCCTCTGTAGACTCGCTCTTGAATCAAATTTACAGGGTGGTCAGTTGGAGTCGTAAACTCGACATCCATCTCCGCTGTAGACTCGCTCCTGAACTAAATTTACAGGAAGTTCAGTTGGAGTCGTAAACTCGACATCCATCTCCTCTGTAGACTCGCTCCTGATCTAAGTTTACAGGGAGGTCAGTTGGAGTCGTAAACTCGACATCCATCTCCTCTATAGACTCAGGGTCAGAAAAAATTTTCAAGTTTACTCTGTCCATAAAAGTCCCACGAGTATCTAGGAAAAAAAGGTCAATCACACTTTACCGTGATAAGGCGATGCTACGACAAGAGGGCGCCCGGTATCTCGAAGGTTCCGTAAAGACAGCTAATAGGTTCAGTGTCATTCATCCTCTTGGCACGGATACACACCTTAGGATTAAGCCATCGTTGGGATGCCATTCAATTAGGGAATAACAGAACCACAAGTGATTCTGTCATTCCCGTATCCAGTGGGGCTAATTGGAAGCAGGCATCCGATGGCCGGTTTGCTCAACCCTCATATCCCAAGTCAATGCACTCGCCGAAAACAGAATGCACAGTGGTTAAGGCAGTGAAAGCTGAACAAGGACAGCCAACCCTCCGCGCCGTCCTTGTAGGACGAAACTGCAGTAGCGTTAGTTACAAATAAAAGTGGCAAAAAACATAGTGTTTTCAATCCTATTTTCTTCATTACATCTACTAGTGTTGAAAATTCACCAATTCTGTCATTTTTAAATTTAATATCCAGTTTACAATTCAAAAAAGTATACTTGTGATGTACTGTTTGGTACCTTTGGTGTAGTAACACAGTTAAATCTTTCATCACCAAGTGATCACCTTCAAGAGTTTTGCTGTTCAGTAATATTCAAGAATGATACTGATCATCGACTTCAGTTTTGTGAGAAGTTCCGACGAAAAATTATCCATCATAAACCCTAATGAATGTATATTTATGTCGAATGGTTATGTTTCACACCGCTTCAGTGAAGACATAATTGTCTTTACTGGAGCGGTGTGAAACTCAATTTGGTGGTGAAAACACATTCACGTATTTGGAAAAATTTTAATATTTGGTTCGTTATTGGCGGGCAGAACAGAGTATGCGCTCTATCGTTCCTAGCCGGGGTTTTTTCTATTGCACCACTGATTCTTAATACTATGTTATTGATCTACTCTTAGTATTGAGTTGCTATTCTGTTGCTGGCATTCAACTGCTCTTGTACTACTCTACAACTGGTATTGTTGGTAGTCTATTGCTACACTATTAAAAAAATTGAAAGTGGTAAAAAACATAGGAATTTTCATTTCTCTTTTCATTATGATCTCCTACCACGTAGTAACAACGGCTACATCCATCAATTTATTGCTACACTATTACTATTTCATTGCTTCACTGTTTCTTGTACTATATTACAATCCTTTCATTTCACTGAATATTAGTGGAGTTTTATCCCAACACCAAACCGTCATTTTTTACACCTCGACACGTATTTAAATCATCAATTGATCATCTTCAAGGGGAAGATTGAACTCAAACACGTGTTAAAGTTTTAAAAATAGTGGTTTGGTGTTTGGATAAAACTCCAGTAATATGCATTACTACACCAAAGGTTCCAAACAGAGCATCACTGTTTCAAGTCTGCGTCTATTATATTGCTCTATTGTTGCTATTCAATTGCTCCAGAATTGTAGCACTGCTCTACTATTGGTATTTCTGCTATTTTATTGATCTACTGTTGCAAATCTATTACTCCAATGATTTTTATACTATATTACTACTCTATTACTCAACTGTTTCATGTTTGAGTATATTCTCTTATCCACTTCAACTCGAGAGGCTCACACCTATTCACACTTTACTCCAACAAATGAGTCCAACTTCTCAACGAAGCAGAATATTATTTGGTGAGTAAACATTCAGGTCAAATTCCAACAAAGACATTGCCAAACATTGAAAACCTAATATCTTCTATGGTGAACAGTATGCGCTCTACTGTTTCAAGTTTCATTCTATTATATTGATCTACTGTTGCTATTCTATTGCTTTACTTTTTCTCATACTATATAACTATTTTATTGTTTTACTGTTCCAAATCTATGTCTATTATGTTGCTCTAGTATTGAAGTATTGCTCTTCTATTGGTATTGTTGCTATTTTAGTACTCTACTGTTGCCATTCCATTGCTTCACTGTTTCTTATACCATGCTCAACTGTTCTGTTTGAGTCTGAGTCTGTTTTATCGTCCATAGCAACCCGTGAGGCACACACCTATTCACATTCCACTTGACCAAATAAGTTCAGCTTCTCAACGAAGCAAATTACCTTATTCAGTGAACAAACTTTCAGGTCAAATTTACAGAGTGAAACTCTGCCAAACACTCAAAACCTAATATATTTCATGGTTGGCAGATACAGAGTATGCGCTCTCCTGTTCAGTTTTTCAACGAAAGAGAATATTTCATTTGGTGAGCAAACTTTCAGGTCAAATTTCAATAGTAAAACTATGCCAAACGCTTAAAACCTAATATCTTCCACGGTTGGCAGATATATGGAATTCGCTCTATGGTTTCAAGTCTGGTTCGGTTGTATTCTCCCATTGTGCTCTATCTGTATCTGTAGAGTAGGGAGGGTGAGTGTAAGTCCACGCACTTAGGCCACATGTGACATCCTCCCGAGGAGTTGTCCTCCTAGGTCATCGTCCATCCTGTCCTTTCCAGGAAGGTGGACAGGTCGCTGGGAGACATCTCCTTCATATCGGCAGGTGTAGGCCAAGACTCGCCGAACACACACTCTCTTATTGACGATAACTCCAGGCACTCGCACAAGACATGCCTGCTTTAATGTTAATATTCAATCGCTCTGATGTTGCTCTTCTATTGGTATAGTTGCCATTCCATTACTATACGGTCACTATTCCATTGCCGTACTGTTTCCTATACTATATTACTATTATATTGCTCTCTTGTTTGAAGTGTGGGTCTATTTTATCTTCCACTGCAACAATCTGGATTCACACTCGATTAAATAAATCCAGCTTCTCAACGAAGAAAATTCTTCACAAACTTCATTTTCAAAAATATATCACGGCATGTTATGCTATCACAGTAGCTTTTTCATAGTATTGACATACTGAAGGTTAATTCTATTACATACTCTAATTTTTATATACCCCACGTAATCAATAAGTGAAAGATACCTACTTAGTTTCTTCTTCGATCATAATTACCTATGCGAGGTCCGGCTATTAAATAACGAGACTGCGCGCCTAGAGGGGTGGGAAAAAAACGAGTAGTGCGTTGGGTATCTGGAAATTTCCTATATTCACGTTTTCGTTACTATTATAGTATTTGTGCAGTAGCATTTTGAAACGAACGTGTTTTTTTCTCGTGCCGAAAACCATGTGTAACGAAAACCAGGAGCAACGTATCAATCTCAAATTTCTCGTGAAATTGAAAAAATCTCCAACTGAGTACTATGAATTGTTGCGATCGGTAGCCAAGCGGTTCGGCGTGGGTGATTTGTTCACTCACTCGAATTGACTGCCGTGTTGGTCGGTGGTTCAAGCCCTAGTCTGAACGATCGATCTTCACTTGCTATCGTCCAACCCGTTGAAAGGTAAGACCTCGTTAATCCTTAACTCGCACAAGTTTCGACTTCTGAGGGTTGTCGTTCGTAGGGGTGCGAGAGATGGTTAACGGAAAAACAGATTTTAAACAGGTTTCAAACAGATTTTTCAAACAGACATGCCGATGAGGACAATTCTCTATCTCGTGCGCGTGTTTTTGAGTGGTGTAGGCACTTCAGTGAGGGTCTAGAGAGCAATGATGTCCAAATTGAAATAAAAGGCAATGTTGATCGTTTTTTTCAACATTAACGGTATCGTGATGACTGAATGGGTTCCAGAGGGTCAGACTGTCAATCAGACTTACTATTTGTCAGTTTTGGCAACACTGCGAGAACGAATTCGAAGGAAACGGCCCGAGTTGTGGAAAAACAACTCGTCGATTTCGCACCAGGACAACGTACCTGCCCATAACACGCTATCTGTGAAACGGTATTTTGCCGATAAACGCACCAAAGAAGACTTCCAGTACTGCTTCGATCAATGGAAAAAACGTATGGAAAGGTTTGTGGTCGGGGGAGGGGAGTATATTGAAGGGGAGCATGCGAATGTAGAATACTTTTTATAATAAAACCCTTTCACGTTACCAGTTTCGTTATTTAATAGCCGGACCTCGTAGTATCTACTCAACTTTCATATACCTAAGGTACTTCCTCAAATTATGATAACCTAGATCATCTTATATCAATTCTCCACCAATAATACAATATTGGTTTCTAAAAAAACAAGTTCAGTTATGGTCTTTCAGTGAAATTATTTCATCAATTATTGCTTACAAATGATTTAGCTTCAAACCTTGATTTTCTACGTGTGAAATGCCGAAATCTCCATTAGAGATATGATTTTCTTCTAAAAGAGATTTGAATATTTTGAACTTCTTTTCTCATTTACATAGCTCATATGATGTTCCTGAATGCGATTCCTGGATGTTCTGCCAGTTTGACCAATATATACCTTAGGACAAGTTCCACAATTTAATTTATATACTCCTGATTTTTCAAATGTGTATATTTTGTCGAGTGAACCCAGTTATAAAAATATAAACCATTTACCGTTTGTCGTTATGTCTCAAAAAAAATTTTATTTGAGTATTTCTCGTATTGGGATGTTCCACTGGTACTAAGAGACAATATTAACATATTCATGAAAACATTAAATTCACTATTGAAGTAGAAGCAGACAATTCAAACTCAATAAATTTCTTGGACCTGAAAATTGGTATACTAAACAACAAACATGACTTTTCAATTTATGACAAACCTTCCCAAACGTATATTACCATTCATCACGATTCTACCCATCCGTACCAACAAAAAATAGTATCTTATATTAGCATGATTCATAGATTTGTCAATTTTCCCATATCATTAGACAAATTGCTGTAAACAACGGCTTTAAAGTTGAATATATAGATAAATAGATAAAATAGATAAATAGATGAAATACTTTCCAAAAAAATGTACGCTAAAGCAACTCAGAATGTTTTCCTGTTGATAATTCAGATAATAAAAATCATAGTGTAGTATTTTGGACAAACAATAGAAAAAGCAGCTTTATTTTTCAAGAAACAAGATGTGGAAATTGCATATACAACAGTTTATACGTTGGGAAAATTATTTAAAAATAATAAAGACAAAATATCCAAATTCGAGAGATGAGGAGTAAGTAAATTGAATTGTGGAATTTATCTTAAGGTAAATATTGGTCAAACTGACAAAACATTCATAAATTGAATACAGTACCATCATATAAGCTACGTAAATGAGGAAACGAGTTTAACATTTTCAAATTTTTCAGTAGAACATCATATCTTCAACGGAGATTTCGGAATTCTACACATAGAAAAGTTTTGAAGCTAATTTAATTGGAAGCAATGGACTTATAAATTCAAATATTTTACTGAATGACTAATTGGATTTAAATAAATCACCATTCTTAGAAACCGAAATTGTATTATCGATATAGAATTGATAAAATATCCTTTAGGTAATATAAATTTGAGGATGTACCATGGGTATATTAAAGTTGGGTAGATGCTTTAGGTAATTATGATAGAAAAAAAACTAAATAGGTATCTCTCACTTATTGATTACGTGGTGTATATAAAAATTTAAGTATATAATAGAATTAACTTTTAGTATGTCATTCACTATGGAAAAGCTACTTTGATAGTGAAACATGTCGTGACATGATTTCATTGATTGAATTCATGTAGATTTCTGTGAAAATTATTCGTTTTGTTGTTTCAACTCAAACTTCATTTCCCGTTTTTATGTGTGTGTTTGTATTCCTCTCCAAATTCAAATATTCAAAATGTTCGTTATATATCTCTCCGGAATGAATATTTATCGCAATTTGTTTTATGCTTCACTTAATCTTGTTTTGGAAAATCCACTTTCAATTCGATAACTCAGTAATATCGTCATTACTTTTGTGGCAACAGAAGTGGGTACTATTTTTCTGTAACCTTACCTTCCAGGCCAGAGTGGCCGGGAATCCAGATCAGAGGAAACCTGTTGAGTTGTTCCATAGAGGATACATTTTTTCCAATTTACTATCAATTTGTACATTGCACGGTGAGAGCCAAGTATTCCAAAGACGCTTGGTTATCAAAAATTCTTCATATTGAAATATATGAGGTTGATATTTGCCAATCTGTTCACACACAAGCTAATGGCGTAGATTTTTGGAATCTGGTTGCATTTCTTGCCATTTTCAGGTCATTTGTTACTCCTTAAAATGTATCATTTCCATACTCCGGAAGTATAAAATTGGTTTCAGCCTCATGCCGTCTGTTGTAAGTGATGCACGTGTACATCTTGAAGGAGTAGTTTGCCAAAAGTTCTTATACGGCTTTCATGAATTCAGATAATGATTACGACTGGGATCTTTTCCAACCAATCTTCGTACCAAAACATGGATGGAAAAAAAATATTTTGGAGAAGTAGGTAACCTCTATATGGAAAGAATCATGTAAGACCTTTTTGAATAATTTCTCATAATTGAAAGATTCATTTATCAATCCCTGTCATATATATTCTAGGGTTAATGTGACGGAAAACATGAGAGGATTCAAAGACATTTATGTTTGTTTAGGAGCCGGTCATATGTTTACCGGCTCCTAAACACAATGATTTTCACGGTGTGACCAAATAACTGACAAAAGACTTTCACCAAAAACGGAATTGATGGAAGCCGTACAGAAATTCATCAACTTCACATATATAGGTCACATTCCAGAAAATTGAACTATTTATTATGTTCTTGTCCCATTTTTCTGTACAACGTTTGGATAGGAATGATCCCAGACGCAATTAGTATCTGAATTCATAAAAGAGTGTTTTCAGTCCTTCCGTGGACCAAGAGCTACCTGCATTTGTTCCTTTGACGCAAATAAGAGCATTATTAATGTGAGAGGGTTTGAAGGTGGTTGACAATGTTTCATGGAGAATTTCATTAGTTCGGACTTCCATTGTCTAATATGATATAAATTAATCTGAAATCCCTGAAAGGATCTGTAAAAAATTAAAAAGCTTATCTGAAAAATAACAATCTCGTGAACAGTAACCAGAATTGGCTCATTTCATTTATTTGGTAAATCAGAAAACAGTTATTTGAAAAAGATTTATGAAATCTTGAAGGAGGTTCACCTTGAGTGTATACTTGTTACCAATTATTTATCAATTTCAGACAGAAATTGGCTACATAATATTAGAAAAACGGAACCAGGTTTCATTACCTATACGTATGTTGAAGGAAAGAAATACCATTTGGAAGAGGATCATGTAGTGAGTATAATTGTTACTGGCGAAGATTAAACCATTTTCAATCTGTCATTTACAGGCTACAAAGTCACAAGCAGATACGTTTTGCAAATATCATAATATGCAACTTGTTGCCATTCGTAATCGAAAAGAGTCCGAACTGCTCAGACATTTAGTTGCAGATTCAAGTAAGTATTTTACAAATTCAGATTCATATTCTCTCTCGTTATTTCATCAACTCCTTTATATATAAATTAGAAATGCAATACAATCTACAACAACATATCTGATCAAACTATCCAAAATAGTGCTGAATGTATAAAATAATCTCCATTATCAATCATCAAAACATCCAGAAATTGATAGAAGGGAACCTAAAGCGGAATGTACATATTCAGAATCTCGAAAGTTCATCTCAGTGCGTAATACCCTTACCACGGATAAATAAAAAATCCTATATTATGCTATTTGAAAATCTTCAAAATGATATTGTTGCCTGGGGCTGTATCTGTGAAACTTCTCTCAATCCCTTGAAAAACATTTAGAAAGGAGTTATGAAAATAATATATCCCCCACCACACAATTTTCAGATCACCACTTCTAGGATATTTTCGTTAACTTAACTGACGTGCTATCTTCTGAAACAGAAATACAAGTATTCAACGAGGATTCCAAATATATCATAAAAACTATCAATCCATCAGAAAACTTGCGAATCTTAGACATAGAAACAGAAATTGCAATAATGCTGACAACCCCTGATAGTAACATCGAACACAGAGCAGCTCACATCTTTGAAAATAGTATTTCAAATCCACCAAAATACAATTCAAAACAGAAAACACTAACGCCAATGAAACAGAAAGTCCATACCAACGATATCACGTTCAAAAAAGCTGACAAAAGTAAAAGTCATCTTTTCTAATGACATTCACATCAAAAAAAAACTCAAGCGTCATTTCAGAAGATTCCTACAAACTCATAGAACAAACTCATAGATACTTATCAGATAGGTACATCTCCAATATTCAATTTTCACCTAATTCCAAATTTGTTTTATTTGATGTCACACATTTATTCCCAAGCGTCACTCCAGACGATTCCGACAAACTCATAGATGAAATGTACTCGAAAATCACACAATCTCTTCAATTCATTCAGATAACCTCACCCTACTATAAACATGAACTGAAATTATTTTAAATTCAATAGCACCATACACAGGGCGTTCCAACGAAAACTTGACCCTCTATGTAAGTCAGAAACGGACGTGTAATGGAAAATTTCGAAGAATACGTCAATTTTTATTTCTAGTGGGACTAATTCTGATATGGAAATCATACCCGAAACTTCAACCCCCTGCGGTCAGCAACTACCCCCATATTTTTGTCAATGGCATGGGGGGTCGAGTGATATACAAACTTTGAAAGGTCTTTTGTCTCTCTGTTACTATTTTTTATTCAAAATTTGTTCATTCGTTATTGAGAAATTAAATATTGAACGTTTTATTTAATAAAAAATTGAAAAGTCGCTGACGCTAATTTTATTGCGGAAATCAACAAAAGTAATGTCAATGGCAACACAATCAACGGATAAGGTGTTCAAAATATCCTCTATCTAGTTCCATACAATCATACAGTATGCTTTCGAGAGCGTTCCTTACATTATTGAAGATGTCCGGAGTCAGAAATCGGCATTCCCGAACAATTCTCTGTCGCAGGTCTTCTAGACTTGTATAATTTATTCAATTAGTAGTGAACATTTTGAAATAGACGACACTGTTAGTTTTTTCTGCACTGGTACTTTTTGTTGAATCTAGTTGTCGCAGAACAAAAAGTAGATATTTGGCAACTGTCACTTCTTCATGAATTATTAATCAGTCGTCCATGTTCACTGTGTTCCAACATAGTTCATTCTACTGAAGAAAGGATAAAAATTGTTTCAACCTATTTTCGAAATAATGAATGTGCTAAAACTGCTGCAAGAATTTATAAATCTAAAGCAAATGAACTTTAAACGTTCAAGCCAGTCTCGATATACCTACACAGTAGGTTTAATGGACTGAGCCTACAAAGTCCATCCTTTCAAAATGAGGCTAGTTCAGGAATTAAACGAAGATGATCCTGATCGTCGACTGCAGTTTTGTGAGGTGTTCAGCGAGAAACTGACCAATAACCCCTATTATACAATACATGTTTTTTAGAAGGAAGTTCTTTTATTTTGAATGGTGAAGTGAGTAGATATAATTGTCGTCACTGGAGCGATGTGAATCCTCATTTGGTGATGGAAACACATTTACAAACTCCACAAAAATTGAATGTCTGGGCCGGCATTATTGGTAATCATATTGTTGGACCATCCTTCATTGAAGGTGATCCCAATGGAGACACATACTTAAAGTAATTACTGGACTGTGTAGATCCTATGATTACACAAATTTTAGAAAAGGATGACAATTTAGTGTAAAATAAAATAACATTCCAGCAGGATGGTGCTTCCCCACATTTTGATGTTCGGGTGAGACAATTTTTGGATGAACGTTTTCCAATGCGTTGAATCAGCAGAAGGGATACAGTGCTGTGGCATGCTAGATCACCTGATCTCACATCGATGGACTTCTTTCTGTGGCGACACTCGAATTGGTAAATGAACTCTGCTAAGCCTAAAAATCTAGAAGGCCTGCCACAGAGAATTGTTCGGAAATGCCGATTGCTGACTCCGGGCATGAACAATGTACGGAACGCCTTCGGAAGTAGACTGTATTATTGTATGCAACTAGGTGGAGGTCATTTTGAACAATTTATCCGTTGATTTTATTTCCACTGAAATTGTTTGTTGTTGATTTTTTCATTAAAATGAAAGACAGCGAATTTTCTGTTTTAAAAAAAATACACACGTAATAGAGGGACGAAATAACTTTCAAATGATGTATCACTCTCCCCCCCCTCTGCCATTGAAAAAATAGGGGTGTAGTTGCTGACCGCAGGGGGGTGAAGTTTCGGGTATGATTTTCATATCAGAATTAGTCCTCCGAGAAATGAAAATTGACGTGTTCTTTGAAATTTTCGATTATATATCCGTTTCTGACTTACAAGGAACGTCAAATTTTTGTTGGAACGCCCTGTATATTAAAATCCAATACATCAGTTTCAATCTGCGAAACAATAAATTCACAATATAACTTGAAACCAGTTATTCTGTAAATTTTTTGGACCCGATAATGCCAAGAATCATCAACAAACATGATTTCATAAATTATCACAAAACGACCCATACAAACACAAGTATCAACAACCACCTTACCAGCCAACCATCTTACCAGAGAATGATACACAGACTCATTAGTATCCTTTTGCCAACAGAGAATTTTAATGACAGTGAATAACTTCAATATACCCGCACATGAAAGATACACACTTTTGAAACACTGTATGCAAGAAAATAATCAGAAAACATGAGTAGAATACTAACTGAACAGAACTTATCATAGAAGACTGACAACCCATCAGGTAGACGTATAAAAAACATCGGATCTGATATCGACAAGGACAGCAAATCGGGTGTTTACAAGTTAAAATGTGGCTCGTGTCCAAAATTTATATTGAAAGAACATCTAGAACAGTAAAACCAGAATCTCCGAATACAAAAAAAGTTTTGAATAAAAGAAAACGAATTTAATATATGCATGTTGGAAAATAACTGCAACTTCCACGTAAACAAAGATGTATTACATACAGAAAACAAAGGACAAAAATTCAACCTGGCGAAATCCCTGGAAATCAATAAACGTAAACAATCAAACTTCCATTTGAACGACAAATAAGAAGTGAATTTGTCAACACCGTTTAATTTATTTTCATGAAAAATAAGTCGAATCATTGAAATTTACTAGAATTATTTGAATCATTACTGAGAGTTGTACAATGAGTTACATCTCCTTGTTATTTCTAGTCTTCGGTTTAGTGTTCTAATATTATCCTTGTTCCTAGTATTATACGAATGGTTGTGACCGTTTGTAGTAAACTTTTGTGAATTTTCTTGAATGTGTATCAAATTGCAGTATATTACACATGATGGCAGAGTGCTCTTTTTTGAATTTCGAATATTCTCGAAATATGAACAGATGTGCTCCAGTTTATCAATCCATAAATTAAGGAACTATGAAACATTGCATGATAAGCGGTATAGGCAGTTTCATTACCGACTTTACTTTTCATCTGCCTGATTGCATAGACCTTGCATGATAGATTTTTTGCTAGTTTGTCAATATGGGCTTTCCAAGTTAACTTTGAATCAATGGTTATACCAAGACATTTCACATTATTTAAGAGATTATGGGACAGCAAGAACATTACTGTTTGTGTCTTGCTTTTATTCACACCTGCTGCCTGCTGCACCTGCTGCCTACGTTCATGGATGGTGTTATTGATTTTTACAAAGTTACGGCTCAGTCATTATTTTTCTTACCCTTTGGTGAATCATTATACTGAGTTTTTCAGACATGGCAAAACTTCGATACTATGGATTGTCGGATCATTTTTGTGTATGGCTCTCCAGCTTCCTGAAAGAACGTTTCCTACAAGTAGCCATCGATGGATATCTCTCAAATACTTTTACCATCAACGCTGGTGTTCCCAGGGATCTATATTGTCACCAACCCTCCTTCTATTGTATATCAACGACTAATTGGAAAAACTAAGAATTCAATATATTGCTTTGCTGACGACAGACTCTTGTCTCGTCATTACATTTGGATTCGAGGACATCAGCTGCGGAGGCACATCTTCACCAGCAGCAGGAGATTGCATATCTTAATGAGGATCTAGAAGTAATTTCAAATTGGGGTGACAGTAAACAGATTCAATTCAATGCCACAAAACTCCAGGCATCGGTTTTCTCCAAAAAGACAAATGTCTCCGAACCAGATATAATAATGTCAGGTTAGACAATTCCACGTTCTGCTTCGATAAGTTTGTTGGTGATTAAAATAGGCACCAATATGTCTTGGCACAATCATGTCGCTGAAATTGCAAAAGCCGCTTCTCAAAAGTTTGAAATACTGTTCCGAACCAGAACACTGTACATAGTGTATACACCTCAGTAACTTTTGATGCTTTAGAAAGCTCAGATCAGACCTTCATTGGAGTATTTTTCTCATGATAGTCTGGAACATCGAAGAAAGGTTGAATACTTCTATGGATACTTTCATGGGAAGTGTTCAAGTGACTTGGCACATTTACTTCCACCAAGAGTAGTACATATCAGAAATACGCGACGGACTGTGGCTGCTCATCGTTATGAGATTCAACTCAGTACACCTCGAACTTCACTGTTTGAGAACTCTTTCATTTGGATACACCTATCTAATAATGATTCTGAATATACTTCAACTCGTTTTGGTTCTCTGTAATGCCTAAGAGACCAATCAATATTAGCATTGTCTGAATACTTCTTATGGCATTATCTAAATAGTATTAGTCAGTCGGAGAAATTTTGAAAGCATTTAATAGAATTATGAAAGCCATCCATCAGATCATCTTGGAATATAATGAAACAACTTACTATAAAGTGGCACCACCCTACCAGAGAACGATGGGATTATACACATTGTCATCTCAATTCATTTTCAACAAGTATTTATTACAACTTTATTACAATTTTATTACAACCATATTCACTTCAATGTGAGGTTATTGCTTCAATAATAGATACCGTTTTCAGTATCTTCAACTTCAAGTTATAATTTTTTTTGTTATCAAGTGATCGATGCTTGTGAAGTATTCAATTGAAGTTTGTAGAAATGCAACTGAATTTCCTACAAAATAATAATGCCAGAAGTTCTTGGAAAATTCTTCATTTATTCTTTCACTGCAGTTGGTTAATGGAGACGCAGAAAATGATGCGGAATGCTACCTGCTACATACAATAAGCAATAAAGAACACTTTTTAAATTCAAGCAAGCTGGAAGTAGATTTTTTGTGTATTTCTATATTTCTGGATAATTGTGAGTTTTTTCTCGAAATTTTTTGGGCTATGTGAAATCAACGAGAATGCTCTTGACACTGTGTCACATCAAGCTTCCTTTGAAAATTTCAGACAAAGGAGTTGAGTTATTAAAATATCTTTCGTATAAAAGTCTCAGCTAATAATCTCTTCAAAACATCTGTTTGAAATCTGTTTTTCCGTTAACCAGCTGTCGCCCCCTATGAAAGACTACTCTCAAAAGTCGAAACTTGTGCGAGCTGATGATTAAAGAGGTCTCATCTTCTAACGTATGATTCCTAACATGTGTTGGACGATAGAAAGTGAAAATCGATCGTTACGCCTCACGGCTTGAAACACCGATTCACAAAGCGGTCGATTGCGTGTGTACAGCAAACCACCCACGTCAACCCAACCGGCTACCATCCTACCTGCATGCATTGGATTCTTCAAAATATTCTTCAATATAGAGAGTACCTAGAAATAGCGTGGCGGATCACAATTAGGTTTTTTGAATATATTGCTTTCCAAATTCTGCCAGAAAAGTACGTTGAAGAAATATAGTTTCGTGTGGGCATACAAGAACTTGATCATCCTATTTGAAATATTATAGTAATCAAGAAACTACAGAGCATGCTTTATAAATTCAGATACCTCAAGAAAATAAAATTTGGTCATTCAAGCATATGAAAATCCTTTACTTTGCTTAAGTAAGTTACGGCATAGTAGGTTGGGGTGGGGCCCTACGGACGCACATCAAATCACCAGATACCTGAAATATTTTAGAAAAACCCCACGGATATTCTACAGATATTGTTTGTATGTTATATTAAAATATATAAAAAAATAAAGAATCACGCCAGTTTACCTACGCATAATTATGGTAACCGACAAAGACCCCATTATGTTGTTCCACTGATAAGCAAATCGGTTTATCAGTGATCATTTTCCTATACAGCACCCAAGGCGTTCAATTTTATTCCTGACCATATTAAAGAAAAAATGAACTTTAACATGTTTAAAAATAAGGTAAAACGATTCATATACGAAACACCAAAAGCCAAACGTAATGAGATCGTCGAACCAAATTTCAACTGATTAATTTCACTTTGTCTCATTTATACTAGCATTTTCAATTCTTCATGCACGGGTTCAATTTTTACTTTCATAACTATTACTTATTCCAAAATATTTGTACTTTTAAAATGTTATTAAAATGTTATTAATAAATAAGTTTTTTTTAGTACTCTGTTATTTCCATATATATTTTCAAGCGTATTGCTTTTATTGTGGTGTTCTTGTATTGGACTGAATATTTATCAGGTACTCAAGTAATGTACTTTCATTTTGAAACAGGTGTTTGCTCACTTATCGAGTATGTATCATCTATGCAAAAAAAATATTTACTGTATAAATGTTCTCATTATTGTGGTTGCTTCTTGTATTACACTGTCATTTCCTTATATATTTATTTTTGAGTGTGATGCTTTTTTTTCGTAATGTTCATGTATTGGATTGAATATATATTTTTTTATGTAGTTAAGTGAGGTTATTTTATCTATAAACAAGTGTTTGCTCACTTATCGAGTAGGTACCATTTATGCAAAAAAATGTATTTGCTCTATTCATTCTCTCTCTCTTTTCATTAATAAAAGATATTGTTTTCAATCAATTATTGAATTGTCTTTAACAGAACTATTTGCTTTAAGTTTTTGGTTTTCTTTCTTCTTAGGGGAAGATGAAATCACCTTCAATTTGTAGCTTTGTTCTTTTTAGGACAGTTCAGTGGTTCAACCTAGGATCACTGATGGGACCTGGTGGGTTGAAACAGCGATGTTCCGTGTTAGATATAAAATTCATCACTTTTTCAAATAATGAAGATTGAATGTGATTCTATAAGTGAGAATTCAACTAAACTCAGAAATATTGGAATAGAAAACCCTGATAACATAATAAAAATATATATTTGTTCTGAATGAATTGAAATAAATGGAAATGTAATTTTTTGTAGCTGTTACCGGTCCATTTTGGACATCAGGCGAGAAAAGAGGCGATTCCTGGGCATGGTCTACATCAAGAGAGCCCATTTCATTTGTCAATTGGAAGAAAAATAAACCGAGCATTTTTGAAACCTTGAACGAATGTATCGAAATAGACGAAATAGCTCAATGGAGTGATCAAAATTGTGAAAAAAAACGTTATTTTGTTTGTGAAGTACCACAGCTCACACCAAGTGTCATATCGAGTTATTCAGAGCCATCTGGCAGTCAGTGCGCCGCGTCCAGTCCACCGATTGTGAAAGTGTACATCAGCAATAACATCATTACAGAAGAAGGAACCAACACCGTTGCCGAGAAGTTCCTCACCTCAGAAGACGTTCAAGTTTCCTCCAATGGGGGATATCACGTTCAAGTGAAGAATAATATTGATGCATCGCCTCCTGAAAAAGACATCACAAGACATCATTCTTTTCAAATTCCTAAGTATCTCCCACCAGAGTAGGATTCCGATTCAAAATAAGTTTCATTCGAGGCAATAATACTTTGAATTTAATTAAACATTCTATATTCAGAGTGACGAGTTTCTGACATTTTATTTTGTAGTGGATCAACATTCTAAACTGTGAACGGATAGAATATGTCGCTAAACTGGCTGACCAGTTAAGTTTGTCATCCATTAGACTCATCCTAATTACATCATATACATATCAAAAAAATCTTATTGAAGTGCACATAGTATAACCAGCCGGACTGGCTGGAATAGAACTGCCAGTATGGAGTAGTCATCAGGGAGTCTCCTCTGTCGGTATCCAATGCTAACCGGTCGATATATGGGGTCACTAACGACCCGCCTCGACTCACGGGTGCATTGCTGATACTAAATATGAATTTACCCACAGAAAATTCAATGGCATGGAGAAACAGTGATGAAAAGATAATTTTGTTTCATGGACGCGCTTTTTCCCCCGCGGTTGGTGCGTCAGTTGGAATATTTGAAAATCCTTCCTCATTACATATCTTCAATATAAAATGAACCTCCATACAAAATTTCAGCGTTCGAAAATATACCGGTATGGAGAAACAGTGATGAAAAAGCAACTTTAACGCGCCTTTTCTGTCCCCAGTGGGGGCTGCTCAGTTGGAATATCCAAAAATATTGCACTTACAACATGAAACATCTACAACATGAAACGAACCTACATACAAAATTTCAGCCTACGAAAATATGGCGTTACTGGGAAGCAGTGACGAAAAGGTAATTTTCATATGTAAAAGCACCCCTTTAACCAAGGACCGCAACAGTTGGAAGCTGCACATCTAAGACCTAAATAGCACCTTTATACCAAATTTCAGTTTTCTAGGTCTTACCAGTACGGAGAAACAGAGAATTACCGGTGAGGTGGGATTTTTAGCGAATCACTTCTTCTCTATCTGTTTCAGATATTAAAAAAATATTGTTCTCTCATCAGTGCTAGATGATGACACCTTGATATAATATACAATAAAAATATCCATCAAAATGGTTACATTAGATCGGTATGCAGCATTTGACGCGTAACCTTCCAGACCGGTTGTCGTGATATTTTGCCGGCTTGGCCGGGCCGGACCGGGCCCGTGCAAACAATTTCAGTGTTTCACAAGCCCAATATTTATTCATTCTACAATTGCAGAAGGTAGTAATTTTCTGCATGGGATGTTGGAAAGTCATAGTTTGCTACCACAGAGTACGAACGTTTTTTGAGAATATGCTAAGCAATGTTCCAACCCTCAAATGTTTGTAATCTTCAATTATCACTTCATCATTTGAGAGTCTACAAAATTCTTTGAAAAGAATAATAATGAATTGATTTTTCCACCAAAAACATACTTTCAAGTTCTTAGTAGAGAAATGAATTCGGAAACAATAACTGAGTACAAACGGAAGAAGAAAGCATAAAATCTACAAATGGAGCCAAAGACATTGTTTTGAACAACTCCGTCTCGTCTTGGGTTATACATGTTGCCTTTGCATTCGCCTCCTTTATCAAAAGTATCCATGAGCTGAATAGATAGCATACTGTCAGTGAGTTTCTCAAATTGCTCTTCAAATGATTGAAATAGTCTAAGGTATTTTTTCGATATGATCATTCATTTTTTTGTAGTTCTCCACAAGTCGCCGCTCTCCTTAATAACTAAAAGATCTCTAGGAAACTGACTGTGAGACCACTGAATTGTCTTTCCATTCTCAAATTATTTCATCATCATCATCGATATGGTTCCGATATTGAATAACAGCGAGTAACAATTTCTTGTACATCTAATGTAATGTGATTCATATTGTACCACAACGCTAATAACCTTTGTAGTTGATGCGGTTATATTAATTGAACAAAAAATCTTTGCTATACTTTCTACTGAACATTATGTTTTCCTTTCTTATTAGTTAGTGGGCTATGCTTGAAGACTGGCAGTCAACAAATCTGAAGAAAATGAACTTTAAACGTTCAGGCCAGTCTCCATATACCTACACAGTAGATTTAATGGACTGACGCCTATCAGAAAACAACTACTCCCCTGGCTATTACCACGAAGGTCGTTGGATTATATCCGACAGGCGTCAGTGCAGGAATCTTCACAGAAAATTTCCTGCATATGCAATTGGCAATACAACTGAAAGAGTAGACCCTCAATTTTGGAAAGGGCACGCTTGCAGACCGGTTTCGGGCTCATTAGCCACTCGTCAGTGCAAGATAGTGACTATCATCGACCTAAAGTCAATGATATTCCAGAATTGAAAATCGGAATTCTTTCCACTAGATGGAGTGACATTTTGTGATGTTCGCTCCAACTTTGGAAGAGGAATGAAATAGGTACTCTGAAAGAATTCCGATTTTCAATTCTGGAATATCATTGACTTTAGGTCGATGATGGTAACTATCTTGCACTGACGAGTGGCTAATGAGCCCAAAACCGGTCTGCAAGTGTGCCCGTTCCAAAATTGAGGGGCCACTCTTCCAGTTGTATTGCCAATTGCATATGCAGGAAATTTTCTGTGAAGATTCCTGCACTGACGCCTGTCGGATATAATCCAACGCCCTTCGTGGTATTAGCCAGGGTAGTAGTTGTTTTCTGATAGTCGTCAGTCCATTAAACTTCCTTTGTAGGTATATGGAGACTGGCCTGAACGTTTTAAGTTCATTTGCTTTAGATTTGAACATTATGTGGTTGACAATGATATTATTCTCAGTTATTCTATTCGTCTTACTGACAGATTGATTTATTTCCGTCTAACAATAGGCGCTCTGTCCGATATCACACACGAAACATGTATACATAAAATTACTCCAAGTTGAGGAAATAATCCTATTTTTAGCTTCCAACTTCTTCATTCATAAATACATAACTGGATGAAATGACAAAATTAAAATATATTCCAATTACACAACAGATTACTCCATTTGGAGGAAAATACAAAAATAAAAATAAACGACAGTTTACAATAAACTAAGGGCGATATAAAAAAAAAAAAATCAAAAGGAAAAAAAAGACAGCATAAATACTATCTAGTTACTGGTAAACTCAATGTTTGATAAATTATTATGCAATTTATCGAAGTTATCAGAATCGGAGCACTAAACATGGAAATTACTGCACATTAACATTAT
The DNA here is from genome assembly GCF_025532065.1 of Leptinotarsa decemlineata. Lineage (NCBI taxonomy): Eukaryota > Metazoa > Arthropoda > Insecta > Coleoptera > Chrysomelidae > Leptinotarsa > Leptinotarsa decemlineata. The sequence continues at coordinate 6,859,285 of NW_027412593.1, forward strand.
ACATGAGTTTCCGTCTATATTAGTTCTCCGGCAAGGCAAGTTAAATAAGGATTGTTTTCAAAGACATTAAAAAAGTACAATTTGGCTAGAATGTGCGACTCATATATAAAACCATGAACCATTTTATACAAAAATATGATGCTTTGAGAAATTTTTCTGTGAGCAAGGACAGGTAAGTTGAATCTTTGTAGTAAAAGATCAATTCCTCCAACCACCAGCCTTGAAATACAGAAATTTCAAAAAATGTCGCTGGACATTTTCCACATCAGGGATGTGCACAATATATATAGTTTTCCCACTAATGTACAATATTCCGATTTTGAGCAAAATAAACAAAACTATATAAATTGTAAGGGAAATCTATTTCAAAGGGATTCATTTTTGGGAAAGAAAGGTAATTTTATGAATGAATTGAATGCTTTATCTTATGATTTTATTGAGAAAGGCAAGGCTGGAAAGGCAATAAGGCGAGTGTCTCATTTCGAAACATCGAATGTCCTCCATCGAGGATAACAGTGTCGCATGTAAGTGTAATTTTACTTCTTTCCAACCCTGTGAATGATATCTGATTCCATTCCATAACGAATGTTTGGAGTACAAACTGAATAGGAAAAAGTATTTTTTTTCATAATTCAATTACCATATAAAAGTAGTTGTTTCGAAAATATTTTGCCTTCTTCCTTTCTTTGGACGATTCCCACAGTTTTTGTATGGAGGTGACGAAGTAGAAAGCCAAACTTTCATTTTCCAAAAATGTATTAGTTTTTTAATGATGAGATATTCATGAAAGATTCACAATTACGGAATACAAATCCTCAATTACCCAAACAGGAAGATATAATGTTATTTATATTCTGAACAAAGATCAGCTCCAAATCCCCAGGAATTAAGAAAGCTTTATTATTGAACAAATGGGAAAACTACACCAAGGGTAAATTATCACTGAATGTGCACACTTTGCATTTTGAAATATTTATATGAAGTCCATCACTAGAGCACCAAGTTTGAGTAATGGTCAGTTAAGTTTGGAGAAATTCACAAGAATCTATTGTTGTGACAGTTTCAGGTCAGGTTTTAGTTTTTTGGTAAATCATCAATGGCTATTGTAAATAGCAGAGGTCCAAGATTCGAATTCTGCGGTACTCCAGGAAAAAAAAATATACAGAAGAAGAGAAACCGTTATACGAAACATTATCGACTTACTGTTGAAGGTATGAAGAAAATAGAATAACTAGTCTGTAACTAAAGTGATATAAAAAAGTCCATGTATATAACATCGACCTAACCTTTATTATTAGAATTATCAGAGACGAATTTGTTCAATGGCAATTGCTGTGGACCTCTCACTCACAAAACCTTGTTGATGAATTGAAATGACAGATCTCACTTGTGGCATTATCTGTCCTCAAACTGACTTTTTGGAAGCCTCAGTAAACTTATACCCAATTGAAATGTGTCTATAATTTGGCAAATTTTTGCCCGTTTCCAAGTATCTGGAGAATTCATTCATATAAAATATAATTGAAAATTACAGTCAATAGTTCAAAAAATATTCTGAAACAATTCCTTATTGAAAATAAATAATACTAATAATTTTTTTGGGAATCTATGTAGGATTGATTCAATTTAAGACAAAGAGGATTCCAAATTAAATATGTTGTTTACTGAAAAAGACAAAAAAGACTATGTTGATGTTTTTGGATTGAAGGCCCTGCTAAAATATTTAGCTTATCCATCAACAATATCCTGAAGTTCATCGTACTGAGAATCAGCTAAACGCCTCCTACTTGGAATTCTGCTTGTACCTGTCTTACTCTGGATGAAATTCCAAAAACCAATACAACGTTTAATATATCTCCTAACACGATGAAAATGTTAATAATATACAGATATACAGAAAAGTGATGATTCTTTATTTCAATGTTATAAATTATTTCAAACATATACCATTCTGGAAATTCTAGTTTGTTGGTTATGAGGCGAAGAACAAAACGGTATAAAATCGAATACAGATTATAAAAAAATGCATTCACCATATCATTCACATCATCTGAATTATGTACAGAATTTAAAATTCACAATTAAAAATTTTGCTTTCCCGAAATTATAGGCTCAAGTCAGGTCGTTTGGACGAAAAGCGAAGGATGGTGGTTGTCCTCCTTGACTAGTGGGAAAAGTTCCCCATTAACATGTATTGATATATCGCTTATTGCTAGGTCTAACAAACGACCGTGACTATTCAAACAGGGCATTGGTGACTTTTTTTTACTGACTGAAATTTTGAATCCACCAAGAATGGCAATGTTTTCTTGACCGAATAAATAAATTCCAAAATATTCCAAAAATAAACTGGAATCATCAACCTCATCTGGTACACACATTGTCTATATCTGGAATATCGATGAAAGTAACAAAACAAAAACAAAAATTTTGATATATTGTAGGTTTTGGGCACTGGACTCTAAGTTCAGGAGAGGACTATTGTTCAGATCAAGTTGTTCGTTGAGGATAATAGAATTGAGATTTTTCTGTGACCTGTTTATTTCCATAGATTCCAACAGATTCATCATTTCCTTTTTTTCGCATGTGTGGAAAATCTTTAAATTATCTTAATCTATTTTATGTTTCGAATTTTGAAGATGTTCGTACACTAATGAATTTTTCCCGAAATGAAATGTTCATTGTACCTTATACCAAAATTTATACCAGTTTGGCCTGTATATATGGCGGGGCATTCACCATATTCTAGTCGATATATACCAGATCTCTTCCCTTTGTCTAATTTCGGTTTGGCATCAAATAATCTGTTTCCTAAATTTCCGTTGGATGTGTAGGATGTTTGTAGATTGAATTTCAAGAGATAATTTTTTAATATTCTCGGAGATTCTGCCTGCATTATCAAGAAAGTGATAGCATATTTAGTTTGTTGGTGAGAGGCATAAAAGTGTTTTGTGTGTTCAGCGATTTTCTGCATTCGAAAACATAGATCAAGGAATTTGCATAAAGTTTGGAGTGAAAAATTGAATTAAGAAACTTTTCACAGAATGTCGAGAAGATGTAGATGACGACGCTCGCCCTGGACGCACCAGCACATCAACAACTGATGAAAATGTTGAAAAAGTGAAAAAAATTGTTATGGAGAATCGTCGAATCACTACTAGAGAAGTTGTTGAGATTGTCGGCACTTCGGCTGGCTCATGCCATGCAATATTGTCGAAAATTTTGAGCATGAAGCGTGTGGCAGCGAAATTCAATTCAAATCTGCTGAATTTTGACCACAAAAAAATCGTTTGTTTTATTCCTTCTGAATGAATGAATCATTCGGATGAAATACTTTTTCATTCAGATTGCCACAAAATCAAGATCACTTGATTCAACACTCTACAATTTTCGCCTAGACGTACATTGAAGCGAAAGGTTGGAAGACCTAATGATCGGAATAAGTTATGTGATACAATTCTAGGAGCGTAACAATAATCAACTCACACACAAAACAAACACTGCTCCTAAACACCAAAATGACCCCTGGACACCCCCCAAGTTGGGGTCTTCAGGGGTTGAAATATACTTAATCTTTTGAAGATGACAACTATCACATTCATGAGATGTTGTTTATGGTTCGAAAGGTAATTGAATATTCCAAGGTTTTTTTTTTCGTTTCCCTTTCTCATTTTGTATAACTCCACCAGCAATTGAAGGCCCTTTCTATAAAAAAAACGTAAGATCATTACCATTATTATAGTTGTTTCACAGTATCGAACAGGAAAATCATTATTTCATTAGTTCGGACTTCCATTGTCTAATATGATATAAATTGATTTAAATCACCTGAAAGAATCTGTAATCTTGTATTTTATTTGATTGTAATTTCAGTTTTTTTACTTGATATAATTGTTATTTTTCAGCTAATCTCTTTTTTATTTTTTACAGATTCTTTAAGGTATTTCAAATCAATTTATATAATATGAGACAATGGAAGTCCTAACTAATAATGCACCAAGAAACATTGTCAACTAGCTTCAAACAAAAAGAAATCATTAACTTGAAAATTATCAGTCAACAGATCTGCGGCCCAACACTTTTTTTATTTGTTTTCATTTTTCATTAGTTTGGACTTCCATTGTCTGATATGATTTAAATGATTTGACATTCTTGAAAAAATCAATAAAATTAAAATGAATAGTTGAAAATAACAATTATTTGAGGCAAAAAATTCCTGAAATGAAATAACAAAATAAAATACAAGTAACAATTGAAAATTGAACAAGTTATTTCACTACCTTTCGATTGTTAATATCCACAATCATCTTCGGGTGATGACTTTTTTGTATCATATTAGACAATGGAAGTCCGAACTAATGAAATTCACTATGAAACATTGTCAATCACCTTCCAACAAACTGTTTTGATTCTCTTACGATGAATTTGGTTTATCGTTTCATTGGCAAGTATGTCATTCGAAACTTCACATGATAAAAATAAATTTTGGATATTACTTGGAGCAAAAATGAAACAGAGGCGGTATTAGAAGTTCTAGTGCTGCATGCTGTATAGCATTACTGTTTTGACATTATTCGTAATACTGGTGTTTTTTTAGAATTCCAAGTAACTTTTTTAAATCATTTTTGCTTGAAGAAAAAAATGAGTAATTTTTTTATAAAAAAATTTATTGATTTTTCATCATCATTGGAAATGAAATGAGTCACACTCTGAATGTTATGTACCACACAAATATTTCTATAACCAATCAATACTTACGTTCTGTAAAATAATATTTAAGTAGTGGTTCCAGTATTTCAAGGATATTTTTTCTTCAAGTAGTCCTTCGGTTACCACCATAATCGTTACTAGTGAATTTGTTAAGAACCATATTAAGTATTTTCCGAAAGAACTATTAAGATGATCCACAACTTCTTTCAGATAGATGGATATTTATTAAATTTCGCGTGTTTTATTCTTCATCTCCCATATGTCAGGTTGATCGAGAAAAGTTGATATGACATCAGTTAAATAAACATAACGATTTCTGATATGACAAGAACATAACGAATACTTAGTATCAGAGCATGAACTCCAAAATTGATTTTTTTGAAAGAGGTTCTCCTTTGAAGAATATTATCAATTTGAGCTATTTTTTCAGATAAAATGTTTCAATGAAATTCACGTTTAGGAGTTTCACTTATTCCAATAATTAGAAACAATAAAAATTAAATTGCAAATATAGCCGAAAATAGTATATATGGTGTAGGTGAGTTCATCAAAGCCGTCCCTTGACTCTTTATGAATCTCGCTGCCGTAAAAATAATCAAGAATGTGTTAAGGAAAATGAAATGAAATCGGTTGATCCACTTTTTCAGTTTTGAATCTACTGACACAATGAGATACAACCCGAAAACTTTTCCAATTTTGGTGTAAAAGGATAAGAGCACTCTGTCGTTGGTGTTCATTACAAACGACCTCATTTCGTCAAAAGCTTCACCAGGACTGAGTTATTGATTAAAGTGTTTTCTTTGAACGTTGTCAAGCTCTTCAATAAATTGATTGTTGTAAGGGAGAGCCAACAAAGGGGTATTGTAGATGAGTCAAGCTAATATGAACGCAAGATGGCGAGGACATGACCAGACGTTCCTTTGGCGTGGAAGGCCTGAAATAGGGGAACCATGTGACGGGTGTGTTTGTTGGATACCATGGAACTTGAATTGTACCTAATTTGTCATGTTATTTTTCATGTTAAATGTTCAATTTTTTTGTCGTGAGCGCCATCGATGAATTTTATTTTGAAATAATTTAATACAAAAACTTAGGGAACTGAGATTTGTCGTCGTATTCGGTCTTGGCTTCAAACTCAGACTTTGAAAATGAATGAAACACGAGACATAGGAGGCTGTCGGAGGCTGTCGGTTGGTTGGTGTTGGGATTTAAACTTAGCACTGAATCGAGATGATGATATTCAGTGTAATAATTATGCACAAATACACGACTTACTATAAAAATATTTTTTAATATGTGTGATCTGGAAAAACAAATCCGGACCACACATCCTTCCAAATCAATTCCTGTTGATTAACAAGCATGATATTCACATTTACGGTTGAGGAGGTTCTGCAGAATTAGGAGAAAACTATCATACATTGTCACTAATTTCAGCAGGAGATTTCAATGTTAATTTCTTCGAAGGTGGACAACTCTGGCTGAACTTTCTACAAGATAGATTAGAACTACAAATGATTAATAATAAAAATACAATTTTTTCTAGATATCTTTCTAATTCTTATTCGAAAACATATATATCTTATTTCTCATACCATTAGCCTATTGTCTCGGTCTTATACAATTAGTCACAGTAATTACTGATGTATCCGATAAAGAAAATAATGAAAATGATGAAGAAAAATAAAAAATCCGTTAAAAAATGTAAATTTATCAATGGAAATTAGGGTGTTTCATTTTCAGGCGATATTTTTTTCTTGGTCCTACTTGAAAATTTGATAATTTATAGAATGGAAATCCATTGGAAAAGCAATTCGAAATCAATAGGGGGCTTAGCTCATTTTCAGGAAAAATGAGTGTAGATTCTGTAGGTAAATGAATTTGCTACAAAAAAGTTCTTCTGAGCAAAGCCTCTACAATCAACAGTTTTTGAATATTGCCGGAGTTTTTTACCAGCACCAAATCGCAATTCCAACACCCCGAAACGTGTTTCGATCCCCAAGTGATCATCTTCAAGAGTTTGATCTTCCTCTTGAAGATAATCACTTGGTGATCGAAACACGTGTCATGGTGTTGAAATTAATGTTTGGTGTTGTGAAAAAACTCCAGTGATATTCATTACTACACCAAAGGTTTCAAACACTGCATCACAAGAAAAGTATTTGAGCTATAGAGAGCTGGGAAAATTATTGTTAATTGAAACCAAATTTTATTGAAATTGTTAACTTTCAGTCTTATAGTAAATATCATTTAAAACAGACGCTGTGAAGTTATACAATTGTTATGTAGGTATAGACTATAATTTCTATTAAGTGAATAAATATGAACTTCAATGTTCGAGTATAAATCGTTAGAATTACTAAAATTGTTTTTTTTTCTTTCATTTCTGAGTTGGTGGTATCAATAGCTATGAATTACACATTTCCGCTGTAATTCAAAAATCTATGAAGATGCTTGGCTTTATAAAGAGAACCACTCGTGATTTCACCAACATCACTGCTATTAAATCTCTTTATTTTTCCCTGGTCAGATCTCATCTCGATTATTGTTCCACAGTTTGGTCCCCTCACTACGTTACACAAAAAAAGAAACTCGAGGCCGTACAGCACAAATTCCTACGATATATTGCCTTCAAGATGCGTGTATACTATGACTGTACTGCATTGGAATGCATTTTGAACATACATTCTCTTAAGACTCGCAGAAAACATAGAGATTTAATACTTCTATTCAAAATTATCAACGGACTGAGTATCAGTCCTGAGCTCCTCTCCAAAATATTTTTACATGTCCTCAGTCGTTCAACTAGACGGGTGCAAACGTTTTACGTTTCTTTTCATTATTTATATAACGGCTTTATTTCCAGAACTCTTAGATTGGCTAACCCTTTATCAGTATCCCGCTTTAAAAACCATATTCTTCACTCAACCATCTAATACTCTCTGCTTGTGTTGTTGTATTGTGTCTAGTGTGTCTATTGTTATAACTTTTAATCTACTTTTAATCCACTGTATTATATCAAGTACTACATAGCACTGTACTACTTATATCTGAATTGGGCTTGCCCGTATATATATGTATGTATATATATATATATATATATATATATATATATATATATATATATATATATATATATATATATATATATAAATAAATTGATGGATGTAGCCGTTACTATGTGATAGGAGATCATGGTGAAAAGAGAAATGAAAATCTCTATGTTTTTTACCACTTTTATTTATAACTAACGTTACTGCAGTTTCGTCCTATATGGACATGAACTAAAACAATAAACTTAAACAATAAACTAAGAATGATTCATTACATTCGCTAATATATACCATTCAGGTACTTACAGTTCACAATGCGCATGTGCCAATTTAAAAACCGGAGAGTAAATTTATCGGGTCATACAGATTAGGGCAAGAGGGGTTCATGTTGGTGATTCTCCGTTTCTCTGATTCCGTGAAAATGATTTTAGTGTCTAAGAGGAAATTTTTCAGTTCATTTTGACTATTTTTCGTCGGGTCTTTCTTGATGACAGTGGTAATATTTTTGAACAACTTGTCAAGACGTATTCCTAGTTCTCTTACCGGACTATTTATATACGAAACTACCGGTCTTATGGGGTTATCCTCTTTATGTGTTTTTATCAGGTCATACAGTTTAGGGCAAGAGGGGTTCATGTTGGTGATTCTCCGTTTCCCTGATTCCATGAAAATGATTTTAGTATCTAAGAGGAAATTTTTCAGTTCATTTTGACTATTTTTCGTCGGGTCTTTCTTGATGACAGTAAGGTTTTCATCTCGAATGACTGACTCAATTTTCTGAACATATGCTTCTCGTTCAAGGATAACTATGGCATTCGATTTATCAGCTTTCGTGAAAACAAGATCATTATTTCTTTTTTTTTGTTGTATAGTTTTTATTATACCGGTTTCTCTACTGTTTGATTAAGAGAATGAATGGTTCTAAATAACTTCATTTATCTTGTATGCCCCTATATCTCTATTATCTGTCTGTTTCAATGCAATAGCTATATCTGTTATCAACGTATCCAAACTATTTTTATTAATTATTGCTGGTGTATATTTCGGCCCCTTGGACATGGTTGAAATTTCCTCTTTGTTAAATTCTACTTTGGTCAAGTTTATGATTCTTTCACTGAACTTAATATCTGGTTCGACTGATTCGCTGTGTATGATATGTTGTTGATTTTGTGTTAGTGCCCTAAGTTTCTTGAGTTGAGTTTGGTACTTCCGGTATATGAAATCACTAATTGTAGACCTAACTTGGTCATAAAAAATGTCAAATTCTATCTGGTGAAGTTTATAAGTAAGTTACGAGTGTAATACCTTCAAGTAATGTTGCAGGATATTCCTTTTTGAGAACAGTGTCCTGCACTCTTCTTTTAGCCAGATCTCGTGGCTTCATTGTCGCCTTCTCCGTTGCTGGTGTTTTTGTCCTGGTCCTGATGTTGATGTACTCTTCTCCTCAGGCATTCTTGGTTGAACCATAAATTCTGCGATGCTTGATGGTACTTCATTTTTAGTTTAAAGTAGTATGTGGCTTGTCTAGCTGTACTTGCTTCTTTCAATAAATTGATGGATGTAGCCGTTACTATGTGGTAGGAGATCATGATGAAAAGAGAAATGAAAATTTCCATGTTTTTTACCACTTTTATTTGTAACTAACGTTACTGCAGGTCCAAATAAATAAATTAATAATGTTCAATTATAAGGATTCAGGAATTGTTGTCTATGCATTGCTACAACTTGCGATTATTATTGTTTCTGTTCCTCTGTTAAACTCCGATTATATGATTCCATCAATTGAACTTTTCGTTCAGCTGCATTTACGACGCGTGAGCTTTTCGCTTTTCAAAATTGTTAATCATGCATTATAATCCTAATCAGATTACTGGACATTATCATCGAAAAGTAAAAAACAAATTATTCTTCAGACAAGTACCAGAGAGGAGTGCTGAATTTTTTTGACGTTGCTTCTGAAAGTTTCTCATTGATCGTTTTATAATAATGATAATGATAATAATAATATTTATTTTCCTTTTGACGTATAAAATGTATAGGAATAATCATTAATAAAATAAAAAGAAATACATACAAAATGAAACAAAGATATCCCAAAAACAAGGTGTCGCAATTAAAGTGCATGAAAATACATTAAACAAGAACAAATTGATATTGAAAATTTTCTTTGAAATACTCATCTAGTGAGTAAACAGTTTTCCAATAGGAAGTTTTTTTTTGAAGCGAAATAATGTCTTTGCTGCTTTAATAATTCCGGGAAGTTGGTTATATATCACAGTATATCAACAATATGATGGGTTCTAGGTGACAAATTCAAATTTCCCTTGGAAATGAGGAATCTAAAATTTCAAAATAGTTGGATTCACGAATTCCATTGTTATGGAATTAGTTCAAGAAAAGGCATTCAGTAAATATTGTATCTCATTTGCTAAGCAACAAGAAGTGGGGAAGGACAATACGTAAAGTTGGGAGCATTTGTTGTTTCACCTTCTACTAAATGAAAAGACGCCAAGGACAAATTCATGAAAAAGGCATGAAAATATATTCATCACAAAAATTGTACTACTATCACCCAAAAGTTTTGAAGTGTGCATGAGGGTGAACTAGATGACATCTGCTCTCAAATAGTTGAAGGGCGAGAAAAAAAACGGTACTACAAAATATATAAAAACTGTTACCCATTGTTAAAACAGTAATATTTTGTTGGTAGCAATGAATAGCTTTGAGGGAGCATTTGAATTCAGGACCAATAAAGTGGGAAGGCAATGATGGAAACTTCAAGGCCTTGCTTCATTTTAAAATTGAAAGTGACGATGAAGTACCAAAAAACCACTTAGATACTCAATAGTAACAACCTCAATTAATATTTCATAAGTCTTCAAATTCGAAATTAAATAAATTTGTGAGAAGACTTTTTGAAATTTCTAACTGTTCATAACACTCGTGGCGAAGCTCCAGCTGAAACATTACTTCAAAAGCCTAAATCTCTTGGTGAGAATTTGTCGTTCTTGAAGGAAAAAGAATATGACCGGGCTTCGGCTACGAGACAGTACAAAGGTCGTGCTACAATAAAGCAAGCGATTCTAAAAATTTTTCAGGGTTACATTGTTCATTTCCAGGAAGTTCTGCAGAACTCTTCGACGAAAGACGGAAATTTTGTTGCGAAACTATATCAAAACAATGACCTAGTGATTAAGGAGATCCTTCACAGCTTGAAGGCGAAATAAGAATGTAAAAAACCTTTATTTAAAAAATTCGAATTCTGATTCACGTCGAGACTTTATATCCTCAATGATTAAATGCAATAAGCAAATGTTCTCTTTAATTTCATAATTTCATCTCATTGTCCGGATCAGGATAGCCAGGATAAAATAATAACTTGCCCTCTGTGTGAGGGCAAGTGAGACAACCACGCTGTCTGCGCATACTTGTATATTTTATATAAAAAAAAAATAGGCTCCAAAATAGCAAGCCAAACTGAAAAGTGGAAAATAAATAATAGTTTGAAAAACTGAAGAACCACGCTTCAATAGCAACTGATAAGATTGTGTTCAACATTGATAATAGCAGGGGAGCCCACGATGTAAAATAGGGATTTACTCGAGCTTCATTGAGACATATTAGGTTGCAAAGCTCACATGATAAGAAGAAAAAAATGTTATATAATATATACATTTTCATCGGTAGGGGAAGCGGCTATAGATTTTTAAATAAGTAAAAAAATACTGTTGCATGGACATACTCCTCCCCCGCCGACAAAGCGTTAGCCTTGGCTGACTCGATGGAACGCCAGTTTCAGCTCAACGTTGACGATGACGACGACATCGACCGCGATATGCTGTTGGAAGACCGGGTTCACCGAATCCTCAGGGAGGATGATGACGACGACATCCGTCCAGCTTCTGTGGAAGGGATACATCAGGGCCACAAAGGCTAAGAAAGCACCGGAAGAGGCTTCCGGACAATTGCGTTGAATGCTTGTTAAACATCATGAATAGTTCGTTGGCCCTAAGACACTTCCCCAGAAGGTGGAAGCATGCGATCGTCGTCATGATCCCAAAACAGGGTCAGAACCCGCTGTTCCCGCAGAACTATCGCCCGATCAGTCTTTACTCTCCAAAGGCTCAGCGAAGAAGTTGAGGACCAAAATGTTCTGCCTGATGAACAATTTGGCTTCAGGACAGATCACTCCTCTGAGTTACAGGCTCTAAGACTGGTCGAAAACATCATCAAAGAGCTTTACTCAAACAAAAAAGTACACATTGTGCCTTCGACCGTGTTTGGCACGAAGCTCTTCTCCACAAATTAAACGCGTTCGACCTGCCTCGGGGCCTCGTCCGGTGGATCGGGTCTTTCCTGAAAGACAGGACATTTCAGGTCAGAGTAGAGGGATCTCTGTCTAGTAACAGAGAGATCCTTGCTGGAGTGCCACAGGGGGCCGTGCTCTCTCCGACGTTGTATTCACTTTACACCAGTGACCTTCCGAGGCCCGAGCGTGTGAAGATATCTTTGTACGCCGATGACACGGCTCTCCTCTCATCTTCCATTGGTCGAGAGCTCGGCGTCGTCTATATGCAACGTGCATTGGACGACCTCGAGCGTTGGTACCTTGATTGGAAGATCCGAGTGAACCCAGAAAAGAATCAGGCAATAATCATGGGAAGACTGAAATCTTCTCCGGCCAGAAAGGTGAAAATCTCTGGAAGGGAGATTGACTGGCAAGCGCGGCCTTCTAATAGACCGTAGGCTCACTTGGAACCCGCACATAACGAGCATCAAATCAAAGATCGAGGGTCGGATAGCACGTCTGTAGCGTCTGATCAACAGAAAATCTAAAATGAGTCTCAAGAACAAGATTACCATCTATAATATGACGTTCAAGCCTGTCATCATGTATGCTTCAGGCTTCTGGGGACAAGCGGCGAAATATAATATCTCCTTGGTTCGTGCGGAATGAAGCCATCCGCAGAGATTTGCAGCTGCCTTCCATTCGGCAGTCCATTCAGTCGAGAAATCAGAGAGTTTTCGATGGTGCAGAAACTTATGAAAACCCATTAGTCAGGGAAGTTATGGATTATACTGTAGACGACCCCTCCCGATATAGAAGAACCCGACACTCTGTCGAATGAGACCCCTATATCTTCCGTTGAAAGATGAAGAACTTCTTCATCCAACTCACCCCAGCCAGGTAAGGGTACACCGTGAAGGGCGGTACAGATGTCATACAGATGTCATACATACTCGAGCGCGTCAGATATTGATAGCATCAATGTCCTACGTATTTTCAATGATGTTGGTATGTTATTCTGATCGTTTGCATGATGTGGGTGGTTGTACGTAAGGGTTAAAAGTGAAAAGAAAAAAAATTCAATCGAGCGCGTCAGATATTCTAAGGGGGTGTTATGTGCAACAAAAAAAAAGCTCTCATTCAATATCTGACGATTTCGATCTGACGCAAACTGGCGGCCATCATTATAATGTGCAAAAATAATTCGCCATTTTGAAATACTCAAATACTCAAGCGCGTCAGATTGAGATATATATGGTTCATCTTTAAGTTTTAGACGTGCTGTCTCATAATCTGACGATTATCTAGAGGGAATCGCTTAATCTGACAAGAACAATATTTTCTTCAATTTTTTTTCAATTCATTGAACATAATTAATTGAAAAGCTCAGGAAATAGCATGCAAATGAATAAGTGTATGTTTTTTAGGTAGAAAACTTGTATTTTGAAGAAAATATTTTTTTTAAATGCCCAAGAAAATTAAATTTTTTATAATCAATTGATTAATTAATGAAGAAGAGAAGAATGAAACTTTCTATGTTTTGTACCACTTTTATTTGTCACTAACGTTACTGCAGTTTCGTCCTATAAAGACATTTTCAAACTTGTATATTGTATAAGTTTGAAAATGTCCGTATAGGACGAAACTGCAGTAACGTTAGTTACAAATAAAAGTGGTAAAAAACATATAAAGTTTAATTTCTCTTTTCTTCATTATGATTTCCTACCATGTAGTAACGGCTACATCCATCAATCAATTGATTATTACTCATCATCTTCATTATCATCACGAACGAGTCTCTGTGATCAGCTGTGATGGCGTCATGACAACAGAATTCAGAGTGAGAGAGTAATAGATAGAGAAAAAGTGAATAGAGAATAGAGGAATAGAAACTCGGGAAATATAGGTAACACACAGCTGCACGCATTAAACTTCATCGACGAATTTTTCTTATTTCGGCTTGCGGAAATCGTCAGATCATATATTTTACGTTATCCTTGAATTATTTCCTTCGAAATAAAAAAAAATTTAGCTACGCTTCAGAAGTTCGAAATGACATTATTTTTTTACAACTTTGCTATCATCCCTTTTTTTCACGTTACTCTCGAATTGTCAGATTACTGGAATATACACTTTTTAGCAGGTAATTAACTCACCCTACCTTAATCTGACGTGCTCGAGAATTTCTGATGATCAATTTTTTTTTACCAATTTGATGCTTCATCCCCCACAGGCGGCCTTATATACGATGTTCATATTTGGTGGAGGTACTTAATCGGGTACAAGGTATCCCCCTGTATATTAATCTGCCGCGCTTTAGTAAATCCCGAAATCCCCGCTTGGGCTTCCCTATAATAAGTCCTATGGCTTGATGTTACTAATGACTTTTAATAAATCTGAAATCAGAATAAATCTATTCAGAAAAAAATTAATTTTGTTGTTAAAAAACGTGGGGTGCTAAATATACATTTTTATAAATACTTGGTTTGGAGCTGTTCTCCAGATTGGAGTCATAATAAAAATTCTATAAAAACATAATTCAAAGCATTTTACACTTTAATTTTTATGTAAATAGAATAATTCTAATTTCAGATTTATTAAAAATCATTAGTTACCCAATCTGCAAAATTATTTTATAATTTCATGGTACTGCAACAGTTATTTTGCTAGTATTTTATAATTACTTCCAAAATGCTAATTGATCATATTGGACGAGCTGTTAACATAATACAGTTGTAACGGTATTTTATAAATCTGTCATAGAAAAGTTTATCCGTTATAAAATAGTCAGGAAATTACCACATATTCGTTTTTACAATCAACTTATAAAACATATTTTTCTATGAAAGTGAATTGTTTTGTAGCAGTTAAATAAACTACTACAAAACAATTTATGAAACTATTTCAAGATTAGTTTATAACTGCTTCCTGTAGCTTCAAAGAAATTATTTTATTGGAATGCTTTCAAACACAATTTTGTTTTCATTACCATATTGCCACTTTAATGATAATTTACCAACTATTTCATAGTATGGTATATTTACCACAATCCCAAAACAACAGCATAACTGTTATAAAATCAAATTGCTTCCTCTAATATATATTTGCTGTCGCCAAGAATAAAATGCAACATTAAAGAAGAAACATCTGACATTGATTCTAGAGGTCGTGTAATGACGTATAATTTGTCATTTGTTTGAAGGTGGTTGACAATGTTTCGTGGTGTATTTCATCAGTTCGGACTTCCATTGTCTGATATAATATAAATTGATTTGAAAACCCTGAAAAAAAAAAGATTAACCGAAAATAACAATTTTAATAAAACAAAAAACTGAAATTACAAAATAAAATACAAGCTACAACCAGAAAATAAAAAATTGAAATATTAATAAAAGCTGAAATTTAAAAAAAATACTATCAGGAAAAAAGGAAAATAAAAATGAAAATTAAAAGATTCCAAACCAAGTTACGTCACGACGTTTCGATTATTAGTATCCACAATTGTCTTCGAGTTATAACAGTTATCACCCGAAAAATGAAAATAAAAATAAAAATTGAAAGATTCCAAACCAAGTTACGTCACGACGTTTCGATTGTTAGTATCCACAATCGTGATACTGTTATCGGGTGATAACAGTTATCACCCGAAGACAATTGTGGATACTAACAATCGAAAAGTCGTGACGTAACTTGGTTTGGAATCTTTTAATTTTCATTTTTATTTTTCTTTTTTGTTAATAATATTTTTTTAATTTTCAGCTTTCATTAATATTCCAATTTTTTATTTTTTTTTCAGAGTTTTTAAATCAATTTATATTATATTAGACAATGGAAGTCCGAACTGATGATATATTTTGTCAGTTTTATTCGACTAGCGTCCCAATAACTATATACCTAATAACGTCGTGTAATATTGGTCATTGGAAAAAAATTAAGAGAAGTGGTTCGTTTCAGACGAAGATCTACGTAACCTATTGCTTCAATTCTGTTCTTGCTAAAAATAGGAAAAGGTTATTGATGATTAAAATCCGTCGATTTAAGTAGAGCTCCATGTTTATATACATTCAAATCACTAGCTCTAAACTCCTTCGAAATTCAGTCTTTATAATCGATGGACGAAACTTCTTAGCCAAAACTTGGCGACAGATAATATTCATCCAAACAATACGTGAGAAATACTATTTTCATTTTTATAGAAGTCTATAGCTTCAAAAGTAGTCCGACTCTGCCGCAATAGCATCACTCCTAGAACTAAGTGTTTCTTAACAGTTTTATGGGGGTAACATATAAGCTAAAATACATTAAAAGTCTTGCTGTTCATACCAAATTATTTTATAGAACGACGCCATTTTAAAATGAATTCGAAATACTGACATTAGATGAGTTGAACATATGAAATAATACACATATAGTGATATTCACAGATGAAAAGTACACAGATATTATAAGATTATATTATTTAGAACAAACAGAGTTTGTATCGTTTTAGGCTGCCTTATATTTTATGAAGCTTACTTGGTATTACAAAAAAACTTTTATAAAATTGTATTTCAATTATTTTATAGGATTCTTTACAAATAGTGTTAGAAAAATTTCATAGTAAATGCCCAAATGTTTATAAAACTGTTTTGTAGTGTTTGTAAAATGCCTTTATAAATGTTTTTATAAACACACTGAAAACATTTCTGGGAGAAATATAGTTTCATAATTTGTTTCTCCGAAACGTTTTCGTAACCATTATAAAATATAAAATGCTAGTTGGGTACCTCAAGCCATAGGACATAGGACATAGGATTATCGATGTTGAACACAATCTCAAATCTGTTTCGAAATATTTTTTATTTTGTGTTGCTATTGAAGCGTGTTTTTTCATTTTTCTAACGTATTATTTGTAAGGCTCAGCACATCTACTCATTCATCGAGAAATAAAGGCCTTGGACATAATAGCCAAGAGACTCAGAAAACTTCTAATCAGTATTCAAGGTGAAATATGAATGTGTGCACATTAGTTGAGTGTCTAAGGAAAAATTTTTCATGAACTTGAACCTATATCGTTCTCTCATCTTATTAATTATTGTTTCAATTATCTGCGTTATATAAATTGTTTTTTTTTAGCGACTTTAAAATGCTTTGTAGTAATTTTAACACATTTGCTCATTCTTGTTGACAACTGTTGAAATCCAAATATTGAAAATTTGTTCGATCAAATGTCTCATTTGAATTCTTGAATATTTATTACACAACTCCATTCCCCTGCGAAAATTAGTTCTGACTATGCCACTGTTTTAGGGTAGTATTTGATAATTGGTATCTTTCGAAGAGCAAAATAACGGATTGTCACTAGTAGTTTCCTGAAAAAATACAGCCTTCACTGGCAACAAATATTTTTGGAAATAATCACATCGGTTTGGGAGAATAATATGTTTAGGAGATCATTCGAAGAATAGTTACTTCCGATGAGCAGGTCAACAAGTTGTCACAAAAGTTGGTTTCCTGAAAATTGGGTTTCAGAATTCACTAGAAAATTTTTTGGAAATGATCCAATCGGTTTGGAGAGATTATATTTCAAGGGGAGTACCTATTCAAAGGATGGTGTCTTCTGATGAGCAAAATACCAGGCTATCACAAGAAGTAGGTCTCTGAAGAATAAATGTCAGTTTCAACTTTTGAATTTTGTTGGAAATTTTCCCATCGATTTGGAAAGATGATATTCATAGAATATCATTTGATGGACAGTATATTACGATGAGCGGAAAAAAAAGATTGTCAATAGCATCGAAATTTTTTATTCGTTTGGAAGACCTATTAGTTCTTTAGATTATGTCTAGCATAATATAGAACAAGTCAGTATAGTAAAATATCAGTTATAAAAAAATAATAGTCCGGTGTCAGGAACAGTTCGTCCACGCGAATTTACGATAATACAAATAAGAGACTTAAATTATAAACAGATTACAGATTGAATATAAAATCAGTTGAATTATGTCACTCCCAAATACTCACTTATAAATTAGTACGCTTTTTGCAATAAGATATATTTGATTACTATTTTGAATTTATTCAAAGGAAGATCTTTGTAGAAGTTTGGTAGATGATTAAACAAGGTTATTGTCATGTATTGTGGGCAACGTTCTTTTTTTTTTGGAGACGGTGATTCGGCACTTCCAGGATCTTGTGTGATATCTACTGTTTCCCAGCGCGGCGCTCTGAATGAGGCCAGCTCTGTTTTGGCATATATCACTATATGCATGACATACAAAAATTGGAAAGTCAGGATTTTCATAAAATATATTCTTACAGCTTACTCTCCTGGCCACTCCAACGATATTTCTAACTGCTCTTTTCTGGAGTTTGAGTGCCCTATCGTTCTCCTGGAATACTCTCCATACTATGATTTCATATGGCATTACTGAGTCAAAGTGTACAAAATATATTATCATCAATACAGATTTTTCGACGGTCTTCCTGAGTTGGCACAGGAGATAACACTTTCGAGCTAGTTTTTTGCACACTTCATTTATATGGGTAGTCCATGTACAGCGTTCATTCACATGAAGCCCAAGGAACTTCATGAAAGGTTCTTGAGTGATAGATCTGCCGTTAGATTTTAGCATCAAGCTCTGGTCGAGTTTATTATTCGAGTGACTGAATCTTATGACCGTTGTTTTTCTCCATAGAAACAGTTTTCTGAAAAATAAGTTTCAATTTCAACTAGTAAAAATTTTTTTTCGTGATGATTATATCGGTTTGAAAAGACGATATTTTCAGGGGTATCTTGAAAAATAGTATCGATACCAGTTTGTCAGAGGAAAAATTGATGAGTCTTCACATGAAAATATTTCCTTCGAATGATCCCATAGGTTTGAGAGTATAATTTTTTCCAAGAAGATATTGAATGAAATAGTATTTTTCGACAAACAGAATAGCGTTTCATCGAAAGAAGTAGTTTTCCAAAAAAAAACTTTTTTACAGTGTCATACTCTGATAATGATAACTGGTTAAACGAGCATCGAAAGACAGTATTCCTGTTCTGGTGGAGAGAAATATTTTCAATAGTACCTACTGATGAACGTGATTTCAGGTTTCTACAAGAAGCATTTTACTGAAAATTGAATTCAGTGGTTAATGAAAAACTTTTTCTGGAAATGATTCCATTTTGAAAATATTATTCCCTAAAACTATCACATCAGCATCGGGGAAAAGAATGAGAGGTATGGAACTTTTAGTTTTTTTTTAATCTTCGACCCTCTGATATCTTTTATACTATTAAAACGAACAGGTAAACCTCATTCAGCATTTGATTGGAGTGACTCCTGTGTGAGTACTAGTAATAATAATAATAATAATATGCTTTATTATCATGAGACATAATCTTGTAAACAAAGCTTGTGTAGTACATACTTAAAAAAATGCAATACATACTAACTGAAATTAAAATAAAAATATAAATAGTGCATGGGTACAAACTAAGATTTTGTATTATTTTGATCGAAATATTATCGTTGCCTACAGTATTTTTGTTTTTAATATCTATCATGATTTCAATTAATTCATTAATGTTGGTGTCATACAGAGATAGGTTCTCATCCACCCCCAAATTTTCTAGATGTACTAATGGATCATAAGGCTAGTAATATTTTCACTCATATTTCCTACAATAGAGCAGTAAAAGTTATTTATAGTATCAGTAATATTACTTTTTGTTTTTTTTTGACCAGGACTCTTTCATCTTATTGTGAGACTCACTGAGTCTATTATTGTAAAATATTTCTTTTGCTTGCTTTAATATCAATCTATGAATTCTACGCTAATTATTAAAGTAGTTTATATAATTAGGATTGTTTGTGAATTTCAGAATATAATGCATCGACCGCCTATTAATAGAAGAAACTTTCAAATTGGCGTGAAGTTATCCACAGATTTCTGGCCGCACATGCTGACGTAGAGGAAAATAAAAATCTGTGATTGGGATACGAAATTATTAGCACCCGTACTAATATCTGTGGCTGGAAATACCTATTCACTATAGGTTGAACGTGGAATTATCAGGACTATTTGGTGTTTAATTTTTTTTTAGAATCTTGAGTAGATTGACGCGTTGGTAATCGTTTTCTCATCAACAATACAGATTTAGGGAAAAATAAAATTGGAAATATTAGACTTACTTTCTAATACCCCATATAGAAATGATATCCGATGATGTGCGTCCATCAAAATCACACAACTTCCATAGTTTCTTGAGTAGATTAACTTAATTAACAGTTTTCTTGTCATCTGAACAGATTTCGAAAAAGAAATTGTTGAAACTATCAGACTCATTTTTTGAGATTCCTTGTATTCATAAAAATCACACAACTCTTATAGAATCTTGGGTAGATCAATACAGTAAAAACAGTTTTCTTGTCACCCATACAGATTTCGAGAATAAAATTGTTGAAACGATCAGACTAACTTTTTAAAACCCCTTGTAGAATTGAAACATTGAAATCAGATGATGTGCGTGCATAAAAATCGCAAAAGTCTTATGGAATCTTGGATAGATTGACGTAGTGACAACAATTTTTTTGTCACCCGAACAGATTTCGAAAACAAAAATGTTGAAACAATCAGACTCATTTTATGAGATTCCTTGTAGAATTGGAACCAGAAGATGTGCGTTCATGAAAATCACACAACTCTCATGAAATCTTGGATAGATAAACAAAGTGAAAACCGTTTTCTTGTCACCCATGCAGATTTCGAGAACAAAATTGTTGAAACGATCAGACTAATCTTTATGAAACCCCTTGTAGAATTGAAACCAGATGCTATGCGTGCATAAAAATCGAACAAGTCTTATGGAATCTCGGGAAGATTAACGTAGTGATAACAATTTTTTTGTCACCCAAACAGATTTCTGAAACAAAAATGTTGAAACAATCAGATTCATTTTTCGATATTCCTTGTAGAATTGGAATCAGAAGATGTGCGTTCATGAAAAGTACACAACTCTTATAGAATCTTGGGTAGATCGATATATTGGAAACCGTGTTCTTGTCACCCATACAGATTCCGAGAATAAAATTGTTGCAACAATCAGACTTACTTTTTAATACACCTTGTAGAATTGGAACCATATGATGTGCGTTCATGAAAATCACATAAATCTTATAGAATCTCAGGCAGATCGATATAGTGAAAACTGTTTTTTTTGTCAGCCATAGAGATTTCGATAAACAAATTGTTGCAACAATCAGACTTATTTTTTGAGATTCCTTGTAGAATTGGAACCAGAAGATGTGCGTTCATGAAAATTACACAACTCTTGTAGAATCTCGGGTAGATCGATAAAGTGAAAACCGTTTTCTTGTCACCCATACAGATTTCGAGAAAAAAAATTGTTGCAACAATCAGACTCACTCTTTAAAACACCTTGTAGAATTGAAACCATATGATGTGGGTTCATGAAAATCACACAACTCTCATAGTATCTTGAGTAGATCAATAAAATCGAAACTGTTTTCTTGTCACCCATACAGATTTCGATAAAAAAATTGTTGCAACAATCAGACTTACTTTTTAAAACCCCTTGTAGAATTTAATCCAGATGATATGCGTGCATAAAAATCGAAAAAGTCTCATAGAATCTCGGATAGATTGACGTAGTGATAACAGTTATCTTGTCCCCCAAACAGATTTTGAAAAAAAAATATTGAAACAATCAGACTCATTTTTTGAGATTTCTTGTAGAAATGGAACCAGAATATGTGCGTTTATGAAAATCACACAACTCTTATAGAATCTTGGGTAGATCGATATATTGGAAACCGTGTTCTTGTCACCCATACAGATTCCGAGAATAAAATTGTTGCAACAATCAGACTTACTTTTTAATACACCTTGTAGAATTGGAACCATATGATGTGCGTTCATGAAAATCACACAAATCTTATAGAATCTCAGGCAGATCGATATAGTGAAAACTGTTTTTTTTTGTCAGCCATAGAGATTTCGATAAACAAATTGTTGCAACAATCAGACTTATTTTTTGAGATTCCTTGTAGAATTGGAACCAGAAGATGTGCGTTCATGAAAATTACACAACTCTTGTAGAATCTCGGGTAGATCGATAAAGTGAAAACCGTTTTCTTGTCACCCATACAGATTTCGAGAAAAAAAATTGTTGCAACAATCAGACTCACTCTTTAAAACACCTTGTAGAATTGAAACCATATGATGTGGGTTCATGAAAATCACATAACTCTCATAGTATCTTGAGTAGATCAATAAAATCGAAACTGTTTTCTTGTCACCCATACAGATTTCGATAAAAAAATTGTTGCAACAATCAGACTTACTTTTTAAAACCCCTTGTAGAATTTAATCCAGATGATATGCGTGCATAAAAATCGAAAAAGTCTCATAGAATCTTGGATAGATTGACGTAGTGATAACAGTTATCTTGTCCCCCAAACAGATTTCGAAAAAAAAATATTGAAACAATCAGACTCATTTTTTGAGATTTCTTGTAGAAATGGAACCAGAATATGTGCGTTTATGAAAATCACACAACTCTTATAGAATCTTTGGTAGATCGATATAGTGAAAACCGTTTTCTTGTCACCCATACAGATTTCCAGGAAAAAATATTGAAACAATCAGTCTCAAAAATTGTAGCAACAATCAGACTCAATTTTTGAGATTCTATATCAATCTACCCAAGATTCTATAAGAATTGTGTAATTTCATGAACGCTCATCTTCTGGTTCCAATACTACAAGGTGTTTTAAAAAGTAAGTCTGATTGTTGCAACAATTTTTTTCTCAAAATATGTATGGGTGACAAGAAAACGGTTTTGACTATATCGATCTACCTAAGATTCTATAATAATTGTGTAATTTACATGAACGCACATCTTCCGGTTCTAATTCTACAAGGTGTTTTGAAAAGTGAGTCTGATTGTTTCAATATTTTTTCCTGGAAATCTGTATGGGTGACAAGAAAACGGTTTTCACTATATCGATCTACCCAAGATTCTATAAGAGTTGCGTAATTTTCATGAACGCACATCTTCTGGTTCCAATTCTACAAGGAATCTCAAAAAATGAGTCTGCAACAATTTTTTATCGAAATCTGTATGGGTGACAAGAAAAGAGTTTTCACTATATCGATCTACCTAAGATTTCATAAGAGTTTTGTGATTTTCATGAACGCACATTTCCCGGTTCGAATTCTACAAGGTGTTTTAAAAAGTGAGTCTGATTGTTTCAATATTTTTTCTGGAAATTTGTATGGGTGACAAGAAAATGGTTTTCACTATATCGATCTACCCAAGATTCTATAAGAGTTGTGTTATTTTCAAGAACGCACATCTTCTGGTTCCAATTCTACAAGGAATCTCAAAAAATGAGTCTGATTGTTTCAACAATTTCTTTTTCAAAATCTGTTCAGATGACAAGAAAACTGTTATAACCAAGTTAATCTACTCAAGAAACTATGGAAGTTGTGTGATTTTGATGGACGCACATCATCGGATATCGTTTCTTTATGGGGTATTGGAAAGTAAGTCTAATATTTCCAATTTTATTTTTCCTTAAATCTGTATTGTTGATGAGAAAACGATTATCAACGCGTCAATCTACTCATAGTTCTATAAAAAAGGTAAACACCAAATAGTCTTAATAATTCCACGTTCAACCTATAGTGAATAGGTATTTCCAGCCACAGATATTAGTACGGGTACTAATATTTTCTTATCTCAACCACAGATTTTTATTTTCCTCTACGTCAGCATGTGTGGCCAGAAATCTATGGATAACTTCACGCCAATAACTTTCAAACCTTTTGTCAACAATGGTTTCTTCTGTTTGATTTTGATTTCTTGTATAGGGAATGATGCCTCGAATACATCCATTAAGATGTTGTGGAATAAAGGGAAAGAATCATCATGTGATAGAATAATTTCCCAGTCAGTCTGAAGACAATTCTGATAGAACCTATTATAATTTGTCCTGCTAAATAGTCTTCCATATTTGCATTTGTTTTGCTTCTTTGACAACCAGAACGGCATGAGCAGCAAACTGCCTCATGGTCAGATAAACCTGAAGAGCTGACTGAACATAATACATTCTGCTCATCAAAGTTGCTACAAATATAGTCAATGAGAGTAGATGAAAATTGTGAGATACGGGTATTGGATTTAACATGTATAGTTAAGTTGAATGACAAAAGTAGGTTTTTCAGAGAATCGGTGGCTGGCGATTCAAGATCATTATAGTTAATATTGAAATCGCCGGCAACAATCAAAGAACAGTTAACAGATAATTCAGACAGTATTATTTCTAAATTATTCAAAAATATATTAACATCTGAGGAGGGAGAACGATATATGCACAAAATACATAAATTATTTGCCTTACAGTGGCAGATAGAAAATTCAAAATTTTTATCTTCTACTAATCCATCAAATTTGTCAACATGAGCGAACATAAAGTCACAATCGGTATTATTTTTCATTAATATGGCAGTTCCACCATGATTTGAACCCTTTCTGGAATAACTAGATACCACAGTGTAGCCTGGTATATTAATAGGTTCATTTTCATTGCACCAGTGTTCAGTCAGTAGGAGTAGACTTGGAAAACTTAGGGTATCCAAAAATATATATAATTCATCAATTTTATTTCTTGAGGACTGTATATTCAATAAAATGAGATTACGAGATTTATATTCATTGTTGGATATTCCATTGTTGACGTCTCTGTCTACAGTGTCGAGTATTGAAAAAGAAGTACAATCTTTTTGGCATCCAAATTCGATCAGTTAATATTGAAGACCCCTTTTCGATACTTTTGAATTGAATTCCAATAAAAAATCCAAAGTCAAACCGTGTCCTTGCCTACGCAAACTCAAGAGCCAGTCAGTCATTTCCACCTGGGCAATACTACTAATTTCTATATTTGACGGAATTAGCCTATACTTGATGAAAATCCATGA
The DNA here is from genome assembly GCF_025532065.1 of Leptinotarsa decemlineata. Lineage (NCBI taxonomy): Eukaryota > Metazoa > Arthropoda > Insecta > Coleoptera > Chrysomelidae > Leptinotarsa > Leptinotarsa decemlineata. The sequence continues at coordinate 6,884,311 of NW_027412593.1, forward strand.
CGTATTCAAAAAACACCCCATTGTGAGATTTTCACCGAACATTTTCACACAAAACATTGTTAAACTGTTAAGTGAAAATCTCACAATAAAGTGTTTCTTGAATGTACTATTTTTTTACTGAATAAGCATAAATATAAAATTGCAAGAGTAAATCATAATTATGCAGAACAATTGTACTCTTTTGAAAAAATAATTGATTGTGGGACACTTTCGAAAACTAAGCGCGTTCCTCCTAACCGTGCATCACTCGAATATGAAGAAAAGAATTACTTCACACTTCTTTGGTCTTTCTGAAGCACATTTTTGTCTACTCCATGAATAGATTCACATCTATTATTTGAATTGGTGCATAATTCATGCTGTTTCTTTTGGAAATATCTAATGTATTTTGTATCAATTTTTCCTTCATGTAAAATGAGTTTTTATTTGTGGATAGATTGTGAGAAATTCATTGATAATCTTGTGGAAGTCTCCTATGAATTTACCATTTTCATACAAAATATAACATTTGGCATCGGCGATAGAAAAAATAAAACAGAAATGTCATAACTCTGAAGATTTTTCACTAAAGATAGCAGGAAGTTGTATTTGCAGAAAATTTGGTAAACAAAGAAAAAAGTAACTTTGATAAGATAAAAGACAGTTCAGTCCAAGATTTCAGCACTGTTAGACACAAATTATTTAATAATAATGATGATAAACGTCTTCAATAGTACAATAAAAAAATCAAAATATTACGTTTTTACTATATATATATATATATATATATATATATATATATATATATATATATATATATATAAAGTAATAGTGAAAGGCGAAGTTCAATTTTCGCAGCTATGCAAATAACTGTTCTTCCACTCAACCTAAAAAAGTATCTGCATGGGTATTAAAGTAGCATATCATTGAATAAGTATATGAATACATGAATAAAGATCAATGACTGACGATGATACAAAGCTAAGCAAACTATTATTGATCATGAATTACTCAAAGAGGGAAAAAATAGAAGAAGATAAAAGAAGATAGAAAAGCGGAATGGTGAAAAGTTCATCATATTATTGATTTTGAAATAATTTCAGTTTGATTTCACACTGAGAGGGTGGCAGTTTTTCAAAAGTTCAGTTATAGCATTGAATACTTCAGCTATCTGGTAACTGAAAGAGCGTTTGAATAACTGGCTTGTAAAAAGAGAATTTATATAAAACAATCTTATGATAGAGGCAGGCAACATGTAATTTTCTCCAATTCTCCATATTTAGCCATCCAACTTTCTTGAGCTTGTGAAATATTATGTTTCTCCTTCTTATTCCATATATAAGTCTCGAACAAGAATTCTGGACTTTCTGAATGTTTTGTTCATAGTGACTTGTCTGATTCGGCCCATACAGAATATCTGCAAAATGCAAGTGTGTTAGTACTAATCTCTCACACAATATTTTTTCAATTCTATTGATAGGCAGTGCCTATATCCATATATCAGTTTGAGGGAGGTATAGGCTCGTTGAATGAGTTTGCTGGTGTATTTTTCAAACCTTATATGAGATTCAAATACAACGCCAAGGTTTCTGACTTCATCAACAACATGAAGTATATCTGTGTCAATAAAAAGGAGGCTTCTTTGACATCTTCTGAATAAAAACTGTGATGAAATAGAGTGTCGTCTGCATAAAAATGTAAATTACAGGTTCCAAGTTTCCTCAGAAAGGTTGACGAGTAAATAGTACAGAACACCAAACGTTCTGCTTTCTACCTTCCAGATAATTGCCCATAGATTTAACAGCGTTATCAAATATTCCGATATAATGTAATATATTCAATAGGAGTTTATGATTCGAAGTATCGAATGTTCTGCTGAAATCGAAGAGAACCAATATCGTAAACTTACCCTGATCCGTTGCTCTCATTATGTCATCACTAATATGTAAGAGTGCAGTTGTATAACTATGACCTTTTCTGAATCCAGAGTGTATATTTGGCACCAATGAGTTTCTCTCAAGATATTCTCTCAACTGTAATTCCATTGCATTTTCTAAAACTTTTGATAATTTATGATGCACTGTTTGGAACCTTTGGTGTAGTAATGAATATTACTGGAGTTTTTCCCCAACACCAAATCGTTATTTTTAACACCCCGACACGTGTTTCGATCACCAAGTGATCATCTTCAAAGAGGAAGTTTTAATTTTCCTCTTTGAAGATGATCACTTGGTGATCGAAACACGTGTCGAGGTGTTAAAAATAACGATTTGGTTTTTTGGGAAAGAAAGTTTTTGACTTTCTACTACTCCATCTGATACAAAAAAAGGGGATGAGAGAATCTTCCAAAGAAAGGAAGGAAGTAATCAATTTGAAACTCTATACATGAATGTGTAGATCATGCAAAGAAGTAACTTTCAGACACAAACTGAAAGAAAGTCCTCCTGAAACAACTACTTTCATATAAACATTAAATTACACGAAAGAAAATAATTCTTTCGAAACAAATACTTCTATATGAACACTGAATTATACAGAAGATACTTTTCTCTACTCAGTTTATATTTCAAACATTTGTTGTGGAATAAGAATCAGATATCATTCACATGAGTTCTACTTTGAATGAATGGTAATAAATTGTACTCACATGGAACACTGTCACCCTCACTGGTATACACCAATGTTATATAATGTTATCCAATTTGGTACTGAAGAGCCTTAGGGCAAGTGTCTTAAGGCGAAACATCGGTGTATACCAGTGAGGGTGACAGTGTTCCATGTGAGTACAATTTATTACCATTCATTCAAAGTAGAACTCATGTGAATGATATCTGATTCTTATTCCACAACAAATGTTTGAAATACAAACTGAGTAGAGAAAAGTATCTTCTGTATAATTCAGTGTTCATATAGAAGTATTTGTTTCGAAAGAATTATTTTCTTTCGTGTAATTCAATGTTTATATGAAAGTAGTTGTTTCAGGAGGACTTTCTTTCAGTTTTTGTCTAAAAGTTACTTCTTTGCATGATCTACACATTCATGTATAAAGTTTCAAATTGATTACTTCCTTCCTTTCTACGGAAGATTCTCTCATCCCCTTTTTTTGTATCAGATGGAGTAGTAGAAAGCCAAAAACTTTCTTTCCCAAAAAATTAATCACTTCTAAAAATATATCCCCTTCAATTCAAATAAGATTCCTCTTGGCTGGGATTGAATCAAATAGGTGAATGAATGTCATTACGATGTCATCGATGACATAAGCAGATCAAGCTTATTCCGTGACATTCAAAATCGTAATTCATGAATGAAGTGTGTATATTTTCTATAATGTTATCCAATTTGGTACTGAAGAGCCTTAGGGCAAGTGTTTTAAGGCGAAAAATCGGTGTATACCAGTGAGGGTGACAGTGTTCCATGTGAGTACAATTTATTACCATTCATTCAAAGTAGAACTCATGTGAATGATATCTGATTCTCATTCTACAACAAATGCTTGAAATACAAACTGAGTAGAGAAAAGTATCTTCTGTATAATTCAGTGTTCATATAGAAGTATTTGTTTCGAAAGAATTATTTTCTTTCGTGTAATTCAATGTTTATATGAAAGTAGTTGTTTCAGGAGGACTTTCTTTCAGTTTGTGTCTGAAAGTTACTTCTTTGCATGATCTACACATTCATGTATAGAGTTTCAAATTGTTTACTTCCTTCCTTTCTTTGGAAGATTCTCCCATCCCCTTTTTTTTGTATCAGATGGAGTAGTAAAGCCAAAAACTTTCTTTCCCAAAAAATTAATCACTCCTAAAAATATAACCCCTTCAATTCAAACGATTTGGTGTTGGGGAAAAAACTCCAGTAATATTCTTTACTTTTGATAACGTTGGCAAAATACTGATTCCACGCAAGTCTCTAAACTCAGTAATATAACTTTTTTTTGACAAAATCTCAACCACTGCATTCTTTCATACAGAGGAATGAAAGTTTTCAGAAAGACAAATACTCATTAAATGGGTTATATGAGTGATTATTTAGGGGCAGCATAATTTAGTCAATCTCAAGTTCAATTAATCACTGATATCACAAATAGTTGTGCGAAGAAATACGTCATCAACTTTTAGAAACTCAAAATTTGAATCGATTTATCGGTTTTTCTTATAAAAGTCTAAAAGTGCATCTGAAGGTTCAGAAAACGAGATAGCATTTACCAAAAATCATAAATTTTTTCTGGATTCACGATTTTGCTGTATTTCAGTGATTTCCAGAGCTCTTCTCTTCAACAATTTTCAAAGTTATAACAGAATCAAGCTTTTTTTTCACTTTTTTTGCACCATTAACACCAGATCCAAATCCAGATTTTACCAAATATTATATTTTGCCAGCCAGAAAACAACCATTTTCCATACTAATATGATCCAATAGATATTTGTGCAAGTTGCACAACGATGAGAGGAAGAGGATATTTCGAATTTTTTTTCTAGATGATTTTGGTACACGTGATGCCTTGCATGAGTTTTTGTTCACGAGTTTGTTTCATAGTAGTTGAAACAAATCCAAGCAACGATGTGTCCAAGTTTCGGGTTCACTGCTGTTTAATGTTGAACTGTTCTGCACTAACGAGAAGTAATACTCCAAAACCGGGCAATAATAAGACTCGATTGATTTCAGTGACGTCTGTTGCTGGACTAACGGAAAGCATCTGCAGGAATTTTCTCTGGGAGGAATTCTGCAAATATATCTATCCAATACAATGTCATGTCCATCGTGGTATCAGTTGTGGAAGTAGTTGTTTTCCGGCAGGCATTTTCCAGATCCAGATTGTATCGAATAGCTGTGAAACATCAATATCTAATAATATTTGGATACCCTTGTGATGATTGTTGTGTATTGAAATATTTATAAAAAATATGTAATTGATATACATGAAAAAAATGAATGTAAACTCAAGAATCTTAGCTAGTGATTGCCACTAAAATCAGACAATTAATTAATTAACTTCTTAATATTACTGTTAATAACAAATAAGGAAACATTCCTGCGCTACTAGTGATCCGCTGATTTTGAAATCATTTTGTCAGTTTTTATGAAATTCATTTTTCAAGCAAGTGTTTCAGTGCATTATTTTATATAAGAATAAAATTTAAATCAATTAATAATTAATTCAAAAATATTATATGCTATGAAAATTCAGCGATTAGGGTAGGTGATGTCGAGATGCTAACGAGCAAGAACACTACAATGAGCTAGAGCCCCGTCGTGCATAAACCACATGTTGCCTCTTAAAAGTACCGGCACTTCTGTTAACAGATTAGGTGAATAATATCTCAAAAATTCCGTGTAGGATTCACCTGTTGATCTTGTTGCTAGTCACCAATCATTCCTGCCTAAACGTTTAGCGAAAATTGTTGCTGAAAATGACTTTTATCTGATAATGTGGAAATTTTTGTCGGCCGATCGTGAAAAATTTGCTTCGTCCGTAAATAAAATATTTGGAATCATTCAACTGTAAAACATTAATCTTGGGTAAAAATCAAGAGGCAATAGAGCTTGGACCCGCTGTATGTGATATGGGTATAAAATGTTTTTTTTAGAACTATCCATTCAGTTTTTGGGTTGACTTCCAACTGCAGTACTGGTACTATTTGAAGGACATTCTTCTATCGCATCAAGTATAGCTTATTCTAGTTCAGGCGTTGTTACAGTTTCTGGTCTTCCATCACCTGCATTCTCAATAAAACTCCCAGTTTCACATAATCTTGCATGTAGCGTTCTAAATGTTTCAGCACATGGAATTACTCTGTTAAGATACCTGTCCTGGTAAATTCTCCGTGCTCCTTCCGCTTTTTCATTTGCTAATCCATAAATACAATGCATATCAGCCATTTCAGCGTTAGTAATATTATTTATGATGGAATCACTGCTGATTGACAACTCTGACTCTCACTGATATGACAACACTAATCAGCTGGTCTCCAAAGCATAATATGCAAAGTGGCTTTGTTTTTTATCAAAAACGAAGCTGGATATGAAGAAAAAACAAGCGACGAAAAAGTTGTCTTCAGTTGAATAATCTGAAAAAATAAAAAAACAATAAGTCAGTGGTGCACCTTTTTTCCGAACATTGTTGGCTCTGGTGCACGCTGAGTCGCCACTGAACCTTATAATTCCAATCTATTTAGGGCTAAATAATCACCTTATCACTTCAAATAACTGGCAAATTTCAACCATATCGGTGTAAGGATATTTATGATATTTTATAAATAGATTTTTTTCAAAATTCAACACTCTGTATCTGAAAAACGATGCAACTACGGACATATGTTCATGAAAACTTCTTTAAAAAATATTCATTCAGTAAAACAGACGTTATATATACTGGAGTAAATACAACACAACTGTATACACTATAGTTATCCGAGCTCAGTGGTGGCAAGAGCACAGTCACTTGCGCAGGACGACCCGTCGCCACGGCATGAGTTGCCAAGCCAACAATTGGTTTTAGGTTCGGCTATAGATGTTTCACATCAAAAGTTGCCCAGTCTGTTATGAGGGTTCCAACGTTTGAACCATCTTGTTGCCTCATTCAGTGAAAATCGACCAATTCTTTATAATGCTTGAACATCAGACCATTTCAATTTTAATGGCTTCTACTGGACTCACCCATTCAGAGCTTGAATAGGGCAGATATTCTTGTTCCCCAGATCGATGTGACTTCAAAGCTTTGACCAGTTCAGCTAAAAGTGTTCGAGTCGAATCCCCCACAATTATCCACAAACAGCAAAACAAAAAGAATAATCCTGGTAAAGTCTTTGTCGTTTGAGTAAAGCACCGTAACAAAACACTGTTTTTCAATGTTTAAACAACAGAATTCACGAGTCCACTGTGAACGTTAGGCACAATCTTACTTGTGGCATTTTGAATCCCACTGGTAGCACTTTGAATGAACACTGGTGGCACTTTGAATAACCCCTTTTATTACCTTTCACATAAACTGAATCACATACAACGAGTAAACACGAGCGGCTTCTGTATAAGAACACGGAGAAACACATAATAAATGCATGATTCCTAATAGTATTCCATTGAAAAATCTCAAAAACAAAAACCTTTCGATATTGCAATTATCATTCAACGTTTTAGCTTCCCATGATCAATGGTGACTCGACAAAATATATCTCACCGGGTGAGCACTCACACTAGTCTTTCTCAAAGTGGGCGATAACGCCCCCTTGTGGGCGCTGGAGGCCTATAAGAGGGCAGTAAAGGGCACAGAGAAGATTTGAGGGCGTTGAACCGGTTTAGGGAGGCGACGGCTAATTTAAAAATGTTTTTTTGCTTTTGACAGAAACTTTACCGCTTCTTTACGCCTAACGCACGTTTCCTCGTGTAACGCCATCTAGGGGACTGGACAGTAACTATATTTTGTCCGATAGTTGCCAAACTGTACAATAGATGGCGGTAAGCTTCTGTTAGATATCGGATCATGTATAAAACCAAAGGTTTTTATTGTACATTTTTTTACATGAGCTACCGACTCGTGGGAAACGGAGTTCAGTTGTGGTTTGGTTTTGGAATTAGGAATATGTGTATAGTTGTGAGCCGGAAGCGTTTTATTTCATTCTAATACATAACAATTGGCGACGAGGATATAAGAAATTCCACGTAAATTAATTCTTTTGTTAAGTGTGGCAAAGTGAGAATAAAAACATCGAATAGAAAAAACAATGGCAACAGGACTTTTTGGTTCTCTCGCTGTATTTGATTACAAAAACTCAGACTTTTCTGTGTTCAATGAACGATTGAAACAGTTTTTCATTGCAAAGGAAATCAAAGAAGAAACACGGAAAAAGGCAATCTTAAGGAATACTTTGAACGAAGTGCTATGTTTTGCTGCGTAATTTATGCATACCGGACTTACCTGAAACAAAAACTTATAGACTTGCGTGAAGTTAGCGTCGGACGCCAGCGTCCAAATCTAGCGCTCGACCCCCACTCCTGAGTCCGATTTACACCACACAACTAGTAGAATGTTGATTCATAAAGATCGCTTATTTGGCAACCAATATTTTTAACATGATTATTTCCTCTTAGAATCGACTTCAAACTTGAAAATATCATTATACTGCATGCAGCTTTCATAATCTGTATTATAATGACGAGGAAACATTGACGTGAATGTGATAGATATAAAACACTTTTGGGTCACAACTGGTGGAATTTATGACCAAGTGAAAAATTCATCAGAAGAATGATTCATTGAATGGGTAATTTTCAGAAAAAGTGTCATAGAAAAATTAACTCCCATCACTTGAGTGAAATAGTTCGCTTCCCAAACTGTGAATTGTCATCAATTATGTCCGAGTTAAAACTGTTATCAGAGAAATGATATACTGAACACTGAATTTTCAGTCCTTCAAAATAGTGGGGTCATAAAAAAAATACCCCTTCCACATTACATGTTTAATTTTTTCCTTCTTAAACTGGCTTGTGTCCCCGAATACGACTAACTGGAAAATGTTGATGAAGAGATCTTGGAAAATATTTGCAATATTGTTTTGAACATTTGCAAAAAAAAGTCAAATATTCTCAAAGAAAAAAATTGTTTTATTTTTATGTTGTGGTCATTTCATGAAAAATGTGGTTCAATTAATCGAAGACCACACCAAAACTGTTGAAGACAAAAAAATTAAAAGATGCATTAAAACAATATTTGCAGTAGCTTTCAATTTAAATAATTTACAAGAGGCTGCAGATTGGTTCAAAAATGTAACAATAATTTTTACTTCGGAATTCCGAATTGATAGTGTTGAAAAAGCTCTGTTGAAATTGAATCTTTCGAGTTTTACAGAGAAGCAAGTGATTTCAGAAATAGGCGTTGATCACGATAATATTTTAAAGAGAAGAAGTTTGCGTACCAATTCTCCGTTTTATAAGTTTTTTTCAGATATATATAAACATAAAGAAGTATTAGAAAAGAAAGGGGGTGAGAGAAACGAGTTTTTTTTTCTTTCTTTAATAGAAGCTGTGTTGGAAAGATATATGGGATTGTTTCCACTGTGGTCGGTAGTCATCACAAAAAGTAGACTGAGTAATGCTCTGATTGAGAGATGGTTTGGTTTTCTTAAAACCGACATTCTGAATGGATCAAGGGATCTAAAACCGACAACATTCATAAGAAAAGTTAGAGGACACGTAATGAAAATTTATAATGAAATTCATTATCATATCAAAGCATAGCTTATCTACAGTTCCGAAGGAATTATATTTATCAGATGAGAATTCAGATGAAAGTGTTACAAAAGCTGAATAAAAATGGAATAGAAAGCGTAAATCAAAATTTACAGATTTCTCCGGAAAATATCTAAAAGATTTGCCTAAGTATAAATCTGTAGAATCGGTTTTGCTAAATTCTTCGAAAGAACAAAAAATCATATTGAATATTTTGGAAAACGGCCTGGTGAACGATGTTACGTATTATAAAGAATTCCGAAACTGGTTATATTATATCAGTCATTATGATTTTGTTACAGGTGATAAATTTGTAACTTCTCAGGATTTCAACATATTGAATGCCAATAGCATGTCCCAAAGTATAACTAAACAATTTTTCAATATTTTGGGTATGGTAATTATTAGAAAAAATAAAAGACAGTCAGATGTAGCATTATGGATAGCTACAAATACTTTTTTCGATTTAGAAAAAAGACTCGTTTTCGGTAAAATATCTCCCTTTCGGTAAAATATCTCTCTTCCTTTTCACCTACACGAAGAGAAGTGGCTTTTAGTTAAAATAAATTTTGTTGATAAATCTTTGAAAATATTCAATCCATATGGTAATACAAACATAGAAAATGAGGAGTTCCTCAAAAACTTCATCAGATTCTTGCAACTCTACAACGAGAAAAGAGCTTTGTATGCTAGGTACATATAAAAAAATCGAAGAGAAAGATTGGAAGATCATCAGTTCAAAGTATCAGTCGGTACAAATGACTTTTGAAGGAAATATTCTACCTTTATACACTTTGGATATACTCACTTCTAGAATTTTTAGTAGCCAGCTACTCTCTGAACCTTTTGATATAAAGAAATATTGTAACGATTTACAACTCTTACTATTACAATTTTCATCGGATGTTTCTAACTTGTGCCCAATATGTGGTAAATTCGAAGATGCAGAAAATATGAATTGGGTAAACTGTGATCTTTGTAGAAGATGGATTCATTTGAAGTGCGATACAAGTCAATTCACTTTCAGTGAGCCTTTAGTTAGATACTCCAGGGGTTATATATTATTGCCCTATTTGCACCAGTAATTTCAATGTGAAGTCGTATTTCAAATTAGAGCATCAGGATATCAAATCAAATGATCTCATGAAGAAAATTTACTATTACAGGTCTAATATTTATTTGGGCAATTATGTTGTTGCGCGGTATAACTGTACTTATGATTTAACAATTGAAGATTATTCTACTTTGGACAAATTTTCGTATATTTCCAACACTGTCTTCTTCATAAGCGCTGATCGTTTGCAAGCTGATTCCCAAAATCATAATGTAAAACAGAACTAATGTTTTTTTAACTCAACTCACTAGATACAGAGTTTTTCGGAGATGATATTTTCAAAGACCTTCATGGAAAAATTAATCTGATACCTATCTTGCATAACAGACACTTTACGCTTATGGTCGTCAATTTCACAGATAATACATTCTCATACATCGATCCAAATGGAGCAACGAAAACATATCAGTACAATATGTTCGAGAAATTCAGGAAATTTATTACCATGTTAAATGGTCATGTAATAAATCCTTACAACTTGACTGAATCCAAAATAAAAAACGAAAATCATCCCAAACAATTCGACTCTTACAATTGTGGAATATTTATTTTGCACTTCATCAATTGTATTCTCAATAAGATTGAGTTAGATAAAAGTTTTGACCCCGATAATTACCGTTTAGAACTTAAAAAATACCTATTGACGAAATCAGAAAAAATGATTCCGTATTGTTTGATATGTGGTCGATACGTGGATGAAACAGAAAAATGCTTTGAATGCAAAACGTGTAATAGGATTTTAGAACCGAAATGTTTCCGATTATACTATGAGTTTGATGAATGTTGTCCTTTATGTATGTCTGCAGAAAAGAATGATGAATTGTGAATTGAAGAGAAGTGGAGTGAATAGATTTAACTCAGAAATAAACTATACAATCACTATAATCTGCGCAATCTCTGTTCAAAACTGTATCTTATCATATCTTCATCAACATTTTCCAGTTAGTCGTATTCGGGGACACAAGCCAGTTTGAGAAGGAAAAAATTAAACATCTTATATGGAAGGGGTGGTTTTTTTGTGTGTTCCCGGTATTTTGTACGGCTGGAAATTCATAGTTCAGTATATCATATCTTCATCAACATTTTCCAGTTAGTCTTATTGGGGGACACAAGCCAGTTTGAGAAGGAAAAAATTAAACATCTTATATGGAAGGGGTGGTTTTTTCTATGTTCCCGGTATTTTGGAGGGCTGAAAATTCAGAGTTCAGTATATCATATCTTCATCAACATTTTCCAGTTAGTCGTATTCGGGGACACAAGCCAGTTTGAGAAGGAAAAAATTAAACATCTTATATGGAAGGGGTGGTTTTTTTCTATGTTTCCGGTATTTTGGAGGGCTGAAAATTCAGAGTTCAGTATATCATATCTTCATCAACATTTTCCAGTTAGTCGTATTCTGGGACACAATCCAGTTTGGGAAGGAAAAAATTAAACATCTTATATAGAAGGGGTGGTTTTTTTCTATGTTCCCGGTATTTTGGAGGGCTGAAAATTCAGAGTTCAGTATATCATATCTTAATCAACATTTTCCAGTTAGTCGTATTCGGGGACACAAGCCAGTCTGAGAAGGAAAAAATTAAACATCTTATATGGAAGGGGTGGTTTTTTTCTATGTTCCCGGTATTTTGGAGGGCTGAAAATTCAGAGTTCAGTATATCATATCTTCATCAACATTTTCCAGTTAGTCGTATTCGGGGACACAAGCCAGTTTGAGAAGGAAAAAATTAAACATCTTATATGGAAGGGGTGGTTTTTTTGTGTGTTCCCGGTATTTTGTACGGCTGGAAATTCATAGTTCAGTATATCATATCTTCATCAACATTTTCCAGTTAGTCTTATTGGGGGACACAAGCCAGTTTGAGAAGGAAAAAATTAAACATCTTATATGGAAGGGGTGGTTTTTTCTATGTTCCCGGTATTTTGGAGGGCTGAAAATTCAGAGTTCAGTATATCATATCTTCATCAACATTTTCCAGTTAGTCGTATTCGGGGACACAAGCCAGTTTGAGAAGGAAAAAATTAAACATCTTATATGGAAGGGGTGGTTTTTTTCTATGTTTCCGGTATTTTGGAGGGCTGAAAATTCAGAGTTCAGTATATCATATCTTCATCAACATTTTCCAGTTAGTCGTATTCTGGGACACAATCCAGTTTGGGAAGGAAAAAATTAAACATCTTATATAGAAGGGGTGGTTTTTTTCTATGTTCCCGGTATTTTGGAGGGCTGAAAATTCAGAGTTCAGTATATCATATCTTCATCAACATTTTCCAGTTAGTCGTATTCGGGGACACAAGCCAGTCTGAGAAGGAAAAAATTAAACATCTTATATGGAAGGGGTGGTTTTTTTCTATGTTCCCGGTATTTTGGAGGGCTGAAAATTCAGAGTTCAGTATATCATATCTTCATCAACATTTTCCAGTTAGTCGTATTCGGGGACACAAGCCAGTTTGAGAAGGAAAAAATTAAACATCTTATATGGAAGGGGTGGTTTTTTTCTATGTTTCCGGTATTTTGGAGGGCTGAAAATTCAGAGTTCAGTATATCATATCTTCATCAACATTTTCCAGTCAGTCGTATTCTGGGACACAATCCAGTTTGGGAAGGAAAAAATTAAACATCTTATATAGAAGGGGTGGTTTTTTTCTATGTTCCCGGTATTTTGGAGGGCTGAAAATTCAGAGTTCAGTATATCATATCTTCATCAACATTTTCCAGTTAGTCGTATTCGGGGACACAAGCCAGTCTGAGAAGGAAAAAATTAAACATCTTATATGGAAGGGGTGGTTTTTTTCTATGTTCCCGGTATTTTGGAGGGCTGAAAATTCAGAGTTCAGTATATCATATCTCCATCAACATTTTCCAGTTAGTCGTATTCGGGGACACAAGCCAGTTTGAGAAGGAAAAAATTAAACATCTTATATGGAAGGGGTGGTTTTTTTCTATGTTTCCGGTATTTTGGAGGGCTGAAAATTCAGAGTTCAGTATATCATATCTTCATCAACATTTTCCAGTTAGTCGTATTCTGGGACACAATCCAGTTTGGGAAGGAAAAAATTAAACATCTTATATAGAAGGGGTGGTTTTTTTCTATGTTCCCGGTATTTTGGAGGGCTGAAAATTCAGAGTTCAGTATATCATATCTTCATCAACATTTTCCAGTTAGTCGTATTCGGGGACACAAGCCAGTCTGAGAAGGAAAAAATTAAACATCTTATATGGAAGGGGTGGTTTTTTTCTATGTTCCCGGTATTTTGGAGGGCTGAAAATTCAGAGTTCAGTATATCATATTTTCATCAACATTTTCCAGTTAGTCGTATTCGGAAACACAAGCCAGTCTGAGAAGGAAAAAATTAAACATCTTATATCGAAGGGGTGTTTTTTTTTCTATGTTCCCGGTATTTTGGAGGGCTGAAAATTCAGATTTCAGTATATTATATCTTCATCAACATTTTCCAGTTAGTCGTATTCGTGGACACAAGCCAGTCTGAGAAGGAAAAAATTAAACATCTTATATGGAAGGGGTGTTTTTTTTTCTATGTTCCCGGTATTTTGGAGGGCTGAAAATTCAGAGTTCAGTATATTATATCTTATATGGAAGGGGTGGTTTTTTTCTATGTTCCCGGTATTTTGGAGGGCTGAAAATTCAGAGTTCAGTATATTATATCTTATATGGAAGGGGTGGTTTTTTTCTATGTTCCCGGTATTTTGGAGGGCTGAAAATTCAGAGTTCAGTATATTATATCTTCATCAACATTTTTCAGTTAGTCATATTCGGGGACAAAAGGCAGTTTGAGAAGGAAAAAATTAAACGTCTAATATGGAAGGGGTGGTTTTTTTTCTATGTTCCCGGTATTTTGGAGGGCTGAAAATTCAGAGTTCAGTATATTATATCTTCATCAACATTTTCCAGTTAGTCGTATTCGGGGACAAAAGGCAGTTTGAGAAGGAAAAAATTATACATCTAATTTGGGAGGGGTGTTTTTTTGGATGTTCCCGGTATTTTGGACGGATGAAAATTCATCAACATTTTCCAGTTAGTCGTATTCGGGGACACAAGCCAGTTTGAGAAGGAAAAAATTAAACATCTTATATGGAAGGGGTGGTTTTTTTCTATGTTTCCGGTATTTTGGAGGGCTGAAAATTCAGAGTTCAGTATATCATATCTTCATCAACATTTTTCAGTTAGTCGTATTCGGGGACACAAGCCAGTTTGAGAAGGAAAAAATTAAACATCTTATATGGAAGGGGTGGTTTTTTTCTATGTTCCCGGTATTTTGGAGGGCTGAAAATTCAGAGTTCAGTATATTATATCTTATATGGAAGGGGTGGTTTTTTTCTATATTCCCGGTATTTTGGAGGGCTGAAAATTCAGAGTTCAGTATATTATATCTTCATCAACATTTTCCAGTTAGTCATATTCGGGGACAAAAGGCAGTTTGAGAAGGAAAAAATTAAACGTCTAATATGGAAGGGGTGGTTTTTTTTCTATGTTCCCGGTATTTTGGAGGGCTGAAAATTCAGAGTTCAGTATATTATATCTTCATCAACATTTTCCAGTTAGTCGTATTCGGGGACAAAAGGCAGTTTGAGAAGGAAAAAATTATACATCTAATTTGGGAGGGGTGTTTTTTGGATGTTCCCGGTATTTTGGACGGATGAAAATTCATCAACATTTTCCAGTTAGTCGTATTCGGGGACACAAGCCAGTTTGAGAAGGAAAAAATTAAACATCTTATATGGAAGGGGTGGTTTTTTTCTATGTTTCCGGTATTTTGGAGGGCTGAAAATTCAGAGTTCAGTATATCATATCTTCATCAACATTTTTCAGTTAGTCGTATTCGGGGACACAAGCCAGTTTGAGAAGGAAAAAATTAAACATCTTATATGGAAGGGGTGGTTTTTTTCTATGTTACCGGTATTTTGGAGGGCTGAAAATTCAGAGTTCAGTATATCATATCTTCATCAACATTTTCCAGTTAGTCTTATTCGGGGACACAAGCCAGTTTGAGAAGGAAAAAATTAAACGTCTAATGTGGAAGGGGTGGTTTTTTTGTATGTTCCCGGTATTTTGGAGGGCTGAAAATTCAGAGTTCAGTATATCATCTCTTCATCAACATTTTCTAGTTAGTCGTATTCGGGGACACAAGCCAGTTTAAGAAGGAAAAAATTAAACATATAATGTGGAAGGGGTATTTTTTTTATGGCCCCACTATTTTGAAGGACTGAAAATTCAGTGTTCAGTATATCATTTCTCTGATAACAGTTTTCACTCGGACATAATTGATGACAATTCACAGTTTGGGAAGCGAACTATTCCACTCAAGTGATGGGAGTTCATTTTTCTATAACACTTTTTCTGAAAATTACCCATTCAATGAATCATTCTTCTGATGAATTTTTCACTTGGTCATAAATTCCACCAGTTGTGACCCCAAAGTGTTTTATATCTATCACATTCACGTCAATGTTTCCTCGTCATTATAATACAGATTATGAAAGCTGCATGCAGTATAATGATATTTTCAAGTTTGAAGTCGATTCTAAGAGGAAATAATCATGTTAAAAATATTGGTTGCCAAATAAGCGATCTTTATGAATCAACATTCTACTAGTTGTGTGGTGTAAATCGGACTCAGGAGTGGGGGGCGGGCGCTAGATTTGGACGCTGGCGTCCGACGCTAACTTCACGCAAGTAACTTATAGTGAAATCTCGCACCCAAACCCGTAAAATCGTACTTTTCGGAACGTTTAAAATTTCACAATGCTCGAAAAAGTATGAGTGAAAGTGTTTCCGAATGGGAAGCAAAGTTGTAAAGTCTTGCTACAAATTGCAAGTTCAGTGAGGAGCAATTGAAAATAGTGTTGCGAGACATATTTGTAATTGGGATGGGAAACGAAAAAATTATGTCCTGTTTATTTGAGGAAGATGCATCAAGTGAAGCAGTAACGTTAGCTTCCGTAGTGAAAATAGCTTTAGCAAAGGAATCCGCTATTAAAGAACAAGAAGAAGTGCAGGTGGTAGTAGTGGAAGCCGCGCTAGAACGAATATTAAAGTTGAAGATGTCCATTTCAGTCGTTCCCCGGAAAGCAGTAGGGTTCGCAAAGGGATAGCAGCAGGTAGGACAGGGTGTGCACAGCGAAATGTGCTTTCTTCTGGAAGTATTTCACCACAAAACAGTCACACATAGAAATGTAAGTTGAATGGCAACACTTGGTTATATGTTACGCGGCTGCCAAACCAGGGATGGCGACACTATCGGGGTTTTCTCTAATGAATCACGTGCCTTCTGCGCGCGCATCATTCAAATTACTGTTTACAGAAGAAGAATGAACTTAAATTAGGTACGACGTCCGTTAGTTTTGTTGTGATAATGTATTAATATGGTTTGGGACTGTTTTCCTTTTCAAATTGTGTTTTTGCTTGTGTACTGTCAGTTTCATATTTTTATTTATCGTAATGAGTACTTCCGAACATAAAGGATATCGAAAAAAGTGCTGCGTTCCTTCTTGTGAGGATAGGGAGAGTAGTCAACATCGGTTTCCCAAAAATGACCCCGCTGTTTTCGATGTTTGGTTCAAGAATATAAACAATGAAGAACTCTTCAATGTACCCCATGAGACAATTTATTGTAACTCACGAGTTTGTGAGAGACATTTCGCTGTTGAAGATAAAATTACTAGCAGAAGAGGTTTAAAACGACATGCTGTACCTGTTTTATTTCTTCCTGCTAAGTAAGCATAATCCTTAATCCTTTCGATATCTTGCAATTTTAGTTAATATATCTTATTCATCATATTCTCATTATTAAACAACAATTAGATTAACCACTTATCGAGTGCACCATAAGTATTGCTATATGAATGTGCAGAAAAATAGAGATGTTATCATGTGGTTGAATAATAGTGTTCTACATGTTTTCAGAAACTATCGAAGAACCAAGAGGTATGGCAAGAATGAGTAGGTCTTCTGTGGCAAGTAAGAATTATTGTAAAACTGTAGTTCCAAAATATATGTAGTTTATAGAAAAAAATCCATCCAAATGCTGCAATTTTATTTTATAGGCCAAGAACAATATGAGGACATGTGTCAGCCCTCTACTTCCATACCTGAGCAAGAAATTTGTTTTGGTACATCTTCCAGAAATGAAATTATCAGTGTTACCCAAGGTATGAATAGAAAAATCTTGGAATGTTCATCATACATACCAATTTGTTGATTTTACACAATATATGAAAGAAAGAAAGAGAAATTATATAATCATGTAATTTTTCAGGTCATGGAAGCTGTGATGATAGCTATATAAACCAGCCATCAACTTCCACTTTTCAGCAAGAGCAAGAAAGTCATTTCCGGACACCAACAAGGAATACAATAAGCGTTACACAAGGTATGTACAGAAACTATATGGCTACCAATTTGAAATGAAATCACTATTCGAAAACTAGGAATAGTTTACTTTTGGACATCTTCTTTTGAACATTGAGAAATAGTTTTCTGGAAATGAAAAAGTCTATAATAAGAATGAAGCTAATTTTTCGTAGGTGATACCTAACAGAAAACATCAACTTTCCCAGCTACGTCATGCTGGACACCTTCCAGAAATGAAATTCTCAGTGTTACCCAAGGTTTGAATAGAAAAATTTTGGAATGTTCATCATTAATACCATTTTTAAACTTTTTCCTTAGTAAGGGGCCCATTCACAATATCTATTGAACTTAATTGTTGAATGATTTTAAAATTTATTTTTCAAATGTCTAGATAATTTTTTATTATTTATTTCAGGATACAAAACCAAGAACAATGTACTGAGAGATCTCAAAGTTGGTCGTCAGTCTCTCTTAAACCCCAGAGCCAAACATCTTTACGGTAGAGTCATTGATTCATCAAAGAAGCTGGCACGGTTGAGCCGTTAGGTTTTTGAACACCCAGACAAACAGCGATTTCATTGATCCAATTATATTGTCTGCTCATAAAAAATTTTTGAAGAAAAAGAATCGTTTATTGAAAAAACATTAGTTTAAGTTGAGGTTTACGTATTTCCAATAAATTTTGAACTGAGTTCATATAGTTTCATTACCACATTTACACAAATTTAACTGAAAATAAATATGGTTGATCATAATTTGAGGTAATTCAGTTCACATATTTATTGTTGCTTCACTTGTTGATATTTTTGATTGGTCAAGGTTTTTTCCCAGATGATTTCTGTGGAATCAAAACCTGACCGGTAGTGAAGCAACAATAACAATAAATGATGAGATTGGAACCTGTGGTGTAACTGTTGAAACTTTTCCTAGAGATCAATTTCCCTAACACCAAACTGATATTTTTGCACTCGACGCGCATTTCGCTATCAAGGTTAGCATCTTCAGGAGAAAAAAATTGATACTGTATCAATTTTCTATTGTACAAAAAGCATCAATGATTTTGCAGCCTTTATACTGTTTGTTAAAAAAGTAAGTTGAGTGGCAATGGACCACAGAGTGCCAAAATAGTTTTGAAAAAATAAAAAAAATGTTATTGTCAATTACGGTTTTAGCTCACTATGATCCGAATAGACCTTTGAAATTAACGGTGGATTCTTCTAATTTTGCAATTGGTGAAGTGATCAGTCATATTTATAACGACAATGTTGAACGACCTATTGCATTTGCATCTCGGATGTTGACATCAGCCGAGATAAAATATTCACAAATAGAAAAGGAGGGACTGGCTATAATATTCGGTGTAAAACATTTTTTTCAGTATTTGTATGGGAGAAAATTTTTTCTTTACTGTGATCATAAACCATTACTTACTATATTTGGAGAAAATAAGAGTTTGCCTGTTTTCTCTGCAAACCGCCTACAGCGTTGGACTCACATATTATCAGCTTTTGATTATGAAATTAAATATATTCCATCGAATAAAAATACAGCAGATTATCTTTCACGCATAAAAATAGAAAGGCAAAATAATGATTTTGGTGCATCAATTCACTATAACGAGACATTTGATTCTATGTCCTACTTTCATTTACTAGAAAAGGAGAATTTTCCGTTAAACTTTTCTCAAATTAGACAAGAATCAAGAGTAGATCCGATTTCGAGTAAAGTTATGTTTTATATACGAAATGGGTGGCCAAAAATTGTTTCAAAAGAACTTCAACCATTTTTTCTCCGAAATAAAGAATTAACAATAGAACAAGAGTGTGTAATGTGGGGCTATCGTATAGTAATTCCGAAAAAATTTGTGTCAAATGTTTTAACAGAAATTCACTCGGGTCACGTAGGTATAGTAAAAATGAAAGCACTAGCAAGGTCCTATGTATGGTGGCCGTCAATGGACGCAAACATTGAAGAAGTGGCAAGGACTTGTAAAATTTGTGCAAAATTTTCTAATAATCCCCCGATAATATCACTGAAGCCTTAGGATTGGCCCAAAGAAGTGTGGACAAGGTTGCACGCAGATTTTTTTGTTCCAATCTTTAACAGTTACTTTTTAGTTTTGGAGGACGCCACTTCCAAGTGGATCGAATGTTTTCAAATAAATAATGCGTCTTCCAAAAGTACCATAGAAATTCTTACTAGTGTTTTCGCAAGATTTGGGCTACCCTGGGAATTCTGTACCGATAATGCTCAATCATTTTTGTCGGATGAATTTCAATTTTTTAAAAAAAAACAAGGTATCAAGCATATTACAGGAGCCCCATATCACCCTGCCACAAATGGGTTGGCAGAATCAGCAGTTAAAATAATAAAAAAAACCCTAATTAAAGGTAAAGAAGAAGATAACGAAAGAAGTATCAATCATATCATAAATTGTTTTTTATTTCACTACAGAAATACTCCACACACTACCACCGGGGAGACACCGTCTAAATTACTATTGGGCCGAAAAATGCGTACCAGATTCGAAGGTTCAGTTGAAAGATAGGTTCATAAAAAACAGAAATATCAAATAAAATATTATGGTTATAAAAAGGATATTATTTTTAGTGAACTCGAAAAGGTTTGGGTGCGAGATTTCAGACCGAGAAAGTCACCTTGGTGTGAAGGAATAATTTTAAAGAAAATTGGAAGTAGAACTTATATTGTAGAGGTAGAGGGAGGTTCAAAATGGAAAAGACACAAAAATCAACTGAAATCAAATAAGACTTTTGAAACGGAAGGGAAGGATAAGGCCAATAATATAATACCTCGCTCTACCCTCTCAGAAAAAATTGAAGAAATTCCCTTATCTTCGGAGGCAGCTGACATATTAGATTTTACCCGGGAAAATATAAAATCTGATAATGATAGAGTTTTAAGACGGCGTAGTCAGATTCGGCCTCCAGATAAATAATTGACATATTGATATTGTTTGTAATATAATCATAGTATATTTGTATAATTTGTGTATATATATATATATATATATATATATATATATATATATATATATATATATATATATATATATATATATTTGTATATATTCCTGGAATTATTAGATGTTCCCATATCAAATGGTATTGGTTTTCGACTGCAATTGTTAAAAGGGAAAGGTGTTAGATATCGGATCATGTATAAAAACAAAGGTTTTTATTGAACATTTTTTTTTCATTCTAATACATAACAGCTCCAATGCGAAGCGAGAGGTTTCTAGTCTCCATTCTCGACAGTACTAGGCCCGCCCGCTGTCTCATGTAAAAGCACGCGCGCCATCCAGCCAGTAATGGCATTCGACGATATTACGAAAACAAGTGAATTCAGTTAGCGACTAGCTAGGTAAAGCGCTGTACAGGCGGTGATGAATACTGTGAGTGCTGTCATTATCAAGTTTTTAATACTCGATTCTTTACTTCGGCATTTTTTAAGACAAAATTATGACGGAAGCACAAAAAAAGAAACGGGAGTATAGCGCGGAATATATAAAATATGGATTTATTGAAAATCCCATAAATCCATCTTCGCCTATGTGCCTTCTTTGTCGAAAAACATTTTCGAATGAAGCGATGAAATCCTCAAGGCTACAAGATCATTTGAATGAAGTGTATTCAGATAAAAAAGAAAAAAGTATGACTTATTTTCAAGAACTGGAAAAGAAACAGCTCAGCTAACTGTGTCAAAACTTTTTTCAGCGGTTTCTAAGCAAGACGACGACGGACTCCGAGCTTCCTACAATATCTCCTTGCTAATTGCTCAAACAGCTAAACTCCACAGTATTGAAGAGAAATAACTACTGAGCTCCATTAACCAGCGGCAGATATTATCCGAAAAATTCCTTTGAGCAATAGTTCCGTGCAAAGACAAATTGATGAGATAGCTAAAAACATTGAAAAGTCATTGTGCAATCATCTGAAGACTTCTAAATTCTCAATTCAGTTAGATGGGCCACTTTACCAACCAATGAAGCCTTGTTGTTGTCATACGTGAGGTTTATTGAAAATGAGAAAATATATCAAGAACTACTATTTGCAAGAAATTTAGAGACGAATACAAAAGGAGAAATCATATTTTTGGGAAAGAAAGTTTTTGGCTTTCTGCTACTCCATCTTGATACAAAAAAAGATGTGGAAATCTTTCAAAAAAATGAAGGAAGTAATCAATCTCTATACATCCATGTATAGAGTTACTTATTTTCGAATTGATTACTTCCTTCCTTTCTTTGGAAGATTCCCACATTTTTTTGTATCAAGATGGAGTAGTAGAGAGCCAAAAACTTTCTTTTCCAAAAATGTATCACTCCTAAAAATATAATTCCTTCAATTCGAGAAACCACATATAATACACTGGAAAAATTTTGTGATGAGAAAGAAATTCCACGGGAGAATATTATATCAGCTGCTACGGATGGCGCTCCGATTATGACAGGTCACAAAAGCTTCATAGCGTACTTAAAAAATTAAATTCCAGATGTGCTCGCTGTACATTGCGTCATTCATAGGCAACATTTGGTTGCTAAAAATTTGAGTAAGCGCCTCTCTCAATCACTACAATATATCATCAAAGCAGTCAATAAAATCCTAAACAGTTCTTTAAATGACAGATTATTCAATCAGCTTTGTGTTGCTGATGATGAAGATTTCAACCGATTGCTATTTCACACAGAAGTGCGTTGTTTATCAAGAGGTAACTGTCTGACTCCATTTTACAATCTATTTGACTCTGTAATAGAGTTCTTGGAAAACAAAGAAAGAATTGCACGAAAACCTCATCACTTCACAGAATGATATTGCGTACTTGACAGACCTGTATAAATTATTTAATGTTGTCGAACTCCAAGTTTAAGGTGATGACTTGAATTTGATTGAAACAAAAAATGTCATTGCTGCTTTTGTAGCCAAATTGCTCTTATGCAAGAATAATATCGGCAGACGTGAGTTTCGCAATTTTCCCCAATTTGTCAGCAGTATTCTTCAACAACGACGACTTGCTTGTTTACTGCCAACATTTGAAGAACCTCCACAGTGATTTCGCACAACGATTCCAGGACATTTCAAAATTAGAAATACCGGACTGGGTGTTGGATCCTTTTTTCAAATGTCACCCCAGCTGGAAGAACTCATAGAACTGATAACGAACGAGGATATCAAAATAAAATTAAAAAATGGGTACCAAGAATTTTGGCTACAAAAGCCAATTCCGCAATGATACCCTGGTTTGTGGTCCATCGTTCAATGATTTTTGATAGCAATCCCATCATCGTATTTGTGTGTACGTGGACTCAGTGCTGTGGCAACGTTGCTAACTAAAAAGAAAAATCGGTTGCAGATTACCGAATGCGGTGACCTACGGCTGTTTTTTAGTAAATTCGAGCCTGATATTAAAAAACTTGTTAAAAATCATTAAATTCATCCTTCACCTTGAATTAATTTTAAAATTCTAATTGAAATGTTTGTTTCAATAACATGAATGAAAGTTTTTCATGACCCTCATCAGAAAGTCTTATTTTCACATGACACACATTATTTAATTATTAAAATAATGACTGCGACTGTGATTCTTAATATGTAGTAAAGTTAAAAAAATTGGGGGCGCTAGAAAATAATTAATTCTCGAAGTGGGCGGTAGACAAAATAAGTTTAAGATCCTCTGACTCATCATCATATAGCGTGGCGACCTGTCGCCAGGTCAGCAATTGGTTTCACGTGCGGCTTTAGATATTTCACATTAAAAATCTAATGAAAACAATAATAATAATAATATATTTATTTCCACGAATTAGTTTGCACATCAGCATTGTGATAATGCAAATAAAAAAGCGAAAAACGTCAGTAAATTCGAGTAGACAAATGATATAAGAAAATGTATATACATATTAAATGACTAGAATAATTGAATATCTCTAGATGTGTGTAGGACATTCACGTCACAAACAATTACTAAAAATAATATAAAGTATAAATATAAAATATATTAGTTCCTAATTCTACGTTTGTATAAATAAAAAAGGTGTATATTAAATAAACCGTACACCTCACATGGAAATAATGTTACGGTTGAAACTCCACAACAGTGTAGCAGTTTTTTGACAATAAGAGTGGCCTAACTTTCTCTTGAAAATATGGACATTTCCTGAAACTTCAATGTCGTCGGGAAGTTTTTTATGCAGTTTGCATCCCTGATAGTCAAAACTTTTTTGGTAGAGAGCAGTTCGATGTTGGCTGTGTAGAAGTAAGTAGCTATTTCGTGTCAAATGGGTATGTGAGGATCTGTTGGCAGCCAATTTGTTTTCATTGCGGTATACATATGTACATGCCTCAACTATGTATATTCCTGCAACTGTTAATATTTTCAAATTCTGAAATGCTCCCCTACAAGACTCCCTGAATCCTAACTTAGCAATGGTCCTTACTGCATACTTCTGTATCATGAACACTCGATCAACAGAGGAGCTCGTGCCTCAGTTCAGAATTCCATACCTGAGGTGAGAATTAAAATTCGCATTATAAATCGTAAGTAGAATCTCTTGACTGCAGTGAGAAATAGCTGAGAGATTTACAAGAACTTCTGAGCTTTTTACACAAATTATCTACTTGCGGCTTCCACTGCAAGTTGTTGTCAAAGGTAACTCCTAACAATTCAGTTGTTGTTGTGTGATCCAATTGTAATTCAGTATTATGGTATAGACTCACCTCATGGTGTTGTCGTCGTACCGTGAATTGCAACATACTAGTTTTTGTTTTATTCATTATCAAGTTGATTTTTTCACACCAAGTGATGACTCTACTGGAAGTGCTCTCAGCTATATTTATAACAGTGTTTAGGTCATCTTCAATAACCAGTATATTCGTGTCATCAGCGTAACATATAACAGCATAACATAAGTGAGTGGCATAATTTCCATTTAGATACACTAATAGATCGTTTGCAAATACTAAATACCGAAAAAGTCCCAAAATGGATCCATGAGGCACACCATCAGCAATGTGCTTTTCAGAACTTATACAGGGTGATTCAAAAGTACTTTGACAACCTTCAGGAGGTGATTCCTGACAATATTTTAGTATGAATTGTCCAAATAAATAAATGTCCGGAAACGCTTCGCTTCCAAGATACAGGATGTTGAAGTTTTATTTTTATTTTGGTTTTTTTTAAATAACTTTTGAAATACTGAACTTAATTAAACGAAACTTGGTAATAGAAGGTTTTTGAGGTGTCAAATTCGAACCTGATGTTCTTTTTGCTCTTACTCGTAGGGGGCGCCACCTACACGTCTTTTTCTTTTTTAAAGATTCATAACTTTTTTGGGCGTACTTCTAGCACATTTTTCAGTAAAAAAATCGATTCCTCTATCATATCTACGTAAATAAGCTACCCTTGTCACTAGTCGCTGTAAGCAACCGTTTTCTAAATATTTGGACTCGAAAACTTCAAGTCGATTATTTGATAATCGATGCATGTTGAAGTTATTACGAATATTTTGCTTTTTTCACAACTAAGATCAGTTCATGTTAATTGGATTGTTTCTTTTGTAAGTCATTAATAATTCTCCAGGTTGCTTTAGACTTGTCGTGTGCATTGTTAACTAATTCATCATTATATTCATATTATAATTGTCATCATGCTTTGCTAGCCTATTGAACAGTGACACTCTATTCTTTAGGTGTTCTAACTCGGGCGACACCGCTATTTTTGAATTACATTTCTTTCTCAATGGTCCAGTCGATACCTTTCTTGATGGGAAAGATATTTCAAAATAATAAGTTGAAAGTTGTGCAAAGAGATCATATACCAAGTTAGGACACTGCTGCACAAATACTTCGCTCCAGTCTTCACACTGTAAGTAATTTCGAAATCTCATTATATTATCATCACAGATCCCGACGATAAAAATTGTTTTTGTCTGTTTCATTTCTGGCTTCATTGGAAGCAATTTTCGAAAATTGTGAGTAATGGTCAGACAAATTTAGGTCTACTACTGCTACATCGTAGAGGTAATTTGTCTTAATTAAGAAATTATCGATAGATGTCGAAGATTTTGCGTTTACTCTTGTTAGTATTCTTGAACTAATATCAATTTCATGAGAGGAAACCAAGTCTTTCAATAGTGTTAAATTGGTATTATCAACCATGAAATTGATATTAAAATCTCCACCAATAACTAGCCTTGTTGTTTCATTATTTATGATAGACAGAATTCCATTAAATGATAACAAAAATTCTTTAAAGTCGCCGTCAGGTGGTCTATATAAAACAATACAAATTATGCTTCGAGTGATTAACTTCATTCCACAAACTTTTAGAGTACCCTCTTTACAAAAGTTGGACAGGTTCAACTCACAAATATTTTCGACAAGAGTGTTTTTTTTATATATAGCAACCCCCCCCATGTATCCTAGTGCTCCTAGAATAGGAGGAACACAGGTCAAAGTTCTTCAATTTGAAAATTGTTCAGCATTTAGCCATTAAATATCTCATCTATAAGTACAATTTTGTTGCTGATACATTGAATGTTTTGATGAGGGAAACAAATGAACTTATTTTTGGAATTAGTTTTACGCCCATAGCTTCCTGTGTTAGGGTTAGAGACAAATGTTACGTGATTATTTACATTGTAATCATTATCATGCTCTATATCACGTGATGTTGGGTGAATATTCAATACTCTGTTCTGGAAATCAGAACTTCGTCTAAAAAAGAATTTGATGACTCAGTAGCAGAAGAATATATCGGTTCAGTGATAGCTAATTCAGTTGTTACTACAGTTTTCACGACAATATTTTGCTGATTACGAGATATGCATTCAAAAATCCTCTTCATTTTCTCCAATAGTTCAAATTTAATGTTTTTTTGTTTTTTGTCGGTATACAATTGTATGGAGCAATCTCTATTAGCGCGCGTAAATGCCTTTATTCGATTGAAGACTAGTCTATTAATATTTTTGTCGTGAAAACTATTGCATTCTGAGACAATATAATCAGATTTGAAGACCTTCCAAGACTTGAAATATTCTTCAGAAACAAGTGTAAAGTTTTACTATTGCTTACGTTTTTTGTATTGAACATAACGATGATTGTATCTTCCTGACCATAACTTACCGTGTCATAGAATAAATTTTCTGTCAACGTACAAAGTTCAGTATTGTTTTTTATTTTCACATTTATAGCATACGTGGATGTATCCAAAATCTTGGTAATAACCTTGGGAAACCCTGGTCTCCACGAATGTACATTTTTTTTTTGGGATTGACATGATTCTGATCGGTGAAGTCTTCTTACTCTTTGCTGGTGTTTCCGCCTAGTAGTGAATGTACCATCTGATTTTCATTACCAGTAATTTCATATTCCTCAGGTTCCTGGTCGTAGCAGCTGGTAGAAATATGTTCACATAATTCATTTGACTGTATGTTTCTTATAGATTGGATGATAAAACACACTTACACCAAACTGAAAAAAATTTGGATTCCAGACGATGTCTGGAATCCAAATATCATTTTGACCCTATAAAGTGAAATTCTTTTGTCTGAAGAGGATATTTGAAAACGTTAATGATGATAAAGTTTTAATTAATGGGAATTCAGAAAAAAGGTTACTGTGTTCAGATTGCTGTTTTCGCTAGTGGGAATTCTGAAAAAAGGTTACTGAGGTCAGATTGCTATTTTCGCCATATAAGAGGTTACAGACGTACTTTTGTGCAATGTATCGACAACACTGAACGTACACAAGATGCGTGTAATTGTGAGTTTGTTTTTATTCGGAATTTCCAATAACTTAGTCGATTCGAATGCAATAGGTGAGTTATTGACATCTGATTCTTGTGAATCTGATTACAAAACTATGAAAACTGTAATGGAGAACTCTATACAGGTGTAAAAAAGACGACAAAATTCTCACTTCACCCAGCCCAAAAAGTGTATAGTCATCTCAATGTTTCGTAATTGCAGTTTTTCCTTTAATTCGTTATATTTTTGAACTTCCTCGAGAAAGCTTTGAAATGTGAAATATGTCATTGTTGTTGATTGTCTTTTGAAACATTCGATATAATGCAATGTGGTATCTGATATTATGTTGCAATTTCAGTGTTGTTGATTCACGTTCTCCGGCAGATTTTCAAGACATCATTCTACTAATGATCTCATAAATGAAGTTCTAGCACTGCAGAGGTTCCTTCAGTTTTTATACCGATTGCTGTCTGTCAAAATGATGGAAAGAGTCTGATTTCTTGAAAATTTGATAGACCCCTGGTTTTGGACTTTACCTGCGAAGACACAGTTGTAGTGATGCAACACATAATTCTGAATTATTGAAAGAAATATCTATGCCTATATATATATATATATATATATATATATATATATATATATATATATATATATATATATATATATATATGAGATATGAGTTCTCAAAGCTTCACCCCATGCTATAATACTGTAGGTCAAATGGCTTTCTATTAGTGTGGAGTATATTATACGCATTTGTTCGGTGTTATAAATGGAGGTAAGAATTCTCATTTTATATAATATAGTTCTCAATTTTTTATCACGAAGTTGATATGAACATCCCATTTCAGGTTGTTATCAATATATACTCCAAGATATTTGATGTTTGTAACCGAGGATATAGTGATATGCTGTTAATTTTTTTTCGGTATGATCAATGTATTATAGTCAGGTAGGTATTTTGTGTAGGAAGTGAAGGGTACATAGTGAGTCTTTTTCACATTTATCGTTGGTAGTCTGCTATCGAACCATTCTATAATTTTAGGACGTCACTATTAGTTTTTTCGGCACTGGTAGTTTTTGTTGAATCTAGTTGTCGCAGAACAAAAAGTAGATAGTTGGTCACTGTTACTTCTTCACGAATTATTTTTCAGTCATCCTTGTTCAGTGTGTTCCAACATGGTTTATTCTACTGAAGAAATACAATCTATCAGACAAGTAGCTAGAGCGTCTGGTGTATCAGCTACTAGTGGTTTTCAGATTTTGAAAGCCTACACATTTCATCTTTTCAAAATAAGGCTAGTTCAGGAATTAAGTGAAGATGGTCCTGATCGTCGACTTCAGATTGGCGAGGTGTTCAGCGAGAAATCGAGAAACCTATTATACAATAGATGTTTTTCAGACGAAAGTTCTTTCATGTTGAATGGTGGAGTCAATAGACATAATTGTCGTTACTGGAGCGATGTGAATCGTCATTTGGTGATGGAAACACATTCACAAACTCCACAAAAATTGAATGTCTGGGTGGGCATTCTTGGTAATCATATTGTTGGACTATTCTTCATTGAAGGTAATCTCAATGGAGTCACATACTCAAATCAATTACAAGACTGTGTAGATCCTATGATTACACACATGATGACAATTTAGTAGAAAATGGAAATAACATTCCAGCAGAATTGTGCACCCCCACATTTTGATGTTCGGATGAGACAGTTTTTAGACAAACACAGGGTGTCCAGTGGAGTGGCCAGCTAGATCACCTGATTTCATACCGATTGACTTCTTTCTGTGGGGACACCTGAATTTGAAATTGTACTCTACTAAGCCTACAAATCTAGAAGACCTGCGACAGAGAATTGTTCGGGAATGCCAATTGCCGATTCCAGACATCTTGAATAATGTACAGAAGGTTTTCGAGAGTAGACTTTATTATTGTATGGAACTAGGTGGAGGTCATTTTGAACAATTTATCCTTTGATTTTGTTTTCACTGATATTATTTGTTGTTGATTCCCTCATTAAAATGAACGACAGCAAATTTTCTGTTTCTTCTTAAATAAAACGTTCAACATTTAATTCCTCACTAACGAATAAACCGATTCAAAAAAAATTATATAGGTAATAGGGACACAAGATACCTTTCAAATGATGTATCAATCGACCCCCATACCATTGAAGTAATAGGGGGGATAGTTGCTGACCGCAGGAGGGTGAAGTTTCGGGTATGACTTTCATATCAGAATCAGGAGGTCATTTTGAACAATTTATCCGTTGATTTTTCTCCACTGCTATTATTTCTTGTTGATTTCATCATCAAAATGAATGACAGCGAATTTTCAGTGTTTTCCTAAATAATCGTTCAACATTTGATTTTTCAATAACGAATGGAACAATTTCGAAAAAAATCACAGAAACAATAGAAGGGACGAAATACCTTTCAAGAGGTGATCACTTGAGCTTCCCATGTCATTGAAAAAAATAGGGGGTATATGCTGACCGCAGGGAGATGGAGTTTCGGGTATGATTTTTATATCAGAGTTAGTCCTCCTAGAAATAAACATTGACGTGTTCTTTGAAATTTCCTATTACACGTCCGTTTCTGACTCACAGGTGGGTCAAGTTTTCGTTGGAAAGCCCTATATAATTATAACTGGGGAGAAATGGATCAGGGTTGGCTAAGCGCTTTGAAGAAAGATACGGATAGTCACAAAATTGCAAAAAGATCAATATCAGAGAACACCTAGACTAATAATTATTCAATCATGACCATACAATCTAACAACATTGTTACACCTTACTACACCTTACGATTTGATCTTCACAAACTTCTTTTTCAAAAATATCACATGTTTTGCTATCACAAAAGCTCTTTCGTAAGTATATTATTCACTAAAAAAAAGCTACTGCGATAGCAAAACATGTGGTATTTTCGAAAGTAAAGTTTGTGAAGATCAAATCGTAACGTGTACTACGGTTTTTGATCCAGTAACGGCCGAATCAATCAGAAAAAAAAACGAATCAGTAGATTGATCTGAACAGTAAAGTGAATCACCTCAAATCACCCCAGATCTCTCCTCTACGTAGAATAGAACATAGCCTTTCCACTCACAACATATTTGTTGACATAGGAGACACCCAAGAATCGTTATATTCGTGAAACGTGTTGGTATACGGATATCTACAGTATGCTATATATATGCTATATATATATATATATATATATATATATATATATATATATATATATATATATATATATATATATATATATATACATGAGAGCCATGTATATGTATATTTATGTGTATATGTCTGTATATCCATATCATGGTGAAGCATATTTGTATTCCTATATTTCTCCTTCTTATATTTCTTCAAACAATTAATGTTATATAATAGACATATTACTTTTATCAACTATAGACTTAGGTATTGTTTATTTAGATATTTTATATTCTTTATATGTACTATGTTATATTATCATTATCAACTTCAGATTCAATTGAACCTCCCCGTCTAATTCCCTACACACAGACTTTATCTTCTGTAGGTTTGGCCATTTACTCCCCTTTTCCCCTTATCTTCTGCACTGTGTCATATATATGTACAAAAATGTAAAACAAGAGGAGAATAAATTATTATTATTATCATTATTATTTCGAAACGTTTAACACTAATTGAATGAATTCTACAAATCTAGAAGACCTGCGACAGAAAATTGTTCGGGAATGCCGATTTCTGACTCCAGACATCTTCAATAATGTAGGGAACGCTTTCGAAAGTAGACTGTATTTTTGTATGGAACTGAATGGAGGTCATTTTGAACAATTTGTTCGTTGATTGTGTTGCCATTAATATTACTTTTGTTGATTTCCTCAATAAAATGAGCGACAGCAAATTTTCTGTTGTTTCTTAAATACAACGTTCAACATTTAATTTCGCAAAAACGAATGAACTAATTTCGAAAAAAATTACAGAAGTTATAGAGGGACAAAATACCTTTCAAAAGCTGTATCACTCGGAAATATAGGGGCGGTAGTTGCTGACCGCAGGGGATGTGGCAATTTTGATCTTGTCAGTTGTCTATTTATCTCACCATAATATTTTCTAAGACGAGAACAAGGTATGTCATGAATGGATTTTTCTCTTTAGTGTTTTGTACTCACATGTTTGTTTTCTACAAGAACATCTCTCAACTTGAAAATTGGATTTCTGGCTCTGAAATTTTCATTTATATACCCATAAATTCATGAGTACCTACATATCTCAATGTATTTTACCTTTAATAGTCCTCAAATTTTTTTTGATAAGCATAATAAAAAAATACAAAAGTATACAAACAGTACATCTTTTTTTGGGAAAGAAAGTTTTTGGCTTTCTACTACTCCATCTGATACAAAAAAAGGGATGAGAGAATCTTCCAAAGAAAGGAAGGAAGTAATCAATTTGAAACTCTATACATGAATGTGTAGATCATGCAAAGAAGTAACTTTCAGACACAAAATGAAAGAAAGTCCTCCTGAAACAGCTACTTTCATATAAACTTCGAATTACACGAAAGAAAATAATGCTTTCGAAACAAATACTTCTATATGAAGACTGAATTATACAGAAGATACTTTTCTCTACTCAGTTTGTATTTCAAACATTTGTTGTGGAATAAGAATCAGATATCATTCACATGAGTTCTACTTTGAATGAATGGTAATAAATTGTACTCACATTGAACACTGTCACCCTCACTGGTATACACCGATGTTTCGCCTTAAGACACTTGCCCTAAGGCTCTTCAGTACCAAATTGGATAACATTATAGAAAATACACACACTTCATTCATTAATTACGATTTTGAATGTCACGGAATAAGCTTGATCTGCTTATGTCATCGATGACATCGTAATGACATTCATTCACCTATTTGATTTAATCCCAGCCAAGAGGAATCTTATTTGAATTAATTGGATTATTATTGAATTAATCACTCCTAAAAATATAACCTCTTCAATTCAGTACATATCTCTTTGTGAAAAATATTTTGAATTTTCTGCATTAACTCATCGGCCATGCCCTGCAAAAAAAATATATTCAATGTTCAATGTGAAATAATGTCTGTGTTCTGGTGGAATGAAACCTTTTGCAACACCCTTCTTTGGAATTCAGCAGCTTTAACTCATTTCAAGATTATATTATAATTTCAAAATAAAAATGTTGTCGATATTCACTCCTATTCATTTCAACGAATGTTTCAAATGTTCACCATTCACTTCCTGGACAATAATGAGGTCTGCATTATGAAATACTACTAGGGTAAATTCTATTTTTTACAACGATTCTGGAAATGGACTGGGATTGTTATTTGTATATTTCAGATGATATGTTTCTTCTCTAAACGTATAGTCATCATACCAGATGATTCGAAACCCTGAAGAGGTATAAACCTATAGCAGGGTCCCAACAAACATCCAAATACTTTGTAAACTACTAACCCCTTAATAATGAATAAATGTAATCATACATACACACATCAGGTGATCGAAAAGACCACGTTTATCTATCAACTAGCTTGGATAATTGTCATCTTAACAATTCTAAACCAGCTTCTCGTAATTACGTAGTAACCCAATTTGCTGAAACATAATATTAGTTAAGAACATATTTAGTTTTGACCATCATCCAAACCGATAGATGAGAAAACGTAGTCCCTAAGAATGGCCCGCTAGATATTTTTGAGGAGATACATCCCTTCTGTATTTCACAATATACAACCACAATTGTAACTTTTAGATTGAATGAGAGTTGCTTGCAACGACATAACCCTGGAAACATTTCATATTGTGAGAAATAAATGTGTGAACAGACTTCATTCTTGTTAGGAATTGAATGGTAAACATTAAAAACATTTATTGAAATAATACAGAGTTTTTTTAATATCTTTTTTTCTAAAACTATTATATTTGTCGATTGCTCGCAGATTGTTACGAAACGACTATTAACCTGATCGTTAATCAAGATTTCCATTAGATAAACAGTGTTGCTCGCAGATTCTTTCGAAACGACTATTTAACTGATCGTTAATCAAGATTTCCATTAGATAAACAGTGTTGGATAGATAATCAGATCATCAATCAAAATTAGGTGTCACAAGACCCCTCTTTCTATTTGAAAAAAAATAGATGGCGCTCTCTCCGCAGCGTGTGATGTCACACCAATGACACGTCTGTCAAAAAGTACGAATTTTTGTCCTACTTTAATATCGTACGTCGTTAAGTTCACACTGTATAAATGCAGGTAACACTCTTCCACTTTTCGTGACATTGTGGAAATGTACTCGTATCTTTCGATTGATGTTTTTTGTTGAATTATCCTTGTCTCATTGGTCTCCATAATGCTGAATAATTATGTTTTTGATTTTCTTAGCTTTTTTCACTAACTCCACGTGTTCAAGTGAAGTTGCTGATAACTACGTTTGAAAATTCGTGAAGATTGTTGGAATACCCATCGAACTAGAGATCTCAGTACGAATTATTGACGTAAAAGTTTGGTTTTACTATCATTAGATATTCAATTACGATTACTAATATTCGATAAATTCTATTTACAATGGCTTTGATTCGATGATTTTTCAATAAATTCGCAATAATTTCACTTAACTATAATTATATACTAGGGTCAATGAAAATTAAAAAAAAAAGGATTAAAAATGAATATTCACTGATCGTTAGAGAAAAGTGAATAAATACTTGAAAACGTCGAGTTGAGTGAATGTTTTTGAAAAATGAGTTTTCTATTTCTGACAGCCATTTAAGAAACAAAATAATTTTGACCTTCGATCTTCAGTTGCACAATTTCTCTTCACTGTATATATCCAGCCTCTTTCATTTCATTTTTGAATTATTCAACTGAATATTTCAAATCAAGATTCTTTTTCAGGCCGAGGATGGGAAAAAGCACTTTCCGAAGATTGGACTCCTATTATTTCCTTACATCGCTATGGAGATAAATTATACTACATGGGAACTCAGTTCACAGTGAGTTATAATAACTCTGGTTTATTGTTCAATTAACATTTATTTCTAGGCGACGTGGCACCAAGCATCAGAATTTTGTGAGAGGATACATATGACCCTTGTAACGATACGATCTCGAGAGGAAAATGAGCGAATATTCAAATATATCAGAGAAGCAAGTGAGTACAAAAAAGTTTCGAAAAAATTGAGGAGCTTCTATTCTATCCATAACTCATGTTTACAAAGGGTTCGCTGAATCGCTGAATTGAAGTTAGGAACTCTCTATGATGCCTGTGGTCATTGGTGTTCTGGGATTCAGTGAAGAATCATTTCATTTCGCTCTGGCTCAATGACGTTTCCAGTTTAGTCTTAATGTCACTTTTGGTATATCAGTGCCTCAAGTGCAGCCTGTCTGTTTATGAAAATATTGGTCTGTTCATTTCATTGCGGCCTCAAATTGATGTTCCTCTCGTCCTGTCAGAGTGTAAACACTTCAGCCCGGAAGAACGATGTGTACTGACCAAGTTAGTTACTCAAATGAAGATTTCTACCTGCACAAAAAATTCCAGCTCTCGTCCCATGACGAAAGTGATGAAAATATGCATATATAATATTTGTTGCGTCAAGTATTTTGAAAATTTCAGATTTATTCATTTCCGGTGAATTTTTTGCTATACAGGTCGTTTCTTTTATCATGTGGTAACATTGTTATATTCTAAACCGTAACAGATACGAAGATGATCAAATGGGAAAAAAGTAACTGTCATCGGAAACAATACAATGGTAGAAGAAAACTTACGGAGACTCTCGCCCTTCTCGAGTTATACGGGGAAAACCAAAAATGCTGTTTTTCGTTTTTTTTTCGAATGGAATTATTTCGGAGAATATCAAAAACTGGAAAAAAATCATTGTATTCGAAGTGTACTATGACGGTGTAATAATGAATATTCGATAAAACGTTTTGTGTCAACATGGCCACCATCAACTTTTTTTTTAATACGGACCTTTTTTTTTATTACAGATGTTGATAAAGCGATAAATTCAAGGGTATGTCACATTTGATATTTTTATAGTGTTTCATTTAAAATAACCACCATTATCAGTGACGACAATCAACAGAAAAACAATTTATTTTATTATGAGCTTCTGAGAAAAATGAAATCAATACGGAGAATCAAAAAGCTACATGGCAATCAACATTAAATGCTCGAATCGACGATCTTTTCGTTGAAAGCACATAAGTTGTCAGTCCAGACAATTTCTATGGCAATGTTCTAGCATAATGATCGATACCTATACTTGGTGTTGAAAAAACTTCACCCTTAATGTATCCCCAGACAAAAAATCAAAAGGAGTAAGATCTGGGGATCGAATTGGCCATTTGATTGATCCATTGTTTCCAATATATTTTCTTGGGATTATTGCATCTAAATGTTCCCTTACTATTGCTGCATTATAGGAAGCAGCGCCGTTCTGTTGAAAATATTGTATTTCATGGCGGAAATTCAGTGGA
The DNA here is from genome assembly GCF_025532065.1 of Leptinotarsa decemlineata. Lineage (NCBI taxonomy): Eukaryota > Metazoa > Arthropoda > Insecta > Coleoptera > Chrysomelidae > Leptinotarsa > Leptinotarsa decemlineata. The sequence continues at coordinate 6,920,279 of NW_027412593.1, forward strand.
AAATCATCTAAGTAGCCATCGAATCAATTTAATAGAAAATGAAAATACATTTCACTATTCAAATGATCATCATGAAAGAAAGGACCACAATTCCCAACCAACCGAACCTTTCTTGGGAATTGGTTTTTCTATATGAATGTTCATTTGTATTATTTCACCTACAGTGTCATTCCCAAATCATGCACCATATGGGAAA